>NC_092753.1:16143754-16485826 GCF_047496795.1 Chiloscyllium punctatum
ACATCCCAGGATTTGTTCTGCAAGAGTTCAGTTGCCTGAGTTTCCACTGGCTTTTCAACCACAGTAGGCAGCACTCCTATCTGTGAATGAGCTATATCATTAGGAAGGACAAATTATATTCCTGGACTGAGAGTTTGTTCAGTACTCCGACCACAACATCTCCACTCTTCACAGGACACACTAACCTCACTTTACATAACTGAGCGCTTCTTGTCTCACTCTGAATTCCTGTTACTCGTAGTTTTCCTGGCAACAGTCCTTGAGAGGTACATATCTCCTCATCTTTCATCATCACAGACTGAGAGGATCCTGTATCTCTTAATATTGTAACCTCTTTACCTGCTGCTCCTGCCCTGTGTGAGTAAACTTTAACTTCACTGGTGTATGGTTTAAGACAATATGGCACTTCCGCCTTAACCAACCTCTGACCTGCTTGTAAATTCCTGGTGCAGCTTTCTAGCCTCCACTGTGCTTTTCATTATCACTCCAACAAAATTCACTGGCTTATCGTGTTTTCCAACATCAGGCTTCCCAGTGCTTTTCCTAACCCACCAACACTGTGGTATCATGTGGCCTACTTTATTGCAGTGAAAATCCTGGAGCTTTTTAATTTCTCCTTCCTCTTCAAGGGTTTTCTTTTTACCCTGTGAGTAAATTATCCTTCCGATCTTCACTGAGATCTACCTTCCCCTTTCCACGTGAGGATTTCTCTTTTCCCCAATTTCTAACCCTCATGGATTGAAATTGATTTTGGAGCTAAACTTTGATTTATGGACCAACTCATAACCATCAGCCATTTCATCGGCTAATCTTGCCATTTTAGCGCTCTGCTCTTCCACATGGGTGTGCACTGCTTCAGAAAGGGAAGTTTTGAATTCCTGCCTCAGTACCAATTTCTGAAGTTCAAACTTTCCCTCTTTCTTTTTGTTCTGTGATAGCAATTTGTTCTTTTTCTCTTTCCTCTAGTTTCAATCCTAATTCAAACGGTTTCATTTCTGTTGCCCTTTCTTTGTCTTTTGCCTCTAACCCAAGCTGCTTCATTTTCAATTGAATTTTGGCCATCTCTAAAGATTCTGACAGTGTTTCCAGCAAATTGTAATGCTGAGGTATTGCTGTAACTATCTGTCCTTTCCTCACGGAAGGAGGCAGCTCCAACCCCAGCTTGTCTGCTAATTCCAGCAGCTTGGCCTTAATCACCTTTTGTAAAACCCCAAAGGTCACTTCTTCCATCCCCAGAAAACTCTCGTTAACTGAAAGGGCCATTGCTATCCCAAGTACTGTTTAAACCAACCGAATACAACACCTGGAACAAAAGACATAAACACCTACCAGTCACTGCCTTCGAGTCCAACAACCTCAATCCCAATTTGGAACTATAGAACAAATCCCACAAAAGAGACCCATTCTGTTCCGAACCCGGCCAGACCCCCTCAAAACATTTCCAGAAAGTAACCCAGACTCTCATTTTGCCAGTTGTTTAAAGCAGATGTCACACCGATATTCCAGGAGGGATGCAGCTGGTCAAACCACATCGTTTTAAACAAAATGGAATGTATTAACAAGATTTACCAAATGAAGACAAACAAGATCATGTTATGTTGGACTGAAAGTAAAGTTATACCTTCTTACGTTTACAGTCAATAAGTTACAGTAGTCGTTGAAATATTCAAAACTGTTATGTCCAGTACTGATATAATAATGGAATATAAACTGGCATTATTGAACGGACATTTCATGTCTGTCTTCAGAATGCAAACAACATGCCAGAATTAAGTATGAATAACAAGTTAAAAGGAAGGGATGAATTAGACACAATTACAATCATTATGAAATGTTGCTCAGGAAATTATTCGAACCAAAGACTGATGTATCCCGTGTTCTGAGAAATTGGATCTAGGGGTTTTCAAAGGAATTCTGGATGCATTAGCAGATGCGCTGGTTTTAATTTTCCAAGTCCCCAGAAGTTGGTGAGAAAGGAGAGCAACTTATTCTCCAATCACAGGCTGCTTCTCGCCATGCCTTCCATTGATAGGCTCATCAGTAAACCTATCAGTAACAAATGCAAGAGAGAAACAACTGGTGATTGGTGATTGTGTGTTGGGGGAGGGGACAGCAGGCAACTCGGTAATTGCTGCCAATGAGGGTCTCTCTGGGGGAAGGTGGGCTGAGGGCTAGGAACAGGTGGAGGAAGGCCAGGTCTGGGAGGGAGAGCCAGAGGGAGGAGCCAAGCCAGCCATTGCGGACAGGTTCAGGAGTGTTGCAGGGGCAAAAGGGAAGCTGCAAGGAGACTGGGAGGCGACAAGGAGGACATAAGGATGTGGTGGGGAGGCCACAAAAAAATTGTCAGTATCAGTCACATAAAGAGGTATGAGGATATTCTGGGTCAGAGGCATTGAAATGACCAATAAGCCACAATCAAATTAAATGGCAGGGTAGGATTGATGGGCTGAATGGTCTCCTCCATTGCCTACACTCCTAAAGGCTTGTAAAGTCAGTAATCAGAGCACACAGATTTAATATGGATTGGCAAAAGAAGTAGAGGGTGATATGAACATAATTGCTATACACAATAAGTGATTAGGATTTGGAATTCACAGTCTAATAGAGTGACACATATCGATTCAATAGTAGATTATAAATATGGAACTGGTGAAATATGTGAGGCAGAAAAAGTTAAAGGACGTGGGGAAACAGAGTGTGAGGGAGAGAAGTGTGGGTCCAAGATCAGTGTTGTGAATTTAAGTAAGGGTAGATCTGAGAGCATGAAATTAGACCGAACTAAAGAGAACAGGGAAATGAGGTTCAGGGAGAACACAGTAGTGGTAGATATTTAAGGACATAATTCAGATTATACACAATAAATGCATTCAAAATGAGAAAGGATAAGTTCCAAATTGAGCACCCACAATCAGTGTTAAAAGTGGCATCAAACTTCAATTAAAAAGCAGATAATTGTGAAATGTTTGCTGGTAGGTCAGGAAAATAAAATAAAAGTCTGCACAGAATGACTAAAAGATTAATGAGGAATGAACAATTAGAGTACAAGAGAAACCAAGCGAGCAATACATGGACAAGAACAAGGTGGGTTGCAGTGAGAGGCATTTATCGACATTGCTCGTTATCACCCTCATTAACATCAAATCTCACCTCATTAATATGCAGATTCCAATTCTATCATCCACTGGATAGAAACTCGAAGCTGAGAATTCCCAATGTGGAAGTCAGACTGGGAACCTGGTGACTCCAGCTCACTGCTTGTTCCTCCAGCCCTCCAGCTTGGAACCCCGGCACCAACAGCTCAAGGTACGGTTTCTGGGTGGTGACCGCACACAGCTCACGGTCACAGACATTGGAATCCGACATGTACCAGTCTCACCACACACCATCCTGGCACACCACCGAGCCACTTGTAGGGCACTGCCAAGGAGGCCATTCCTGTGGAATGACGGCTGGGGAACATAATAGTGGGAATCGGAGTTGGGAAGCTGGGAAATGATGATACTGAAGGGAGACAATTCACTATGTAAGGGGGAGGGGCTCAGTGAGAGTCAGCAACACCTTGGATACAAGGAGGGGCAGTGCCTTCCCAACCCTGACATATCGACCCGACTGGACTGGGGTCAGGACTGGAGGGTATGTAGATGCAAATGGGTTGGTTGGGGACTCGGGGAGGTGTGAAGTCTGAGAGATTGACAAGGTGAGAGGGGTGTGCGAGCAGAAAGGGACATTTTATCCTTGAGGGTTCCCCTGTGTGCAGAGGAGGAGGCTGGAACTCAGTGTCTGAGGGAAGCCTGCTCTTGCCTTCCATCCCGCTGTGACTCAGAAATGAAGATGGCTGCAACTGAACATGAGGCCATCAGGGTAAGTGTTTGGATGTGCAGCCTCGGGTGGGGGTGGGGTATCTGCAAGTCCGTGCAATGGGAGGCCCTTCAAAGGGCACGGTCACTCGGCACACACCCAGACACTGAAGGGCAGCCCCTTTAATATTGTACATTGCAGCTCATTCCCCAAACAGCCCAGATCATTTAATGTTATAATGGTTTACAGCATGGAATCAGGCCCTTCACCCCAACATGTCCATGCTACCTTGTTTGTACAATTAAACTTGTCCAGTTTATATACGTTTAGTCCATTTCCTTTCATACCTATCCCGAACAGATACTTGTCTCAATGTTTCTTAAACGACAAAATCGTCCTCACTTCCACCACTACCTCTGCGAGCCATTCCAGACCCTCACCACCTTCTGTGGGAAGCAATTGGCCCTCTGCACCTATTTGTGTCTCTCTCCTCTCAACTGAAACCTGTGCGCTCTAGTTTTAGACTCCCCTAACTTGGGGAAATGCTGTTGGCTATCTACTTTATCTCTGCCTCTCATGATTTTATGGACATCGATAAGGGCTCCCCTCAGTCTCTTATTCTGCAGGAAAAACACTCCCAGCCTATCAAGCTCAAGACTTCCTGTTCATCCTATTAAATCTTTTCTGTGCTCTTTCCAGTTCAATTCTATCCTTTCTATAGTACGGTGACCAAACTGCACACAGTACTCCAAATGTAGCCTTTTCAACATCTTGTACAGCTACACCAAGATGTCCCAACCCTTATACTCAATGCTGTCCCCAATGAATGCAAGCATTCTGAAAGCCTCCTTCACCACCCTGCCTACCTGTGACTCCAGTTTCAAGGAGCAATGACTCTGTACCCCAGGATCTCCTTGTTCTATAACACCCCTCACAATGGCCAGAACAATGGCTGGGTAAGTCCTGCCCAGGTTTGACCCAGTAAAATGCAACACTTCACATTTATCAAAACTAAACTCTAATGGCCATTCCTCGGCCCACTGGCCCAATTGATCAAGGTCTCACTGTATTCGCAGATAACCTTCTTCAATGTCCACTGTACCACCAATCTTCGTGGCATCCATATGCTTACTAATCAGTCCTGCTGAATTCTCAGCCATATTATTTAAATAAATGATGAATAAAAGTAGACCCATCACTGATTCCTATAACGCAGCGTTGGTTCCAGCCATATTTCTGTATTCGCTGTAATCTCCCCGTCCCATGATTCCATTCATTTCCCTTACCTCTCAGGCCTCTTGCTTTGAAATAAATGCAGTCTAACCCTGACTTCCCTTGCTTCCTGCGTACTCTAATCTGCCCTGTCTAGTGCAAGATTACCAAAACTGCCTCGACTGTTTTACTTGCTCTCATTAACTTCTAAACTGTCATTAACCTTCTCTTATGTCTCCCTACTACTTTGTATCCCCCCCCAACACCCATCCTCCCCTCCCTGCCAGACTAGTTTAACCCCTTCCAAGTGGCTCTCACAAATCTCCCCACCAGGATATTGGCTGCCTCCAGTTCAGATACAACCTGCCCCACTTTGACAGGTCAGCTCTGCCCCAGAACACGTCCCAGTGAGCCAAGAATCTGAATCCCTGCCATCTTTACCAGCTTTCAGCCACACATTCATCTGCTAAATCCTCCTTTTCCTATTCTCGCTTGATGCTAGTTGTCCCCAAGTTACTACCCTTGAGATCCGACATTTTAACTTCGACCAACCTCCCTTTCAAATTCCCTTCAGGACCTCATCCCTTTTCCTCGCTATGTTGTTGGTACCAGTGTGTACGATGACCTTTGTCTGCTCACCCCCCCGAGGAATTCCATGCAATGCTCAGAGATACAATCAGCCCTGGAACCAGGGAGGGAGCACACTGTCCTGGAGTGTCGGTCACTGCCACAGATACCCTGTTTGTGCCCCTGACCAATGAGTCACCTAATGTTCTGTTGCAATTGCCTTCCTGAAGGTTTACAGCTAAGCCATTCATGGTACTACAGGCCTGTCTGCTGCTGTTGTACTCCCCCGAGAGAGATTATAACCACCAACAGTATTACAAACGTTATACCTGTTAGAGAGGGGAATAGCCACTGGAGACTCCTGCACAACCTGCCTCTCCTGGCACTCCCTGACTGAACCTGTGGTGTGGCCACATCACTGTAACTAGTGTCTATCACACTCTCTGCACCACACCCCCGCCCCCACACCCCCTCATATGCTCCTCAGTGTGTCCAACTCTCTCTCCAACTGAACCTCACGGTCTGTGAGGAGCTGCAGCTGGTCACACTTCCTGCAGACATAGTCATAAGGGACACTAGACTATTCCCTGATCCCCCACATCTGGCAGGAGGAGCATACCGCTGCCCTAACTGCCATCTCTGTCACCTCACAGTAAGACAAAGAATAGAATTTTTACAGACCCGTACCACGTTGCTGATCCCCCTCCTCAGCGAAGCCCAGTATCCACCAAACTCACACTTAAACCTCCAGCAGCACTTCAACAACAAAGCAGCCCTTCTCAAAATGGCCGCTCCAACAATGGCCACTCGGCTGGAGCTTGCTTCCTTTGTGTTCACTCCTGGTGGCTGAGCTGATTATTCCCAGAATCCTCCTCAATCACTTCTCAGTAGCACCTTTTGTTAACTTGTGAATAACTTGGGTAACTCGTGAAGTCCAGTCATTTCTGCAGCACATTGGTGTCTCTAAAAAGTGAGAGCGTAGCTGGCAGAGTGACTGTGGGCTCTGATTTTCCATTTGCCTGGATACGGTAGCTATGGGTTACCTCCCACTTGGGGTGATGGAGCGGTGTGCAGTGACAGGGATGGCTGGCTCCAGTCTCTGTAGCATCAGATTTGCAGCCGGACAGAGACACACAGACAAAGCTGATTGTAAAGGGTGAATACATAGATATGGAAAACTATTTACAATAACGTCATCTGTGCCACCAGGACATCTTCTTTCTCGAGGTGCATTCCCGGGGCCTGTAGCTGGGCTGGAGGAAGCCTGCCATACACTGGATCCCATTGCCTTTGGAGGATCTGGATGGATGACCCTGGGAGGGCCCACACACAGAGGCAGGAGCACCTCCCTCAGAGTGAACATCCAGACAACAGGGAGGGGGGCAGAGAGAGAGAGAGAGAGAGAGAGATTTAAACAGAAGCGGAAGAGGGAAAGTGACAGAAAAAGTAAGATGTAGAAGAGGGAGAGACAACGTGAAATAAACAAATTTTCAGAACGGAATTAGATAAAAATTAGAATGGGATAGATTTGCAGGAAGATGGGGTAGGAACTGAGAACAGGGAAGGCTGCTGTGTGACTCTGTGACTCTACCTACAGGACGATAGGTCACGACCAGGGGTGGGAATAATCAGACAAGTCAGGTGTTGAAGGAATTTGAACCCAAAAATGAGAATATTAAAATGGGAAGTTGTTGGATCAGGAATGTTTGTTGGTCAATTAGGACACAGAGAAATGGTAAACTGAACATGATGGGAGTTCAGTATGGGCAGCAAAAGTTTGGGTGAGTGCTGGTTTATTGAAGTTTGATACTGTGAGACTGAAGATGATATCAGTGGAATACTTGGGTCTGAATTAATCAAACCCACAGATGGTGTAGTGTGCAGCATCCCGGATGAAGCAGGCAGGAGACAGAGATATTACAGAGGGGATGGTAAACAAGCTTTGCAATGGAGAGGACGTGGGGTCAAACCTCAGGTTACAGTTAAAGGGCACCCTGAGGTGACAAACATTTTGGTTCAGCCTGAAGCCAGGGAGATTAAGCAGAATGATAGGAGACTGGATTTTTGATGGGAATCAAAGAAAATGGCGTTGGTCTTCTCAAGAGTAAAGTGAGATTGGCAGGAAACTAGTTATTCATAAATCCACTGATTGTAGGTAGAGACTTAGTGACAGCAGGAGCAGCAAGCAGCAGAATGGGAAATGACAAGAACAGTAAAAAAAGTTAAATCATGATACATAGTATTACCAGCTGGATCAAGACACTTACTCGGAATGCCAACAGCAGCGAGAGTCGGATAATAAATGTGTTGAATAAGTAGAAATATGTATCGGATGCGACGTTCCAAATACATCTGTTGATAATTTGCAGAAAGATAGTCAATTGTCCCAGAGAGACTCCGGCCCATTGTGGGAACATTGTAGTCTGCTCTCCTCAGATTCTGATCTGTCATCTCTCCCTGTTTCGAGGAATGTTGCACCTGACTCTCGTTTAGAAGGAGGAATCCATCCAGAGACTCAATTAGGGCCCACAGAGATTGACATTAATTACAGACACTGAACGAACAGGCTCATTGAACCCCTTTCAATCCAGTACCTTTGTCCCAGAGTACAGTAAAACTTTTCCCTGATCTGGGTAGAATGTGTGAGGGTTGCTGGGTAAAGGAACAATGAAAATATGGGAGTGGGCCAAGAGGGCTGGATGTTTGTCATAGTGCTCCCTGATGATCAAAGGTAAAGTATAGGTTTGTTCCTTTGAAGCAGTATTTAACAAGGGACAGCTATTATGGGCTTAATAGAGTTCTTTGATTAAGTAAAGTTCTTTGGGAATGCTGAGTTCACTGTGTTTCATGTTTCAAAAGGAATATGACTTCCTAAAGGTGAAGTGTTATTTAATTGTCTGATTTGGAAAATTCAAACATGTCTCTCTCTCTCTCTCTCTCTCTCTCTGTGCCTTGTGGGTACCACCAGCATCTCCACACCCCCACAGTGATGTGGCCGTTTCCCACACAAGCCACCTCCTCCCCCTGTGAGGACAAGAGGACTGAGATGTAAAAGGCACCCCTCCAGCTCAGACCCTGAGATCTCGTTGGGAAGGTTAGCCTTAGAGATTGTGACAGCACAAGCTGGTGAGCACCTCACTGCCATAGCTCCGCAGCTGGCTGAGGAAGAAATGCCCCAGGTCGCTGGTACTCGGAGGGACCGGCAGAGATCAGGCAGCTGCTCAGGATAAGGAGAGGGACCCGTGGTGTCAGCAATCAGGACCCACATCTGAATGTACAGGGAGGGAAATGGGACACAATGGGCTCAACTCTTCACAATTTACACAAATGATTTGGATGGAAGGATTGAATGTATGGACCTAAATTGATTGATGACACCATGCTAGCTGGGAAAGTGCATTGTGAAGAGAGCATGAAGAGTCTGCAAAGGGGAAGGATCGGTTCAGTGGGTGAAAATTCTGATAACTGGAGGAAAATGAGAGAGAATGGGAAACTGTTTATTGTGGCAGAAAGAGTTAAAAATAAACACCTTATCTGAATGATCAAAGGTTGCACATCTCTGAGGTGCAGAGGAATCTGTGGGTCCTGGTACATGAATCACTGAAGGTTCGTGTGCAGGTAAAGCAAGTAATCAGGAAAAAACTAATAGATAGTTACCGTCAAAAGGATAAAGTCTATGATTGATTTGATGTAAACTGGACAAGGACTAAAGCATGCTGGGAAATGGGAACCGACCTTAACCAAAGTGACTGTGCTAATCCACATGCTGCAGAATCCAGGTAGGCTGCAGATACCAACAGACAGTTTGTAACTAACCTGGTAACTGCAGACTCTACAATACACACCAGAAGTTGGGATTGAATGGTATCAAAATAATGTCAACCTCGGTGATCGGAAACATCGAGATGTGTACCAGACATGTTGCGATGGTGGTGGTGGTCGGGGGTGGGGGGGTGTGTGCCTCAAACCCTTATTTGGAGGAGGGCATGTGATCCTAGTACATCCAGGAATGGAGGCCTAAGGATGATCCTACCATCGACATGGCAACGCCTGGCTCAGTCTGATCCATCAGGGTGATCGAGCCTGATCGATCCATTGGTTAATGGTGAAGCCCCTCCCAAAACGATACGAAGACTTTAGAGTGTAAGAATTGCCACAACACCACGCTCGGGGGGGGTGACTCAAGAGCGGGAACTTGAGACCCACCACCGAGAAAGGAAGATATCCCTGAATCATCAGGAGAAGACCAGGCCTGTGAGGGTATATGATCATCCAGATTTAAGGTAAAGCACAAGATAGCATTTGTTGTGTAAATTATTAATTTATAGTGTATCATGTTATGATAGTATTAATTGCGTCAAATAAATGAATATTATTGTTTATTATTATTGAGCCGACTCAGTGCAGTTGCTGGATATGAGTTAAAACACACTGTGTGGCAGTGACAACAAATTGGCCCCCCAAGATGGGACCTCGATAAGAAGTGACTTTGTCGCTCTGAGATTGAAGTCTGTGGAACCGAATATTCCTTGAGATGTTGTCTGAGACGGCTGCTAAGAGGACATCTGTCCCAACGTGAAGGCCAGCAATTCAAGTAAACTGAAGAGAACAGAATGGTTTAAACTGAACTGTTCTTTAAAATATAAAACCAACAGATATAATCCAGCAAACCACTGTTTCCTCTGTGTGTGTGTGTTTGTGTGTGTGTCGGGGGGGGGTTGGGGTGGGGGGGGTGTGGTAATACAATGAAAGTCTTTTGAAACTCGGTGGGGTTAGGACTGGAACATAGCGAAAACCGTACCCTCAGTCTGATCAACCCCTATATCCCGTAGTTTAATTGAAAATGGGAGAGAATGACACCAGAGTAGAGTGTGGGAAACTACGCTGAGACAGGATATTAGTTAGAAAAAGCGGTCCACGTGGGCAGAATTTTGTTGTAACAATGAAATGGGTCCAGGATCCCAAGGCAGAAATATTGGGATAATTTTAGCAGAACTCAAGCAAGCGGACTTCCTAACTTGAGAAGGTCACAGCGATAATGTGCTGTCGAGGGCAATTCTTAGGGACAGAGCAGGAATTAAAATTGATCCGTGAGGAACTAGAGGACGCAAAAAGGGAAATCACAGAGTTAGAATTGAAAAACGCAGCTCTGGTCCAGAGAAATCAAACAAACCTCCTTCCCATGGGGCAATACCATACTCAGTGAGAATAAACATATTGAGATCCCCAACACACACTGTCAGCTAAAGAAGCTGCTGAGAAGGGAGGAAGGGAGTTGGGAAATAAATGGACGGATTTAATAGGGTGATTATGGGAGGGGATTTTAACTTTCCAAACATAGACTGGGACTGCCATAGTGTTAAGGGTTTAGATGGAGAGGAATTCATTAAATGTGTAAAATATTTTTTTTGCTTCAGTATGTGGATGTACCTACAAAAGAAGGTGCAAACCCTGACCTACTCTTGGGAAATAAGGAGGGCAGGTGACTGAGATGTCAGTGGGGATGCACTTTAGGGCCAGCAACCATAATTCTATTCGTTTTAAATTAGTGATGGAAAAAGATAGACCTGATCTAAAAGTTGAAGTTCTAAATTGGAGGAAGGATAATTTTGATGGTATTCAGCAAGAAACTTTCAAAAGGTGATTGGGGGCAGATGTTCGCAGGTAAAGGGACGGTTGGAAAATGGGAAGCCTTAAAAAATGAGACAATGAGAGTCCAGAGACAATATATTCCTGTTAGAGTTAAAGGAAAGGCTGGTTGGTGTAGGGAATGCTGGATGACTAACAAAATTGAGGGTTTGGTTAAGAAAAAGAAAGAAGCATGTGTCAGGTATAAGCAGATAGATTGACTGAATCCTCACAAGAATGTAAAGGTAGTAGGAATATACTTAAGAGGGAAATCAGGAGGGCAAAAAGGAGATATGAAATAGATTTAGCAAATAGAGTTAAAGAGAATCCAAATGGTTTCTACAAATACATTAAGGAAAAGAGAGTAACTATGGGACAATTGGGCTTTTCAAAGATCAGCAAGGCTGAATTTGTGTGGAGCATCAGGAGATGGGGGCGATACGAAATGAGTATTTTGCATCAGTTTTTACTGTGGAAAAGGACTTGGAAGATACAGAATGTACGAAAGTAGATGTTGACATCTTGAAAAATGTCCATATAACAGAGGAGGAAGTGCTGGATGTCTTGAAACGCATAAAAGTGGATAAAAGCCCAGGACCGGATCAGGTGTACTCTCGAATTCTGTGGGAAGCTAGGGAAGTGATCGCTGGGCCTCTTGCTAAGATATTTGTATCATCTGTAGTCACAAGTAAGGTGCCAGAATACTGGAGATTGGCTAAAGTGGTGCCACTATTTAAGAAAGTTGGTTAGGACAAGCCAGGGAACTATAGACCGGTGAGGCTGACATCAGTGGTAGGCAGGTTGTTGGAGGGAATCCTGAGGGACAGGATGTACATGTATTTAGAAAGGCAAGGACTGATTCGGGATGGTCAACATGAGTTTGTGTATTCGAAATCATGTCTCACAAATGTTTCTGAAGAATCATCAAAGAGGATTGATGATGGCAGAGCTATGGATGTGATCTATATGGACTTCAGTAAGGCGTTCTATATGGACTTCAGTAAGGCGTTTGACAAGGTTCCCTCGGGGAGACTGGTTAACAAGGCAAGCTCTCATGGAATACAGGGAGAAGTAGCCACTTGGTTATGGAACTGGCTGAAAGGTAGAAGACAGAGGGTGGTGGTGGACGGTTGTTTTTCAGACTGGAGGCCTGTGACCAGTGGAGTGCCACAAGAATTGGTCCTGGGTCCTCTACTTTTTGTCATTTACATAAATGATTTAGATGCAGGCGTAAGAGGTACAGTTAGTAAGTTTGCAGATGACACCAAAATTGGAGGTGTAGTGGACAGTGAAAAGGGTAACCTCAGATTACAACAGGATCTGGACCAGATGGGCCAATGGGCTGAGAAGTGGCAGATGGAGTTTAATTCAGATAAATGTGAGGTGCTGCATTTTGGGAAAGCAAATCTAAGCAGGACTTATACACTTAGTGATAAGGTCCTAAGGAGTGTTGCTGAACAAAGAGACCTTGGAGTGTAGGTTCATAGCTCCTTGAAAGTAGAGTCTCAGGTAGATAGGATCGTGAAGAAGGCGTTTGGTATGCTTTCCTTTATTGGTCAGAGTATGGAGTACAGGTGTTGGGAGGTCATATTGCGACTGTACAGGACATTGGTTCGGTCACTTTTGAAATATTGTGTGCAATTCTGGTCTCCTTCCTATCAGAAAGATGTTGTGAACCTTGAAAGGGTTCAGAAAAGATCGACAAGGACATTGCCAGGGTTGGAGGGTTTGAGCTTTTGGAGCTTTGAATAGGCTGGGGCTGTTTTCCCTGGAGCGTCAGAGGCTGAGGGGTGACCTGATAGAGGTTCATAAAATTATGAGGGGCATAGATAGCGGAAATAGACCAACTCTTTTCCCAGGCGTGTGGGAGTGTAAAACGTGAGGGCATAACTTTACAGTGAGAGGGGAAACATATAAAAGAGACCAAAGGGACAAGTTTTTCACACAAAGCGTGGTACTTGTAAGGAATGAGCTTCTAGAGGAAGTGGTGGAGGCTGGTACAATTGCAACATTTAAAAGACACCTGGAAGGGTATATGAACAGGAAGGGTTTGGAGGGATATGGGCCGGGTGCTGGCAGGTGGGACTAGATTGGGTTGGGATATCTCGTCGGCATAAACATGGTGGACAAAAGGGTCTGTTTCCCAGCTGTACATCTCTATGACTCTATGACTGTATTTGCAAGCAGCAGTCAGAGTACGGCACCAGGCAGACAGGGAAGAGAAAGAGAGAGCTGCAGACCGCACTAAATGCCTGCAGGAGATGGACGAATTAAAAGCACAACTCTCAATCCCCAATGGAATAATATGTGCATTGGAGAGGTTAGAGAGGAAGGAGAGGAGCGAGGGATAGACTGAGATGAGCTCAGGCAAGAAGTGCAGCAGTATGCCATATGTGCGGAAGATTGTGGTCCACCCCCACCCTACCCAGAGGAGCCAACACCTCCAGCACCTCCAGGGACAATCCCTGCGGTGATGAATCGGATCAGTACTGAGAGATGGGTTGGGGGCATCGAAACCCCGAACAATCAAACACAGCACATTGTTAACACCTCGACCAACACCTTACACCTCGGGATTTAATTATCTATCCTGGCAGACCACAGGGTCTATTGGTTTAATTGGGTTTACTGAACATATACAGGAAGGTACATTACAGAACCAATAGAGTTTAAACTGTGCAACATGATATTCCAGCACCCTACTATGTTAGTTAACCATCCCCCAGGCGGAGAACACATTCTCAGGTCAAGTCCATGACGAGGTGTTCTCTTACCTTAGACCCAGTGAATGTCTGCATTTGGTAACTGTCTCTGGCTCTCAGTACCCCCTCCATCATTTCAACAGGAAATGATACTAATCAGATCAACACAATAGGGGAGTTTGGATTCAATCCCCTGACAATGACCAAAGGTCCAGCTATGAGAGAGGTGATGGTGAAACACAAAGGGGTATTTGCCCAGCGTTAACATGACTGTGGGCATACCTCAGGAGAGCTGATAATCGAGGGGTCTGACCTGAATCCACAAAGACAGTACGGTTTCCCCAGACAGGCAGAGGGGGAGGGTACCAAGGTGATTGACAGTCTGTTATTGCAAGCAGTGATGGGACCTGTAGCCTCCTCTAATAATGCTCCAATTTGGCCACTCAGGAAGTCAGGTGGTTCATGGTGTTTAACCATCGATGATCGGGTCCTTAATAAAGTCACCCCACTCACCTCACCAACAGTAACTACCAGCCCAGCCATTATAATGAAGCAAACCATCAAACAAAATACTTCACAGGACTGACATCACGAATGGTTTCTGCTCCATCACCTTCAATCAGTCCTGTCAGTAAATAATTCGCGTTTCCCTTCCAGGAACAGCAGTATACCGGGACTTGTCTACCCCAAGGGTTCCAGAACTCACCCTCGATTTTTCACAGGCGGGTCGCCAAGGGACTGGAAAGGCTTTCCCAGCCTGACTGTCTAATCCAATATGGAGATGACCTACCCCTCCAGATGGAAACAAAGGAGGAGCACATTCAGCTCCTGGATGGATAACTCGATCAGTTACACAAACTAGGATGCAAAATAAATCCGAAAAAGTCACAAATTCTCCAGGCCAGGGTTACACATTTGGGAATAGCGAATGGAGACCATTGAATGACTCCCATTCCCCGAGATGTTAGTGTGCTCTGATCTTTCCTCGGGTTAGTGGGATACTGCAGGAACCAAAGCAGCTCAACTTTCACAGTCGCTGAAAAAGAATGCTGTCTGGTGTTGGACATCTCAACACACTGAAACAGAAACTGAATTAAAATGTGGACTCACAACAGCATCTGCCTTACTAGTACCGCACCCTGACATAACACGCAGCCTAGAAATTGCAGCCACAGACTGGGCAAAAGCTGCTGTTCTACTCCAGGAGCAGCACGGTAGGCCAGACACAGTGACCTACCCCCCCCAGGCTCCTACATCCCATGTAACAAGGGTTTTCCATGTGTGAACGACACCCCCTTGCAGTCTTTTGGGCAATTCAGTACTTCGACAATATCATTAGTTTAAACCCACTGACTGAGCACACGCCAATTCAAAGGCAGCTCAGTGAGCCAGATTCGAGCCGGACGATGGATCCACTGCTTTAACACCGGGACATCAAGGTTAGATATACCAAGATGCCCACCTTCTTAGCAGGTAACTTAAATAATGGGGGAAACCCACATGCCTGCCAAATCATAGCCATTAAACAGCCCCACACACCCTGCTATACCTAAACAACAGGAAAAAAGATTAAGGATGAAACAAGAAGATAACCAGGCAGACCCGGCTGTCAGAATTGATGGAGATGGATCCTCCACAGTAGAAGAAGGCAGTCGGATCACCGGCTGTGGGATATACATGACCAACACTCAAGGACAGCAGCCACTATTGGGACTAGTTTTAAAATGAGGCAGCCATTGAAGTGCCCAGGGTGTGGAAATAGCAGCTGGAGCTGATGTGGTCAGCCCCCCTGATCTGTTCCCTTCACCCACAGATATATACCCCGATAGTATTGTCTGTGTGCAACATCCTCACAGAATTCTCACCATTATGGGAAGCTCGAGGGTTTAGTTCTGCTGCTGGGAAAACCCCTACCTTCAGTCCCCTTATCAAAATACATACTGCAGGCCGCTAGTGGAAGGAAATGCAGCATAATTAAAGTTAGTAGCCACCACAAAACAACTCCAGAAGGTAACCGCAGAACAGATGTGTGAGCTAAGAGAGGTGCTGATGTCGGAGAATTCTGGCAGCCCCCCCCCCCCCATGGGTGAGCAGGCCAATGCCGTGTCTGTCAGCCAGACAAACATAGACTGGCCCAGTGACACAATGATTCCTTCAAACACATTGTGGGAGGGGTTTACCCAGAGGTGTACACCAAATAGAGAGATTCCCTGCAGCTATGGGACGGATTCGTTTTAAAAGCAGAAGTCTGTATCGCTCCCACTCAGGACAGGACAGTACCGAACGATTGATGGAACTGCATTGGAGGTCTGAGTTACACAGGATTGTAGCACACTATGTAGGGAACTGTCTGGTGTAAGCCCAAAATAATCCAGTCAGGTATGCTCAAAAGGGAGGACTGAGACCTACCCGTTCTGTGGAAGGGTGTTATGGACTAGTCCAGACCCCCTCCAAACATTTCAAAAAGTTAGCCCAGACCCTAACTTTGCTCATTGTTTTAAGCAGGTGTAAGCGGATATTTCAGGTGGGATGCAGCTGGCACAACCACTTAGTTTTAGACAAAACAGAATTGATTTGCAAGATTAGCAAATGAAACAGAAACAAAAGAGAACAGAAAACAGAATAGCAACAATTTTAAAAGCCAATCGACTCTATCGCAACTTAATGATGCTGTTCTAAATATTTGCAACATCCCCATAAACAGCCCCTTTGTAAAATAGATCAACTCAAACCCAGGTTCTTACAGGAAAGCTGTCAGAGAAGAGACGAGGACCACCATGGAGCTGTTTCTTTGCCCAGCAGCCTCAAAAAAACTGACCAGCAGCTGCAGAACAGCCAGACAGCTCACACCAAACCAAACCAGAGGCAAGCTGAGCTGGGAGAACTGACCACTCCCCTTTCATTTTACACATAGCTATTTTTTAAACTTGAAAACGGCTTCAAATAGATAAAGACAGACATTTCAGAACCTCTGCCTTTACAACTCCTCTGAATAAAAACCAAGGACCACATAACCTTGTTAAAGGAACAGCATCATCACAAGGGTCTTGGGCAAATATACAAATTGACTTTGTAGGTCCCCTGCCACTATGTATGAATGGGTTTACCTACATTCTGGTCATCGTACACACTTGCACAAAATGGTTCGTGGTTTTCCCATTCCGAAAAGTACAGCCAAAACAACCGCACAAATCCTAACACAACAGGTATTTACAAGATGGGGTCCACCCTGCAGTATTGAGACATATCAGGGAACCCATTTCACCAGCTGGGTCATGCAGAATGGGATGGCTGTGCTTGGTATCAAGCAGAAGATCCACATTGCATATCACCCCCAATCCAGTGGGATTGAGGCAAGGATGAATCACACCTGAAATGGGATGATCAGGAAGATGGTGCAGCAGAACAATAAAACCTGGGACACAGTACTTCCATTTGTCCTCATGATGGTACCCAACACCATCTCCCAATCTACAGGGTATACCCCCCAATATCCTGCTGACAGGCCGACCCATGAAAGGAGTTGACAACCTGTTCAGTCTCCAACCTCAGTGAACCCGTCCTCACTGCCCTCACCCATGAGAAAGCAATGCAGCATCTCACCAAGAATATCACCGTCACTCAGCTGGCAGCAGCTGGCAGGTTCAAGACCAAAAGGAAAGTAAGGCAGGCCTCCCTCCACAGCAACGTTAACCCTGTCAGATATTCTGTAGGACAGCAGCTGATCTGACAGATATACAACCCTAGCTCCTGTCTTTCCCCTAAATACTCAGGTCCACACACTGTGGGTGATAAGGTAAACCCCCTCAGTGTACAAGGTTCTAGTAGCCACAGGGAAAGCCGGCTGGTCCCATATCAACCAGTTAAAAGCCTATGGCACACAACACAGCCACTCTCACCACCTTAATATATATCTATGGTGGATGTCACTGCCTTGGAACAAATGGAAAAGACCAAGGACACCCAATGACACATCCTCACAGAGAGACCACACCCTGCCCCGACAAAATCTATACCTTTCCATCACCAAGTATAGCTTCAACGTCCAAGGGACCCCTGGACAATTTGATTGGTTCAATACAAGCCTCCCGAATAAATTGGAGTGATTCACTCATAACCAATAATGCAGACATGTTAAATACCTCCCCATGTTCTAAACATGACAGGACTCCCTAATAACCCCAACAAAAGGGAAACCGAACATCCCCATCAGACCCCGAACAACATACCTGCACCGTGGACATGTGACAACACAAAAGGGCTAGTATAGACTACGGAAATACAGATTGACCCAGACAGCCAAATGGTAATTCCAGGTGTCACCACTGGAGAGAATGATGGGACACGGACATGGGAACCAGGAGGGTGCAGCATTGCCAAGCCACAGAGACCGAGGATACACAACACACTGATGAGTCTCTGTTAGGCAGCTATTTTGCAAATGCACTCATTCACTAATCATACAATAAAACTGTTCCTGACAGCCACCCAAGGCAAGGGGCAACTCTTCCCGATGGTAAAACCTCACAGGCATCTCACATGTCTTCCAATTCGAGTTCCGGTAATCACTGATGGGATTAGCCATGTTACAATCCTTCAGTTTTCCGCTCATTTTCATGCATATTTATAAAATTGGTCATAATGGCAGCCTTGATTCAGTCTTTGTGACCACCCTCTCGTCAGGTCATTTAAAATCGCGGCAACCATTCCCACTAGAAATTGAGGTTGGAGCCTACCAGTCCTCTCAAGCCAACTTCACATTCCACGAGGTGGGGGGGTTGGGGGCTCACATTCCGATTTTGTTTTTTATTACTTATGTTTTTAAAAAGAAATGTGGGGTCGGGTTAGGGCATATGCATTACATTATTTCGAAGGTATTCAGATATTAGACAAGGATAACGAGAGAAACAAGCTTGATCTCTCTCCAGGACAATGATGACCGTGTGAAACACAATCAAGGTACGCCTGATTGGGATGGTCATCGTCATCGTCAGGAGCAACACAAAATAAACACCAAACAGACCAGGAGATATGTTTGTTTGCTTCGTAAATATTACTTATTCTATTGTTTGTATGAAATATTCTCCGGCATTCTGATGTTTGTTTGATTTTCATTTTTCTCATTTCTTTTCTCATTATATTTTTCTCATTATGATTTTAGTTTTGTATTTGCTTATTTCTGTAATGTCTTATTTATTTTATTTAACTACGTTTGCTTTGTCAGACATTAAATATGAGTTTTTTTAATGTTCCATTTAGATATATAAAATATATATATCTATTATATAAAATATTCCCTGGTATTGTAAACATTTTATTTCCATTCTGATTTTTAAAATGTATTTTTTAATGTTAATTTACTACATTATCTGCAAGAGCTTACCGCTTAAGTGTATATTGTACATTGTTTAAACCTGCAAGATCATGTGTTCACTGCACAGAGATTGATCTTCGATTATGTGATCCAACACACTTCGCATTCAGGATCAAGAGGAGGGCTGTGGCCAGACAGGCCACTCAACATGATGAATTTATGACAGATTCACAAAAAATTGTACAATAACTGAGGCATGCTGGGAACCTTGACCAAAGCGACTGCGCTAATAAACATGCTGCCGAATCCAGACAGGCTGCAGCTACCAACAGAGAGTCTGCAATTGACCTGGGAGCTGCAGACTTCACAGTACACACCCGAATTTGTGTTTGAATAGAGTTGACTGGAATGCCTTCCTCAGGCCGAGCAGAAACATCTAGGTGTGTACCAGACACGGGGGTGCCTCACTCCCTTTTTTTGGAAGGGGTTACGTGAGCCAGCATCTCCAGGAATGGATGCCTGAGGACCACACGACCATACAGGTGCCAGTGCCTGGCTTGGTCGGATCAATCATGGTGCTCCAGTCCTAATCAATCCATTGGAGGGTATTGAAGACCCTCCCAAAATGGCACGAACAACCACAGAATGTACAAACCCGCTGCAATGCCACTCAAGGCAGCAGTAACTTGAGACCTACCACTGAGAAGAGAAGACATCCCTGAGAGCAGCAAGATATAAGACCAGGTAATCATCCCCACGTGGGTCATGGTGAAGATCTAGTGTGGTGGTGTATGATCATCCAGAGTTACGGTAAAGCACAAAACAGAGTTATAGGGTCAATTGTTAGTTGATACTGTATTTTGTTATTTTAATATTCTTTCTGTTAAAAATATATATATACTCTCATTTACTATTATTAAGAGTTGAATTGCTGTTGCTTCGCTAAGAAAAAAAGTTGAACATACTGTCAGCACTATGCGACCCTCCATTTCTTTGGAACCGCTTCAATATCTCCAGAGAATCGAAAGATTATGGTCAATGCCTCTATCTCTCCTCTCAGTAACTCATGTACATGCAGTCCAAGATGGGGACAAGTCCTTTGTCATTGGAGGAATAGTGTACAGGATTGAAAAGGGTTAACGGAACCTGTTTGTTTCAGGACTGTAATTAATGGCAAACTGCATGGACGATAATTGTGTCCCAGGAGGGTTTCCCTCTTCTATTAATTGCAAATTCCTTACAATGTACGAAGCTATAGTATCAGTGACAGCATTACCTTCCAGAATCACCTTCAGCACTAACAGGGACCAGCAGCTCCTGAGACTGGGAGCTCGGGAGAAGAGAGACTTGAATCTGAGAACAATAGATTGGAATTTTACAACCATGGGTTGGAATCTGAACACAGAAGATCAGAATTTTACAACAATGGACAAGAGTTTCTCCACGACAATTGATCATATTTCTTCAAAATACCACTTGACGTCATTAACAACGCAGATCTACTATATAGTCCTGGTTATTCAACACATTTACTATCCCACCCTTGTTATTGTTGGTGTTCCTGGTAAGTGTCGAGCACTTCTATTAACTCTAAAAACTATATTTAACTGCATTGCTTTTCCTGCCAGTTACTCTGTCCTCAATGCTGCTGTTGCTGTTATTCCAGCCAAGTCTCTATGTCTCTATAATTATTAGATCTGTAAATCACATTCCACTGTATTAATGTTCTTGTCAATTCAAATTGGGAAGACATTGGGAAGTCATTGTCTTTGATTCCTAATTTACACTTTGATCCCTATCCATTGACTCCAACCCCATCCTTAGCCAAGTCTTGAGGATTAGTGAGATTATTCAGAATCTTACAGATCCATTTGACCCTGAGCTGGATCAATCTCGTGTTCGTTCCTGGCACTGATTCAGGTGGCACCTGTTCCCAAAATATGTCTCATCACGGAGACCTTTTCAGGCAACTCACCTTCCAGGTCCCCATCCTGACTGACATTACTCACACACCCCCATCCTCTCTACATCAGGAGTATAAAAGTACACTCTCACAAAACTGTCTGCCAGAAAAAATGGAGTTTATTTGAAAACTGAAGATTTTTAGAATGTGTATTGCTTTGTTTCTGAGACTGTTGTTCAATTATGATTAACTTGCCTGGACAATGTCAGGTCATGGAATTATTATTAGTTTCACTATTTGCATGTCAATCTACTCCCATGTTGCTAGTAACCCTTGACCCTTCTTGCCCCACAATGTGTTCACACTGAGCAATGACAAAATCCAAAACCAGGCAAGGACTCTGTGCCATGATTGTTGGTTTTGAAAGAGTGTCCCTATATTTGCACTGGCGAAGGTCTATTCCTACACAAACACATGCAATGATCTGCTCAATCTCATCTGCAATACACCTTCCTCCACACCACCCGCATGGACTTAACCACATCAAGGAGTCAGCATAGTAAATGGTATTGCCCTGAGTAGACTTCCTGAATAGAGACACCGAGGGGTGCAGGTCCATAGTCCCATGAGAATGGCATTACAGGTCGACAGGGTGGTAAAGAAGACATTTCCACACCTGCTGAAAACTAGAGGGCATGGGTTTAAGGTGAGAAGGGAAAGATTTAAGTGGGACCTGAGAGAAATGTTTTTCATGGAGAGACTAGTTTGTGTACAGAATGAGCTGCCAGAAGAAGTGGTAGAGTGAGGTTCAATTATAACGTTTTTTGGAAAACTTTTGGACAGGTAGATTGATAGGGAAAAACTCTAAAAGGATTGGAAAGACTTGGAGGGATATGGGTCAAATACAGGCAAATGGGACTAGTTCAGTTTGAGAAACCTGTTTGATATGGACCAGTTGAACAAAATGATCTGTTCTGTGCTGCATATCTGTATGACTCTATGGCTCCAAGTACAGATATAAAATTATCACTTTGCCACAATTCACAACGGGTCACTGTTTCTAATCTGAAGTTGTTGACCTCAGTGTCAATTGCAAACTTTACTCCATTTCTTGGGAAACATCTTTGATGATGATTTTGTATTTTCCTATTTACATGTACATCTTTTGCTCCTTTACATGTCCTGTTACAATTTTATTTTGCTTTTGTTTTCATCCCTTCTCCCATCTAATGTCTCCTGTCTCTTGGGTTGCCACTGGTTTAAATCCTGTTTCAGTACATTTCCAGTTCTGAGAAAGGGTTATCAGTCTAAAATGTTAACTCTGTCTCTCCCCAAAGGCACTGCCAGAGCTGCTGAGAATTTCCAGCATTTCCTGTTGCTTTCTATCATCATACCTTTTCCTTCTTGCACTGACTGTAAAGATTTTAATCTGATTAAAACTGATATAATTTCTGACCTTTGCTATCATGTCATTGCAAGCCTTAGGTCAATTACAATAACACACTAAGTTGGCAGAGCTCATCGAAAGGGACTTTCAGTTGGATTAGCTCCACAACCCCATGAGTATAATGGACGTTTACAAGTATCCCACAGATTTGATTACATTTCCCACAGTGAAGACAAAGTTGTGATACCGAGCAAAGGGCAGTGGTCAGTTGTCACATTCACAATGGAACACCCGTCCTCAAGCTGCAGTCCTCAACCTTGTCCCTTAACTGCAGCCTATCGCTGCCTTTCCCTCAGGATATATGTTTAGTATCTTACAAACCATTACTTTATCCACAGTTTGCCTCTTGGTTCTGTGTTATATTGAGTAAAGCTCTGTATCTACTCAATCAGTTGATTAATTTGTTACCTAACTGTCCTTTCCGTGATAATACTCTGGTTTTGAAATCTGATTTTCCTTGCTGTTTATTTATTAAAATGATCAATTAGTGAGACTACGACGCACTTGTCCCTCTTCATGACTATTTTGGCTGTTCCAGTCTACAGGTGTCAATGGTTTATATGCAAATTCACATTCTATAAACTTTGAAATAAAGCATCTTTACATCTACTGAATTAATCTTTTCCATCATCTTACCCCATCACATGACTTCCACAAATTTATAGCTAATATTCAGTTGAGATCAGAGTGTTGCTGGAAAAGCACATATTCAGATGAGCCTATCCATCTCACTTCTCTGGCTATATTACATATGGAATACAATTATATATTGAAAAATATGATCACCATGTTCTGACAGTGCTGTAATAAAACAAATCCTACACTGATGTACAGTGAACTCTGACAAGTTTCAGATGTTTTGCCATCTATGACTCTTTGAAAACCTCTCCATTTACCACAGAACTGAGAAAACATTCGCAGAGTCATCTTGACGTCACTCAAAACAGTTCCTGTGACTTCAGAGAAATGGCCCATTCTGCCAATATTAATGAAGTGAATGAACTAAACCAAAATACTGCAGGTGCTGGAAATCTGAATTAGAACAGAAAAGGCTGGGAGTGCTGATGGGACAGCATCAACCTGAAATGTTCACTTATCGCTCCGCAACAAAATAATAGAATATTGCCTCAAGTTTGGATCACTACGTATCCTGTCAAAGAGAAAAAGGTGAACTGATGGTTTCCATTTCTGACAAGTACGAAATATTCAGGTCCTATTCTTAATAAGTAAATAACTTAATAGTTGATGGAGAAGCAACATTGGTCAAGCTACACTGAGTCAATGAAGAGTTACTTGAATGATTATTGAAATAGAGTCAATGTACAGGGTGATGGGGAAGAGACAAGTGTTTGCCATGAAGTCAAAACATACAGACAGCCCACACAGATACAATGGGCTGAATGGCTTCCTTCTGATTACTGGGTGATTATTAAACCTAATCTCCCTTTTCCTTTCCTGGGTGCGTAGTCCGCATGCTGGATTGTGCTTCAATAGAAATTCTCCAGTGCTCACCAGAAGTTAACACAAGAAACAGCTAAGGTACTGTTTAAATTAATGTGTCCTGAAAATATCTTGATATTAGTACATGGCTCCTGAGCAGAACTGTTCCAATAGACTTACAATACCTGCAACCACCTGATAACATGTGAATTTAAGCAGTAAATCTCAAAGAGTAAAACAAAGCAAATCCAAATAATTGCCATCCCATCAGGCTGATCGTAATGAACAGCAACATGGGGAAAGGTGTCATTAAGAGTGCTACCGAGCTGCACTCACTCAGCAATAACTTGTTCACTGGTGTCCAGTTCTGCAGGGTTGCTCAGCACCAGACCTCATAACAACTATTATCCAAACAAGGACAAAAGAGCTGAACTCCTGAGGTGAGGTGAGAGAGACTACACTTGACATCAAAGCAGCAATTGACCAAGGCTGACCTGAAGGAAACCTAAAATAATGAGGAATTAGATGAAGCTCCCATTGGTTGGAGTCATTCCTGGCATATTGGAGGATGGGTTTGGTTGTTGGAAATCAGTCACATCAGCTCCAGGACATTTCTGCAGGAGTTCCTCAGGGAAGTGTCCTCAGCCCACCTATCTTCAGCTGCTCCATTATTAACAATCCCTCCATCATAATGTCAGAATTCAGGATATTTGTTGGTTGTTCACAAAGAGTCCCATTCCTGACTTGTCAGGCACGATGCCCACATATAGCAACACTTGGGCAGTATTCAGGCCTGGGCTGACATGTGAATTTAAGCCTGAACATAAGTGTCAGGTATCTCTGAAAAGAGAGAATGTGACAACTTCTCTTTACATTGATTGGCATTGCCATCACTGAATTCCCCACTACCAACACCCTTGTAGGGAGAGGGGGTTATCATTGCCACAAACTGAGCTGCCCCCAGTTATAATGATACCAGTGTTCCATGACCGTGTAAGACACTGCCAAGTCTGTGATACATATCTCACTTCCTGACTCTCAAAGTCTGTCCATTATTTACATGGGTAAGGCAGGAATGTGATGGGATACTCCCCACTTGTAGGGGAGTTAGGTCTGCTCCAACAACACTCAAGAAAATTATCACCATCCAGGATAAACATCCTTGATTGGCATCACATCCGTAAACAGTTAGGTGGCACGGTGGCACAGTGGTTAGCACTGCTGCCTCATAGCGCCAGAGACCCGGGTTCAATTCCCACCTCAGGCAACTCTCTGTATGGAGTTTATACCTTCTCCCCGTGTCTGTGTGGGTTTCCTCAGGGTGCTCCGGTTTCCTCCCACAATCCAAAAATGTGCAGGTTAGGCGAATTGGCCATGCTAAATTGCCCGTAGTGTTAGATGAAAGGGTAAATGTAGGGGAATGGGTCTGGGTGGGTTGTGCTTCGGTGGGTTGGTGTGGATTTGTTGGGCTGAAGGGCCTGTTTCCACACTGTAAGTAATCTAATCTAATCATTAGCAGCTTCCACTATCAATGCACCCCAGCAGCAACGTGTAGCATGTAGAAGATGTACTGCAGCAACTTTGCAAGAGCCTTCTTATAGCATCTTCCAAATATGAGACCTCTACCCGCTCAAACTATCTCTGAGTAGATATCAGAGAGAATAACATAGACTATCATACCTCCACATCAATCCACCATCATTGGACCATAATCAGGAGTATGTTATGTACACTGATGGTCACTCGATACTAAAGAAGGGGAACTTTGGCTGATCATTCCACACTAATTTTGAATAACTCTGTAAAGATGAAGAACAGGAACCTGATCATTTCCTCCATCCTAATACAGGGTCACTGATCTCTGTTCCACTTCAGAAACTGAAAAATTGCTCTTTGTGATGTCTCCTACATTCCCTTGTTTTCACCTCAATAATCTGTCATCCTAGTGTCAATATTCACATCGTCCCTTATGAACTGCTATTCCTCATTTTCTGTGTAATCCCAAAAAAGGAATCTCTACTTAATGGCTGATTTTATTGAATGTTTGGATCCATATAATTCCATGAGCATGGGTATAAATGCCTTAATACATTTTCAGAAAGCAAGGCACAATTAGAAATTACTCGATGTACTTTGTGCAATTAGTAACTTTTCTAGAATCTTGATTAATTTTGCTGTTTGTTTTCCTTCCTCACAGTAAATATCATGACAATTACAATCCTGTCCAAAGGAAAGTGTTGTCTCTCAAAATGTATTACTCGACACCTCGTGGCGATGTCAACAGCAGATATCCTGGTTATTATCCTTGATCTGCTATTGAGACACATTCCAATCATATATAGGAGAGATTTACGTTTTATACGGGCCATCCCCATCTGTAATATCCACGCTGTTTTCCTTTATGCAGCCACCGACTGTTCTGTCTGGTTTACTGTCACTTTTACCTTTGATCGATATGTGGCCATTTGCTGCTCAAATCTGCGAATTAAATTTTGTACTGAGAAGACAGCAGCTGTGGTTCTGGGAACAGTGACTGTGCTGAGTGGTTTGAAGAACATTTTCTGGTACTTTATGTTCACATCTCAGTATTTGCTCAGGAATCAGCCCTGGTTTTGTTCAGTACCAACTGATATATTGTACTCTCCAGCCTGGGGAACAATCGAGTGCCTTCATTATATCCTGAACCCAGCAGTGCCTTTTGTTCTGATTCTGCTGCTCAATGCTTTAAGTGTCAGGTACATTTTAGTGGCCAGCAGAGCCCGCAGGAGACTTCAGGCTCACAGCAGTGGGGAGAATCCCAGTGACCCAGAAATGGGGACTCGAAGGAAGTCCATCATTTTACTGTTTGTTATCTCAGGGAATTTCATCCTGTTATGGTCAGTGTTTATGCTATACTCTCTATGGAGACAAATGTATCGGATGGGATATAGGGCCATATATCTACATTATTTTGTACGTGATATCGGATTCATTCTCCAGCTCCTAAGTTGCTGCACAAACACTTGTATATATGTCGTGACCCCGACTAAGTTCAGGAAACAGCTGAAGAAGATGGTAAGGTACCCTTTTAACCGAATGGTGAAATTCATTAAATGATGAGATGGATTGAAAGATTCAGGGATTAGAAATGTGTTCTGTCTCAGAATCCATGCAATCCACTCTCCGTGGGGTCAGTGATACAGACACAGCGAGGGGAGTCTGCTCTCTCCAATCTTTGTGATACAGACTGAGTATGTTCAGTTGACAGTCCTGGTGATCTGCTACAGACAGTAAATGGACTGTCCTACCACAGACAATGATATAGACACAATGAGGTCAGTAAGCTCTATCCAAGTTACTTGACACAGATACAGGAGGGACAATCTGCCCTCTCTAGGGTCTGTGACAAAGACACAGTGAGTTTGGTCTGCCCTCTCTGGTTTCGAAGTGAGCAAAAAGTCTGAATGAGGAGTAGGAAAAAGTGAGGACTGCAAATGCTGGAGAGTCAGAGTCGAAAGGATGGCACTGGAAAAGCAAAGCAGGTCAGGCAGCATCTGAGGTACAAGAGGGTCAACATTATGTGTAGAAGCACTTCATTATTCCTGATGAACGTTCTTGTAGATTCTTATGCACCTGGGCAGAGCTGTAACCATACCAAACCGTGATGCACCCAGATAGAATGCATCTATAAAGGTTGGCGAGAATCCTTATGATTGTGCTGACTTTCCAAAGGCTCCTGAGGAAGAAGAGGCATTGTTATGAACTCCATGAAGTCCACTTGACACCTCTATGCAGTCCTATAAAAACCTCCATGCAGTCCGCTGTTGCCTCCATGCAGTCTGCTGTAATCCACCTGGCAGACTGCTATACACCTCAATACGCCTCCATGCACGACGTATGCCAAACATCTCCATACAATCCTCTATAGACCGCCATACAGTCCTCTATACTCCTCCATTCAGTCCTCCATACACCTCTGTGCAGTCAGCTATGCACCCCCATGAAGTCCTCTATACACCTCCATGCATTCTGCTATACATACAGTCCACTATACACCTCTATGCAGTCCTCTATACATCTCCATGCAGTCCATAAAGACCTCCATGCAGTCTGCGATACACCTCAATGAAGTCCTCTATACACCTCCACCCAGTCTGCTATACATCGCCATGCAATCCTCTATACATCTCCATGCAGTCCTCTATACACATCCACACAGTCCTGTATACACATCCACACAGTCCTCTATACACCTCCATGCAGTCATCAATAAACCTCCATGTAGTCTGCTATACATTTCCATACAGTCCACTATAGGCCTCCAAGCAGTCCACTTTACGCCTCCATGTTGTCTGCTATACACCTCCATGCAGTCCTCGTTACACCTCCATGCAGTCCTCTATACACCTTCATACAGCCTGCTTTACACCTCCATGCACTCTGCTATACACCCCAATACAGTCCTCTGTACACCTCCATGTACTCTGTTGTACACCTCTGTGCAGTCTTCTGTACACCTCTATGCAGTCCTGTATACACCTCCATGCACTCTGCTATAAACATCACTGCAGTGCTGCATACAACTCCATGCAGACTGCTATACAACTCCATGCAATCGTTTATGCACCTCCATGCAGTCTGTGGTGCACCTCCATGCAGTCTGTGGTGCACCTCCATGCAGTCTGTGGTGCACCTCCATGCAGTCTGTGGTGCACCTCCATGCAGTCTGTGGTGCACCTCCATGCAGTCTGCTATACACCTCTCTGCAGTCATCTACACACCTACTTGCAGTCCTCTATAGACCTCCATGCACTCTGCTATACACCACCATATAGTTCTCTTTACGCCTTCATGCAGTCTTCTATACAACTCCACGCAATCCTCTATCCACCTCCATTCACTCTGTGGTACCCCTCCATTCAGTCCTTTATGAACCTCCATGTAGTGTTCTATACACCTCCATGCAGTCCTCTAAACAACTCCATGCAATCTGCTACACACCTGCATGTACACTGCTCGACATCTCCATGTAGTCATCGATACATTTCCTTACAGTGCTCTACACACCTCTATGTAGTCATAGAGTCATAGAGTCATAGAGTCATAGAGATGTACAGTATGGAAACAGACCCTTCGATCCAACCCGTCCACACTGACCAGATATCCCAACCCAATCTAGACCCACTGCCAGCACCCGGCCCATATCCCTCTAAAACCTTCCTATTCTTATACCCATCCAAATGCCTCTTAAATGTTGCAATTGTACCAGCCTCCACCACATCCTCTGGCAGCTCATTCCATACACGTACCACCCTCAGTGTGAAAAAGTTGCCCCTTCGGTCTCTTTTATATCTTTCTCCTCTCACCCTAAACCTATGCCCTCTAGTTCTGGACTCCCCAATCCCAGGGAAAAGACTTTGTCTATTTATCCTATCCATGCCCCTCATAATTTTATAAACCTCTAAAAGGTCACCCCTCAGCCTCCGACACTCCAGGGAAAACAGCCCCAGCCTGTTCAGCCTCTCCCTATTGCTCAAATCCTCCAACCCTGGCAACATCCTTGTAAATCTTTTCTGAACCCTTTAAAGTTTCACAACATCTTTCTGATAGGAAGGAGACCACATCTAACCTGCACATCTTTGGTTTTTGGGAGGAAACTCGAGCACCCAGAGGAAACCTATGTAGACAAGGGGAGAATATACACACCTCCACACAGACAGTCGCCCGAGGTTGGAATTGAACCTGGGTCCCTGGCGCACTGAGGCTAATCACAGTGCGAACCACTGACCACCGTACTGCCCCAATCTCTATTTGACTCTATGACTCTAAGTACAATTGCAAAATCATCACTGTGCCACAATAACACTACGGGTCGACATTCCTGGTCTGACGTTGTTGACATCACTGTCAATTACAAATGATGTCCCATTTTTTGGGAAGCATCTTTGATGATGATTTTGGATTTTCCTATTTATACTATTTTGTTCCTTTACTTGTCCTGCTACAATCCCATTTTGCATATCGTTTTCATCCCTTCACCCATCCAATGTCTCCTGTCTCCCGGGTTACCACAGATCTTTTCATTTGTTGTTCCTTCCTTTCCATGACTGGTTTAAATCCTGTTTCAGTACATTTCCAGTTCTGACAAAGGGTTAGCAGCCTGAAATGTTAACTCTGTCTCCCCACAGGCACTGCCAGAGCTGCTGAGAATTTCCAGCATTTCCTGTTTGCTTTGAATCGTCATATCTTTTCCTTCTTGCCGTTACTGCAAAGATTTTTGTCTGATTTAAACTGATAGAGCTTCTGACCTTTGCTACCATGTCATTGCAAGCCTGAGGTCAATTGCAATAACAGACCAAGTTGGGAGAGTTAATGGAAGGGGACTTTCAGTTGGATTAGTTACATAAGCACATGAGTATAATGAGCATTTTCATAAGTTTCATAGCCTTGATTACATTCCCCACAATAAACACAACGTTGTGATACTGAGCAAAGGGCAGTGGTCAGTTGTCACATTCATAATGAAACACCCATCCTCAAACTGCAGTCCTCAACTTTGTCCCTTAACTGCAGCCAATCGCTGCCTTTCCTGAGGATATTAGATTAGATTAGATTACATACAGTGTGGAAACATATGTTTAGTGCATTACAAACCATTACAGTTGGTTCTGTGTTATATTGAGTAAAGCTCTGTGTCTACTCAATCAGTTGATTAATTTGTTACATAACTCTCCTTTCCGTGACAATACTCTGGTTTTGAAATCCATTTCTCCTTGTTGTTTATTCATTAAAATGACCAGTTAGTGAGATTACGATACACTTGCCCCTCTTCATGACTATTTTGGCTGTTGCAGTCAACAGTTGTTACTGGTTAATATGCAAGTTGCAGCACGGTGGCTCAGTGGTTAACATTGCTGCCTCACAGCGCCAGCGACCCCGGTTTGGTTCCACCCTGGGGTACATTGTCCCCGTGTCTGTGTTGGTTTCTTCCGGGTGCCTTGGTTTCTTCCCACAGCCCAAAGGTGTGCTGGTTGAGTGAATTGGCCGTGCTATATTGCCAGTAGTGTTCAGGTTGTATTGAGGTCACTCAAAGCAGTTCCTGAGACTTCAAAGAAATGTACCATTCTGCCATTATTAATGGAAAGTCATAAAATGAATGAGCTAAAGCAAAATACTGCAGGTGCTAGAAATCTGAAAAAAGAACAGTAATGCCTGGGAGTGCGAATGGAACACCATCAACCTGAAATGTTAACTTATCTCACCACAAGTTTAGCCTGATTTAATAAAATAATACAATATTGCTGTCATTTTTGATCACTAGTTATCCTGTGAAAGAGAACGAGTTGAGCCGATGGTTTCCATTTCTGATAAATAATACATTTTCAGGTCCCATTCCTAATAGGTAAATAACTTAATAGTTGATGGAGAAGGAGCATTTGTCAGGTTGTTTTGAGACAATGAAGAGGTACTTGAATGATTCATGAGAAAGAATCAATGTGCAGGATGATGGGGAAAGGGCATGCGCTCGCCAACACATATAAACAGCCCATGCAGATATGATGGGCTGAATGGCTTCCTTCTGATAACTGGGTAATTATTAAACCTGAGCTCCCTTTTCCTTTCCTGGGTGTGTGGACCGTATGCTGGATTGTGCGTCAATGGAGGTTCTCCAGTGCTCACCAGGAGCTAACACAACGAACAACTAAGGCACTGCATAAAGTAATGGCCTTGAAAATATCTTGTCAATGGTAAATGGCTCCAATATTCACCGTGCCCTGAATTGAACTGAGTAGTTACAAAACTGGCAACCAATTATTAATATAGGGATTTAGAGAGGTACATCTCAAAGAGTAGAACAAAGCAAATCAAAATAATTATCACCCCACCAGTCTGATTAGAATTAACTGCAACATGCTGGAAGGTGTCATCAAGAGTGCTACCGAGCTGCACTCACTCAGCAATAACTTGTTCACTGATGTCCAGTTCTGCAGGGTTACTCAGCATCAGGCCTCATGACAACTATTATCCAAACAAGGATAAAAGAGCTGAACTCCTGAGGTGAGGTGAGAGGGACTGCACTTGACATCAAAGCAGGAAGTGACCAAGTCTGACCTGAACGAAACCTAAAATAACGAGAGATGGGATGAAACTCTCATTGGTTGTGGTCGTTACTGGCACACTGGAGGATGGGTGTGGTAGTTGGAAGTTAGTCACCTCAGCTCCAGGACATCTCTGCAGGAGTTCCTGAGGGAAGTGTCCTCAGCCCACTGATCTTCAGCTGCTACACCATTGACAATCGCACCATCTTAAGGTCATAATTCAGGATGTTTGTTGATTGTTCTACAATGATTAGTGGCATTCCTCACATTTTGGACACTATGCCCATATATAGCAATACTTATACAGTATTCAAAACTAAGCTGAAAGTAGCATGTGTGCCACACAAGTGTTAGGTATCTCTGAAAAGACAGAATCTAATCTTTTCTCTTGACATTGATTAGTCTCCCCATCACTGAATCCCACACTATCTACATCCTGGGGCAGGGTGGAAGGAGGTAACCATTGACCACAGACTAGCTTGACCACTTATATAAATACCACTGTTCCAAGACCATGTAGGAGATTGGTTATTCTGTGATGCATGTCTAATCTCTTGACTCATCAAAATCTGTTCAACATCTACAAAGGGCAAGTCAGGAGTGGGAAGGAACACTGCACACTTGCCTGGGTAAGTTCCATTCCAACAACACTCCAAAAACTTGATAATATCCAGTACCCTTGATTGGCACCACATCCACAAACATTCCCAGCCTCCACCATCAATGCACCCCAGCAGCAGTGTGTGGCATAAGGAAGGAGCATTTCAGCAACTTTTCACAGCATCTTCCAAACCTGTAACCTCTACCATCTCAAATCAATAGGCTATCAGCTCAACAGGGAAACAATTTCTGTGTAGATATCAGAGAGAATAACAAAGACTGACACACCTCCACATTAATCTATCTCGATTGCATAATGATCAGGTGCAGGATATGTGTGCTGATATCCACCATGGTCACTGGATACGAATGAAGGGGAACTTGGGCTGATTCTTCCACACTAATTTTGAATGACTCTGTAAAGATGAAGAACAGGAACCGGGCTGTTTCCTCCACCTAATACTGGGTCAGTGATCTCTGTTCCACTTCGGAAACTGAAACCTTCCATGGTCTTTGTGATATTTTCTACGTTCCCTTGTTTACACTTCAATAATCTGTCAGCCCAATGTCAATATTCACATCATCTCTTATAAACTGCTTTTCCTCAATTTTTGCTTCATCATAAATATGAATTTCTACTCAATGGTTGATTTTATTGATTTTGTAAAAAATTTCAGCAGATTACATGACCATGGTTATAAATATTTCAAAACATTTTCAGAAAGAAAGACAGATTTAGAAATCACACTGATGTACTCTGTGTAATTGGTAACGCTTCTACCAGCTTGATTAACTTTCCTGTTTATTTTTCATCCTCACAGTCAATATCATAATGATTATAATCCTGTCCAACGGAAAGTGTGATCTTATTAAATGCATTACTCAATATCAAGTGGCGATATTATCCTCGATCTGCTATTGAGGCCATTCCAATTGTTTATAAGAAAGAGTTAAATTTCTACTGGCCATCCACATCTGTAATATCCACGCTGTCTTTCATTGTGCAGCCACCGACTGTTCTGTCTGGTTTACTGTCACTTTTACGTTTGATCGATATGTGGCCATTTGCTGTCCAAATCTGCAAAATAACTTTGTACTGAGAAGACAGCAGCTGTGGTTCTGGGAACAGTGACTGTGCTGAATGGTTTGAAAAACATTTTCTGGTACTTTATGTTCACATCTCAGTATTTGCTGAGAAATCTCCCCCGGTTTTGTTCAGTACCAACTGATTATCTCTCATCTCCAGTTTGGGGAACAATTGAGTGCCTTCATTATATCCTGAACCCAGCAGTGCCATTTGTTCTGATTCTGCTGTTCAATGCTTTAAGTGTCATCAGGCACATTTTAGTGGCCAGCAGAGCCCGCAGGAGACTTCAGGCTCACAGCAGTGGGGAGAATCCCAGTGACCCAGAAATGGGGACCCGAAGGAAGTCTATCATTTTATTGTTTGTTATCTCAGGGAATTTCATCCTGTTATGGTCAGTGTTTATGCTATAGTCTCAATGGAACTACACATATTGGATCGGTAATGGGAACCTATATCTACATTTTTTTGTACGAGAGATCGGATTCATTCTCTAGCTCCTAAGGTGCTGCACAAACACTTGTATATATCTCACAACCCAAACTAAGTTCAGGACACAGCTAAAGGACATGGTAAAATACCCTTTTACACAAATGGTGAAATTGATTAAATGATGAGATGGATTGAAGAATTCAGGGATTAGAAATGTGTTCTGTCTCAGAATCCAGCCAATCCACTCTCCGTGGGGTCAGTGATACAGACACCCTGAGGGGAGTCTGCTCTCTCCAATCTTTGTGATACAGACTGAGTATGTTCAGTTGGCAGTCCTGGTGATCGACTACAGACACAGTGTGATTGGTCTGTTCTCCCACAGTCAATGATATAGACACAATGGGGTCAGACTGCTCTCATTCCTGAAGAAGGGATTATGCCCGAAACGTCAATTCTCCTGTTCCTTGGATGCTGCCTGACCTGCTGCGCTTTTCCAACAACACATTTTCAGCTCAGACTGCTCTATCCAAGATGTGTGATACAGATACTGTAGGGACAATCTGCTCTCTCTCGGGTCTGTGACAAAGATACAGTGAGGTTGGTCTGCCCTCCATGGGAGACATATGAACTCACTAATATGAATGAGGAGAACGTCAGTTAGCCTTTTGAGTCTGATCTGTGATTAGATCGTTTCATGGTTGATCTTGATCGTAATATTCTTTTCCACATACTTTCCAACCCCACTGACTGATTTGTTAATGAAGAGTTCACATAAGTCTTCCACGCAAGTCATTAATGAGCCTGCCTTTATTGTTATCTGGAAGATCATTCCACAGACTATGTGAACGAGCAAATATGAATAAGGAGTAAGCTATTTAGCCCCTTCATTCTAATCTGGCATTTGATAAGATCATGGTGGATTTGGCTACAGCCTTAGTCCTCTTTTCCAACTACTTTCAATCCCCATTGACTTATTTGTGAAGAGTCTATGTAACTCGTCAATACAAGTCATTAATGAGCCTGCCTCCATTGTTAACTGGAAGATCCTTCCACACACTATTGTGCAGTGAGTCAAAAAACATGTTGTATGTGCTGCCACAAATACTTTGTCAGTTTAAAAAGTAAGTTTATAGAGTTTGGATGGGTTCAATATGTTTAAACTCAACTGATTATAAGAGTCTAACTGCTTCAAACTATGATGTTCAAGTGTTTCAGGTTCAGCAGAAGTATTCATGATGCAAGACAGGAGACTTGGGAGTAATGAACAATATCAAATTGTATTAAGTTTCATGCAGTAAAGCTGACTCATCTGACAACAAAACCCGATTGAAAGAACATGCAGGAGACACAAATGATATAAGACCATTAGACAGAGAAGCAGAAATTAGGCCATTCAGCCCAATGAGTCTGCTCTGCCAGTCAATCATGGCTGAAACGTTTCTCAAACCCATTCTCCCACTTTTTCACCATACCCCTTGATGCCCTTGATACTCAAGACCCTATCTAACTCAGTGTTAAATATGCTGAATGACCTGGCCTCCACAGCCTTCTGTGCCAATAAATTCCATAGATTCATCACTCTTTGGCTGAATAAGTTTCTCCTTATCTCCATTTCAAAAAGGTCTTCCCTTTATTCTAAGGCTGTGCCCTCAGGTCTTAGTCTCTCTTACCCAATAGAAATACCTTCCCATCATCTACTCAATTCATGCCATTCAGTATTCTGCATATTTCTCTTAGTTCCTCTCTCATCCTTCTAAACTCCAGCGAGTATAAACCCAGACTCCTCAAACATTCCTCATATGTTCAACTTTTCATTCCTGGGGTCATTCTCATGAACCTCCTCTGAACATGCTCCAGGTCCTGTACATCCTTCCTGAGATGTGGGGCCCAAAACTGCACACAGTTGTCTGAATGTGGTCTGACCAGAGCCTTATACAGCCTCAGAAGTATATCCCTGCTTTTATATTCAAGTCATCTCAAGATAAGAGTCATCATCACATTTCCCTTCTTAGCTACTGATTCAACCTGCAAGTTTAAGCTGAGAAAATCCTGGACTAGAGTCTCTTTGCACTTCAGATTTCTGATTTTCTTCTCCATTTAGAAAATAGTCCATGCCTCGATATTACCTGCCAAAGTGCATGACCTCACACTTTCCCACATCATACTCCATCTGTCACTTCTTTGCCCATTCCCCTAACCTGTCCAAATCCTTCTGCAGCCTCCCCACCCCCTCAATGCTACCTGTCCCTCTACCTATCTTTGTATCATCTGCAAACCTAGCCAGAAGACCATTGATTCCTTCATCTAGATCGTTAATGTATGAAGTGAAAAGTTGGGTTCTCAACACTGAGCCTTGCGGAACATGAATTGTCACCCGCTGCCATCCTGAGAAGGACCCTTTCATCCCCACTCTTGGCTCCCTGCCAGACAGCCAGGCTTCTATCCATGCTCGCACCTTGCCTCCAACATCATGAGCCCCTATCTTACTCAGTAGCCTCCAGTGAGGCACCTTGTCAAAGGCCTTCTTGAAGTCCAGGTAGATAATATCCATTGGCTCACCTTGGTCTAACCTGCTTGTTACTTCCTCAAAGAATTCTGGCAAATTTGTAAGGCATGACCTCCCCTTGGTGAAAACATGCTGATGATCTCTTTAGCCATCTCCTTTAGAACTCTGGAGTGTAGTCCATCTGGTCCAGGTGATTTATCCACTTTCAGGCCATTCAGTTTTACTAGCACCTTCTCCTTACGATGGCCACCATACTGAGCTCCGCCCCTCACTCTCTGTATTTTTAGGATATTACTGTTGTCTTCCACTGTGAAGACTGACGTAATTATTCAGTCCCTCAGCCATTTCCTTGTTCCCCACTACTATCTCTCCAGCATCATTTTCCAGCATACTAATGTCCACTTTGCGTCTCGTTTACTCTTTATGCATCTCAAGAAACTCTTACAGTCTTCCTTTATATTACTGGCTAGCTTACCCACATATTTAATCTTCTCCCTCCTTATTTCATTTTTTGCTGCCCTCTGTTGGTCTTTGTAAGCTTCCCAATCCTCTGGTTTCCCACTGCTCTTTGCCATATTACATGCTTTCTCTTTTGCTTTTATGCTATCCCTGACTTCCCTAGTCTGCTGCCATTACCTCATCCTCTCTGTACCATGCTTCCTTTTTCCTCGGGATGAATCTCTGCTGTGTCTCCTGAATTACTCCCAGAAACTCCTGCCATTGCTGTTCCACTGTCTTTCCTGCTCGGCTCCTCTCCCAGTCAACTCTCCCTAGCTCCTCCCTCATGCCTCTGTATCGACCTTTATTCAGCTGTATTACCTTTATCTCTGATTTTATTTTTTCCCTCTCAAATTGCAGAGTAACTTCAATCATATTATGAGCGCTGCCTCCTCAGGGTTCCATTACCTTAAGCTGATTTATCAAGTCGAACTCGTTGTACCCGTCCGGTTTTGCCTGTTCCCTAGTGGGCTCCATCGTAAGCTGCTCCAAAAAGCCATCTTGTAGACATTCCACAAATTCCTTTTCTTGCAATCCACTACCAACCTGATTTTCCTAGTCCACCTGAATATTGAAATCCCCAATGATCACTGTAACTTTGCCTTCCCAGTGCATCTTTTCTATCTCCTGGTGTATCTTGTGTCCCAGTTCCTGAATACTGTTTGGAGGTCTGTACATAACTCCAACTCTGTTTGTTAATCTTTGCATTTCCCCAATTCTACCCACAGAGATTCAACACCATCTGTCCCTCCTTTGTTTCTTACTGTTAATTTCATTTCATTTCTTACAAGTATGCAATGCAAGGTATTCGAAAAGATTATAAAAGACAGGATTTATAATAGGAAAGGAATAATTTGACTCAAGATAGTCAACACAGTTTTGTGAAGGATAGGTTGTTCCTCACTAACCTTATTGAGTTCCTCGAGAAGGTGACAAAACAGGTGGATGAAGATAATATGGTTGATGTGGTGTATATGGACATCAGTAAGGTCTTTAATAAGGTTCCCCATGGTTGGCTATTGCATAAAATACAGAGTTTTGCGATTGAAGGAGATTTACTAGTTTGCATCAGAAATTGTCCAGCTGAAAGTAGACAGAGGGTGGTGGTTGATGGGAAGTATTCTTGGAGCTCAGTTACCGGTGGTGTGCCACAAGGATCTGTTTTGGGGCCATTAATGTTTGCCATTTTTATAAATGATCTGGAGGTGGGCGCAGAAGGATGGGTTAGTAAATTTGCAGATGACACCAAGATAGGTAGAGCTGTGGGTAACGCTGAAAGATATTGTGGGTTACAGAGGGATATAGATAAGATGAAGAGCGGGCTGAGACGTGGTAAATGGAGTTTAGTGCAGAAAAATGTGAGGTAGTTCACCTTGGAAGAAGTAACAGGAAAGCAGAGAAGTGTGTAATTGGTAAAACTCTTGGTAGTGTAGATGAACAGAGAGATCTCGGTGTCCAGGTGCATAAATCCCTGAAAGTTGCCAACCAAGCGGATAGGGCTGTTAAGAAGGCATATGATGTGTTGGCATTTATTGGTTGGGGGATTGGGTTTCGGAGCCATGAGTTCATGCTTCGGCTGTACAAGACACAGGTAAGGCTGCACCTGGAGGATTACATGCAGTTCTTGTCACTACATTATAGGAAGGATGTGGAAGCTTTGAAAAGGGTTCAAAGGAGATTTACTAGGATGTTGTCTGGTATGGAGGGAAGGTCTTACGAGGAAAGGCTGAGGGAACTAAAGCTGTTTTCACTAGAGTGAATGCTGAGAGGTGACTTAACTAAGACATATAAAATAATCAGAGGGTTATATAGGGAGGGCAGTGAGATCCTTTTTCCTTGGATGGTGAAGGCTAACACGAGGGGACATAGCTTTACATTGAGAGATGATATATTTAGGACAGATTTCAGAGGTAGTTTCTTTACTCAGAGAGTAGTAGGGGAGGGATTGCACTGCCTGCAACAGTAGTAGACTCGCCAACATTAAATGGGCATTGGACATACATATGGATAATGATGGAACAGTGTAGGTTAGATGGGCATCAGATTAATTTCACAGGTCAGTGTAATATCGAGGGCCGAAGGACTTGTACTGCGCTGTAACGGTCACTGTTCTACGTTGTATGAAAGAAGCCACCAACGTTGATTGGGCTGTTAAGAAGGTACACGTTGTATTAGTTTTTATTGTTAAAGGGATTGAGTTTTAGAGCCATGAGGTCATGTTGTTGCTGTACAAAGATCTATTGCAGCTGGACTTGGAGTGTTGTGTACAGTTTTGGTCACTGCTTTACAGGAAGGATGTGTAAGCATCGGAAAGGGTGCAGAGGAAATGTAATGAGATGTTGCCTGGTATGGGAGGGAAGGTCTTATGAGGAAAGGCCGAGGGACTTGAGGCTGTTTTCTTTGGAAAGAAGAAGGTTGAGGGTGACGTAATAGAGCCATACAAGATGATCAGAGGGTTAGACAGGTTGGACAGGGAGAGTCTTTTTTTTCTCGGACGGTGACGGTTAACACGAGGGGACATAGCTTTAAATTGATTGGTGATAGATACAGGATAGATGTCATAGGTAGGTTCTTTACTCAGAGAGTAGTCAGGGCATGGAATGCCCTGCCTGCAACTGTAGCAAACTCGCCAACTTTAAGGGCATTTAACTGGTTGTTAGCTAAACATATGGATCATAACAGAATACTGTAGGTGAGATGAGCTTCACGTTGGTTTCATAGGTCGGCACAACATCGAAGGCTGAAGTGCCCGTAATGCGCTGTAATGTTCGATGTTCTACGTTCTATGAATCATAACAAACAGACAGATCATTGGGTATTTCGAAAAAGCGAGACATACAGGGTTACAGCTACACAGAAGATACACAAACGCAGCATCGGCATTAGACTCAAAGTTAGAGACATCTACTCAGCAGTCTAAGAACAGCAGGGAAGAAGCTGTGGCTGTGTGTGTTGAACCTTCTGCATCTTCTATCTGATAGAAGAGGTTGGAAGAGAGTCTGACCAGGTGGGAGGGGTCTTTGATGGTGTTCGCTGTCTTTCTGTGGCATCAAGAACTATATATGGAGTTGATAGATAGAAGGTTGGGTTGTGTCATGGTCTGTGCTGTGCTCATAACTTTCTGTAGTTTCTTATGGTCCTGGACAGAGCTGTTACCGTACCAAGCCGTGATGCACCCAGATAGAATGCTTTCTATGGTGCAGTTATAAACGTTGGGTGAGTCTAACAATTGTGCTGAATTTCCTTAGCCTTCTGAGGAAGAAGAGTCATTGTTGTGAACTCTAAGACGTCCTCTCTACATTTCCATGCAATCCTCTTTAGACCTTAACAAAGTCATCTTCAGTCCGCCACACAGTCCCCTATAAACCTCTATACAGTCTTTACACCCCTCCATACAGTCTCCTATACACCTCCATACAGTCCTCGATATCCCTTTCTACAGTTCTCTTTACACCTCCAGACAGTCCTCCATAAACCTCCATACAGCCCTCTACATACCTCCATGCAGTCTCCCAGAGATGTCCATGTAGTGGAGTCAGGGAGGTGATGGCGTCATGGTATTATCACGAGACTATCAATCCAGAAATTCAACTAATGTCTGGGGACCCAGGTTTGAATTCTGCCACGGCAGATGATAGAATTTGAATTCTATTGAAAGCTCTGCAATTAAGAACGTACTGATGACCATGGCAAAACCCATCTGGTTCACTAATGCCAGACTAGTTTGGTTTTGGCCGTCTGGTTATTCACTGAAAGCAGTCAGGCAGTTGGCAAGCTGCTGGATCCAAAGGAGCAGGCCCATGCTGATCTACCTATCTCTCTGACATCTCTCCTGGAAGTCTCTGTGTTTGATTTTACCTTGTGTGCCAAGTGGGAGTGTTGCAAATATTTGGAACAGCATCATCAAGTTGGGAAAATTTGTTGGATTTCCAGATACGCTAAAATATTTGTTATTCTGTTCTCCTTTGCATGTATTTCATTTAGTAATCTTGTAAAAAAAAGTCTGTTTTGTTCAAAACTATGTGGTTTGATCAACTGCGTCGTTCCTGGAATATCCGCATTACATCTCCCATAAACAATGAGCAAAGTTAGGTTCTGGGCTACTTTCTGGCCTGGCCCATATCACTTACCAATCTGCTGGCTGCAGAAGCTTCTGCCCATGACAGTATCAGGAAGAATGATCACCGTACAGTCCTTAAGGGGACAAAGTCCCAATTTCACATTGAGAATTACCTCCATCATGTTGTGTGGCACTATCACCATGCGAAATGAGACAGACTTCAAACAGATCAAACAACTCAAGACTTGGCATCCATGATGTGATGTGGGCCATCAAGAGCAGCACAAATAGTGACCTCATCGCCCAGCACGTCCCGCACCAACCACGACCATCAAGCCAGGGGATCAACCCTGGGTCAATGGAGAGTGCAGTGGAACATGCCAGGAACAACACCAGGCATAGCTGAAGATGAGGTGTCCACCTGGTAAAGCCACCAAACTAACTACTTGCATGCCAATCAGCACAAACAGCAAGTGACAGACAGAGCTAAGTGATCCCACAATTAACGGATCAGATCTAAGCTCTGCAGTCCTGCTACATCCAGGTGTGAATGGTGGTGGACAATTCAACAACTCACTGGAATCTACAAAGATTCCCATCCTGAACGATGGAAGATTCCAGCTCATCAGTGCAAAAGGTAAGAATGAAGTTAGAAGTGCTGAGTAAATGATCCATCTCCCCCCCCTCCAATGGGCCCCAGCGTTACAGCTAAGAGTCTTCAGCCAATTCAATTCACTCCACATGAGATCACAAAATGGTGGGAGACACTGCAAAGGCTATAGGCCGTGACAACATTCCAGCAATAATACTGAAGACATGCATTCGAGAACTTGCTGCTCCCCTAGCCAAGCTGGTCCAGTACAGCTACAACACCGGCATCTGCCCAACAATGTGGAAAAATACCCAGGTATATCCTGTACATATTTAGCAGGACAAATCCAACCCGTCCAATTACCGTCCCATCAGTCTATTCTCAATCACCAGTAAAGTGATGGAAGGTGTCATCAACAGTGCTATTGACCAGCTCCTGCTCAGCAATAACCTGCTCAGTGACGCCCAGTTTGGGTTCCACCGGGACCACCCAGCTCCTGACCTCATTACAGCCTTGGGTCAAACATGGACAAAAGAGCTGAGTTCCAGAGGGGAGGGGAGAGTGACAGTCTGTGACATCAAGGCCAATTGGATCGAGTATGGCATCAAGGTGTCTGAGCAAAACTGGAATCAATGGGGGACAAACTCTCACGTGGTTGGAATCAGACCAGACACAGAGGAAGATGGCTGTGGTTGTTGGAGGTCAGTCACCTCAGCTCCAGGACATCTTTGTAGGAGTTCCTTAGTGTAGTGACATTATCATAAGCACCCTCCCTCCATCATAAGGTTAGAAGTGGGGATGTTCACTGATGATTTCACAATGTTCAGCATCATTCACGACTCTTTAGATATTGAAGCAGTCCAGGTTCAAATGCAACAAGATCTGGACAATGTGCACGCGTGGGTGAACAGTGGCAAGTAACATTCGCAGCACACACATGCCAGACTAAGACCATCACCAATAAGATACAATCTATCCACTGCTCCTTGAATTTCAGTGGTGTTACCATCAGGGAATCCCCCAATGTCAACATCCTGGGGGTTTAACATTTCCCAGAAATTCCACTGAGCTCACCACATAAACACAATAACTACAAGAGTAGGTCAGAGGCTAGGTATACCATGGTGAATAAATCACCTCTTACCTCCCCAAAGCCTGTCCACCATCTTAAAGTCACAAGTCAGCAGTGTGATGGAATACTCCCCACCCACCTGGATGGGTGCAGCCCCAACAATACTCAAGAAGCTGTACACCATCCAGGACAAAGCAGACTCCTTGATTAGCACCACATCCACAAGCATCCATACCCTCCATCTCTGACGCTCAGTAGTAGCAGTGTGTCGTATCTACAAAATGCAAAGTAGAAAATCAGCAAAGATCATCAGACAGCACCTTCCAAAAACAGGATACCACCAGCTTCAAGTTCTCCACCAAGCCCATCACCATCTTAATTTCAAAATATATCACCGTTCCTTAACTGTCACTGAGTCACAATCCTGGAATTCCCTCCCTAATGGCATGGTGAGTTAAACCACAGCAGGTGGACTGCAGTGGTTCAAGAAGGTAACTCCCCACCACCTTCTCAAGGGGAAACTAGGGACGGGCAATAAATACTGGCCCAGCCAGCGACGCCCAGATGCCACCAATGAATAAATAATGTCCTTCAAACACCTCTGTATGTATTCATTACCCTCCACTGTGTGGTACTCTGACTAGTGACATGGTGGATGCCTGTCACTCTGCACTAAACACTGAGATAAACCTGACAGACCACAAGTAAACACAAAGTGAATGAGCCTTTAGAAAGTTAGCTCAGAGTCAGACGGAGCATCCTATGTCGCTGCATGAAATGTGCCCATGCCCCTGACTGTGAACCAACCTGGCAGAAGCAGGTACGTCATCATTGTCTCTGAGCTCCACAGTGAAGGGTGAGTTAATCTGAAAGCAGCCAGAATGATGTGGTGAGGCTGGGGTTTGGTGATGCCCACACACACCGACAAAGTGTGGGAGAGGACAGTGTTGATGGAGCATGCAGTGAAATGGTGCTGATGGTGGAGATGGATGAAGACCTGGAGAAGCAAACAGTGAGTTCCTGCCTCCAGGTAACTGCCCAGGCTTTCCTGTTGGGAACTGGCACCATCTGGTTTCCATAGGAACTGAAGGAAGGATTAGAATCTCCATCGAAATGAGGCAAGATCAGCTCCTAATGAGATAGAACGGCATGAAAATGAAGTGATCACCCCTCACTAGTGAGATTCAGAATTCACTGTTTAAACCAGAAAGGGGGAAATTGGAAATACTTTTCACAACAAAATCTAATGCTTTCATTCTTGCCATATTTCCCCAAATTTCTTGTCTTTGATATTATCACTCAAGGCAGCATAAAATGTAACTCTATAAGAATTACAAACAATGTTCTTTTTAATCTACTTACAGGTTTGAGGATCCCACAGTGGCTCAGGCCTGAGTATTTTCAATGCTAGTCATCCTGTAGGACCGAGGGAAGACCTATCGGCTTCCCAAAGGACCCACGAGGACACCCAGAGCCATGATCTGACCCCTGACCCCGCAGCATCCTGATCTCGACCCAGAATGGAATCGGCCCTGTCAACTATGTGACCCCGAGGAGCCCCAACCAGCCTTGGCCCACTCCCAGATGCCACGACTGCTCCACCCCAAGGAGGACCTGACCGACCAGAACCAACTCATTATCTCTCCAGGAGCAGCAAACTCGATCCACCAACTCCTGGAACTGTCCAGAAAGCTGCAAAGAAATGGGAGAAAGCTGCTGGCCTGAAGTTGAAGTTGAAACAACATGGTTTCAATACCCTACTCCCCAGCATACCCCTCGCAAATATCCAGGCTGTCAAAAACAAAATGGCTGAACTCAGATCCGGACTTACCTACCAGAGGGAACTCAGAGGCTGTTGTGTGCTCAGGTTCGCAGAGACGTGGCTCCTTCCGCCATTCCTGACTGCTCCCTACAAGGTGACGGGTTCTCCAAACACCACATGGACCACACAGCGTCCTAGGGGAAGGATAATGCAGGAGGCGTAAGCCTCTGGGTAGTCAGATCTAATGACCCTGAATAGCCATTGCTCTCCTTGACTTAGAATACCTTACAGTAAAATGCCGTTCCAACTACCTTCTATGAGAGTTCACCTCCACCATCCTGACAGCAGTCTACATACCACCCCATGCAGATGTGAAGAATGCCCTGGATGAAGTTTACATTGCCATAAATATTCTGAGACAAAATTCCCCAAGGCCTTACTCATCGTGGCGGTGACTTCAACTGATCCAACCTCAAGAGGCCGCTGCCAAAGTCCCACCAACACATCTCCTGCCCCACTCGAGGACCTAACGTCCTGGACCAGTGTTACACAACCATCAAACACACTGACCACTCCACCCCCCGCAGCACACATCGGAATATCAGATCGCAGCGCTGTGTCCCTCCTCCCAGTTTACAAGCAGAAGCTAAAGAGGGAGGATCCTTCGGAGAAAGAAATACAATGTTGGTCCGAGGCAGTGGAAAAGCATCCTCAGGACTGGTTGGAATCAGTGAACTAGACTATACTCAAGTGCTCAGCAGAAATTCTGGACAAATACACCACCACCGTCACGGAGCTCATCAGCAAATCCATGGAGGAGTGTGTGCCAAAGTCACTCCGGGTGTTCCGCAAATGGGAACTGCAGATAGACTGGGAAATCCACTCCCTCCTGAACATCGTCAAGCGGCATTCAGATCAGTATTCATCAGGTCAGCATTCATCAGGTCAGCATTCATCATGAGGTAATCCATGAAGGAGTGTGTTCCAAAGTCATTCCGGGTGTTTCCCAAATGGGAAACTTGGATATACTGGAAAATCCATTCCGTCCTAAAAGCCAGGCACTCAGCATTCAAGTTGGGTTACCCAGACCAATACAGAAAATCCAGATATTAGATTACTTACAGTGTAGAAACAGGCCCTTCTGCCCAACAAGTCCACACCGACCCTCCGAAGAGCAACCCACCCAGACCCATTACCCTACAGACAGGCAATTTAGCATGGCCAATTCAACTAACCTGCACATTTTTGGACTGTGGGAGGAAACCGGAGCACCCGGAAGAAACCCATGCAGACACGGGGCAAAGCCATCAGAGATGCCAAGAGGCAATACGGGACCAAGTTAGAGATCCAAACCTACCGTCCAGACACCCATTGCCTGTGGGAAGGCCTACACAACATAACGGGATACAAAATGAAGCAGAGCAAGATAGCAGACAAAGACACATTCCTCCCTGATGCACTCAACACTTTCTATGCTCAGTTCAAACAGAACACCAGAAGCGCGGTGTCAACTGCCCCGATAGCTCCAGGGGCACGTGTTCCCTCTGCCACTGCTGTTGATGCCAGATCAGTCTTCCTCAGGTCAATCCAAGGAAAGTGACAGGCCCAGATGGAGTCCCTGGCCTGTTCACTCAGATCCTGTGCGGACCAGCTGACATCTTCACCCTCTCCCTCCTCCAAGTTGACGACTCCACATGCTTCAAGAAGACCACTGCCATCCTAGTACATAAGAAAGCAAATGCAATGTGCCTTAATGACTCCCGCCTGGTGGTTCTGAGCTCCAAAATGCTGTAGTGCTTCAAGAGGCTGCTCATGGCCCACATCAGCCGTGGTCTCCCAGCCTGCCTCGATTTCCTGCAATTTGCCGACTGATGTAACATTTCCACAGCATTTTCTAACCCTGCCCTCATCCCTGGAACATCTGCACCGCTAGCACTTCTACGTCAGACTCCTGCTCATCGAGTACATCTCCGCCTCCAACACCATTATCTCCTTCAGACTGATCCCAAAACTCTGAGACTCTGAGTCTCGGCTCCACCCTCTGCAGCTGGATCCTCAGCTTCCTGACCCACAGACCACAATCAGTGAAGATAGACAGCAGCCCCTCCTCCACGATAACCCTCAACCCTGGAGCCCCCCCAAGGATGTGTTCTCAGCCCCTACTGTACCCCCGAACACCCACGACTGTGTGGATAAATTCTGTATGAACACCATCTACACATTTGCTGCAGACCCCACTGTGGGAGGATGGATATCAAAAAACAGGAAGGAGATCGAGGGCTTGGTGACCTGGTACAATGAGAACACCCTCTCTCTCAGCATCAGAAAACCTGAAGAACTGATCATTGACCTCAGAAAGACAGGAGGAGAACATGCCTCCTTCTCCATCAATGGAGCTGAGGCTGAGAGGGTGGAGAGTGTCAAGTTCTGAGGAGTGACAATACCCAGCAATCTGTCCTGGACTTCCCACACAAATGGGCTGATCCAGAAGTCGCAATAATGCCTCTTCTTCCTCAGGCAGCTCAGGGAATTTGGTCTGTCCATTAAGTTCCTCACCAAACTCTACTGATGCAGCAGAGGGAGCATCCTGTCCGGGTGTAACAACTGCTCTGCCCAGCATGGTAATGAACTACAGGAGGGTGTGTACACAGCCCAGACCATCACAGAAGCCAACCTTCCATCCATGGACTCCATTTACACGGCTTGTTGCCATGGAATGGCTGCAAACAAAATTGAAGACCCCTCCCACACCGGTAATGATCTCCTACAACCTCGTGCCTCCCCCCACCCCCCCACCCCCCACGGCAGAAGGTACAGAAACTTGAACACAGCTTCAGGAACAGTTTCTTCCCAGCCACTATTAGACTGATGAATGGAATCTCTAACTTCAAATAATGCTGACCTTGTTAATGTTGATCTTGCCTCATGCACGCCCAGTGGGGTGTAACCTGTATGCCTCTGTCCAAGTTTCTGTTCAAACTATGATTTGTACATCCCTGCTTACTGGGATCTGCCTGTACTGCTCGTAAAGAACGTTTTTCACTGTATTCAGGTAAACATGACAATCAATCAACCAGTCAATCAATCAATCAATCAATGTGTCTCCCTTCACCCTGAACCATAGCGTTTCAACATGTCTCTCTGCTGTCTGTGCCTAAGCCAACATGTTACTGAAGCGGTCCTTACTTTCAACAAGGAAGGCAGAGTGCCCTAACTGACTGGCTGGAGGAGTAGCTATGATTTCTCCAGCCTTTTTTGAACATGGGGTGCATTGTTTGTAACAATACATTTCTTTGGAACCACATCAATACCTCCAGAGAATATTCATAGCCTTTATCTCTGCTTCTCTCAAAAACTCATATACATACAGTCCAAGATCTATTCCAGTCAGGGAATAGTGTACTGGATTAAAGTGGGTGAACTGAACCTGTTTGCTTTGTGACTGTAATTAATGTCAAACTCCATGAACCATAATTGTGTCCCAGGAGGGTTTCTCTCTTCTATTAATTACAAATTCCTTCCAATGTACGAAGCTATAGTATCAGTGACAGCATCACCTCCAGCATCACTCCCAGCACTAACAGGGACTAGCAGCTCGGGAGAAGAGAGATTCGAATGTGAGGACAATAGATTGGAATTTTACAACCATGGGTTGGAATCTGAACACAGAAAATTGGAATTTTACAACAATGGGCAGGAGCTTCTCAGCAACAATTGATTATATTTCTGCAAATTACCACATGATGTCATTAACAACTCGGATCCGTTATATGCTCCTGGTTATTCAACATATTTACTATCCCACCCTTGTTATTGTTGGTGTCCCTGGTAAGTCACTAACCTGCTATTAATTCTAAAAACTTTATTTAATTGCATCACTTTTCCTGCCAGTTTCTCTGTCCTCCTTGCTGCTTTTACTGTTATTCCTGCTAAGTGTCAAAGTCTACCCATGAGATCTGTAAATCATATTTCACTGTAGTAATGTTCTTATCATTTCAATTTGGAAAGATCAAAGCTTTTTGTCACTACCTTAAACTTTAATCCCAATCCATTGATTCCAATCCCATCCTTGGCCAAGTCATGACGATCAGTGAGAGTATTCAGAATCTTACCAATCCATTTGACCCAAGTTGGGTCACCCTCGTGTTCGTTCCTGGCACTGATTCAGGTGGCACCTGTTCCCAAAATGTATTTCATCACAGGAAGCTTTACATTCAACTCTCTTTCCCAGTTCCCCATCCTGACCAACATTTCCTGATCCCCATCCTCTGCCATTCCCTCGATATCAGGATTAAACAAGTACACTGTCTCAGAACTGGCTGCCACAGAAATGGAGCTGTGTGAAACCAGTGATTTTTAGAATGTGCTTTCATTGTTTCTGGAAAGTTTCCCTCAATTGTAATGAACTTATCCAGACAATGCATGGTGCTGAAAGTGTTACTTATTCCACTGCTTGTGCATCAATCTATTCCTGTGTTCCATGTTATCCTTGACCCCTCTTCTGTCCAATCTGCCAAAATGTGACCAAACCCCTATCTGGCAAAATCGAAAACAGGCAAGTGTCTCGGTACCATGACTGTTGGCCATGAGGGAGTGTTCCTGTATTTGTACTGGAGAAGGTCTACTCCAACACAAGCTTATTCAATGACCTGTTCAACCCCACCTGCAATACACCTTCCTCCACACCACCCCCTGTAGTTAATCACATCAAGGAGTCAGCACAGTTAATGGGAGGGCAATGGGGAGAGTTGTCGAACAGAGACACCAGTGGATGCAGGTATATAGTATCTGAGAGTGACATCACAGGTAGAAAGGGTGGTAAAGAAGGCATTTGGCACTCTTGCCCAAAAGCAGAATGCATAGGTTTAAGGAGAGAGTGGAAAGATGGAAAATGGACCTGAGGGGCAACTTTTCCCCACAGAGGGTGGTGCTTGTACGAGACGAGCTCCCAGAAGAAGTGGTAGAGGCAGATACAATGACAACATTCAAAACAAACTTGAACAGGTACATAGATAAGAAAGATCAGAGGAACATAGGACAGATAGAGCAGACAGATACAGGAATATGGGATTAGTTCAGATTAGGAAACCTGATTGGCACGGACCATTTGGATCGAAAGATCTGTTTCCATGCTCTACGATTCCACAATTCTATGACCCAGAGCTGAGGATCCCAGGCAGGATGATTGGGAGGAAAAAAACATCGACCAGAAACCATTCCCTCTTTGTAGACCCCACTGCAGACCCAATCACTTTCATCTCCCATGGCAACAGTGGGCTGTTTTAAACTGTTTCCCACCTCACTAAGGCCACTGTGCAGATACTAACATCACTGAGAATACAGGAACCATCCGATGATGCAGCAATGGTAAAGTCCAAAACATCTTCAGCTGCTTCATCACCGATCATCTCTGCATCATGGGGTCAGAATTCAGGAAGTTTGTTGACTGTTGCACAAGCGTGAGTACCATTCCCACTTTGCTGGTCACAGAAAATCTCGATATCCACCTGACTAATATTCTGACTTGGGCTGACTAGTGCCAGGTAACTCCAAAAAGAGCAAATCTAACCATTTCTCTTGTCAATAATTGCTTTACCATCACTGCTTTACCCACTCTCAATCTGCTGGGGGGGTTACCAGACTGAACTGGACCAGTTTCATCAATAACAGTGTTACAAGACCATGTTAGAGCTTGGCGATTTTGTGGTACATCCGTCACCTCCGGACTCCCCAAAGCATGTCTATTATCTACAAAGGGCAAGGCGGGTTTATGATGCAAGACTCCCCACTTGCTTCAATGAGTTTAGCTCCAAAGTACTGAAGAAATATAGCAAACCCTTTGATTGGCTCTACATCCAGAAGTGTTCCCTGATTCCATCATCAATGTATGCCAGCAGCAATGTGAAAGATGCACTGCAGCAACTTGTTAAGAGTCCTTTCACAACATTTTCCAAACCTGTGACCTCCAACTTCTCAAAGCAACAGGCCGTGAGGTGCACAGGGAAACTATCTTGGGACCATATTGCTGTTCTTTCACTGTCACAGAGTCACAAGCTGGAACTTGTTCCCTAACATCTCTGTGGGTATATCTACATTACATGGACTTCAGTAGCTGAAGAAGGCAGCTTAGCAGCATCTTTGTGGGGACAATCAAAGATGGGCATTGAATGTTGACCTAACCAGCAACACTCATATTTAATGAATGATGTAAGAGGGTGATCAAGGACTAATGTTCTTCCATTACACAAAATCCCGAAGTAGGTATCAGAGTGAATAATATATTTTGATATATGATAACATAAATCCATCTGCATTGAATGAGGATCAAGAGCAGGATATGTGAGATGATATGCCCCATGGTCACCAGGTGCTAGTGAAGGGGAAGTTGGGCCAATTCTTCCACACTAATTTTGAATGACACTGGAAAGATGAAGAGCAGGAACCTGGATGTTTCCTCCACTCTAATACAGTGTCACTGAACTCCGTTGTACTTCAGAAACTAAAACATACCTCTCATGGTCTTGGTGATTTCCCTTTCATTCCCTTGTTTTCACATAAATAATCTGTTAGCCCAGCGTCAACATTCACATCATCTCTTACAAACTGCTATTCGTCATTTTCTGTTTCATACCAAATATGAAGTTTTACTTAATGGCTGATTTAATTGAATGCTTTTTTCAGTCCAGCAGATTACTTGAACAGAGGTATGAATACTTCAATGCACTGTCAGAAAGAGGGACACATTTTCAAATAATATAAAGTACTCTGTGAAATTGTTAACTATTCTACCAGTTTGATTTGCTTCCATATTTGTTTTTCCTCCTTACAGCTAACATCATAACAATTATAATCCTCTCACAAGGAAAGTGTGGTCTTTCAAGATGTATCACTCAATACCTGATGGCAATGTCAACAGTAGATATCCTTGTTATTGTCCTCGATCTGCTATTGAGGCACATTCCAATTGTCTATAAGTCAGACTTCCGTTTCATACAGTCCATCCCCATATGTAATATCCACGCCGTCTTCCTTTATGCAGCCACCGACTGCTCTGTCTGGTTTACCGTCACTTTTACCTTTGATCGATATGTGGCCATTTGCTGCTCAAATCTGCGAATTAAATTTTGTACTGAGAAGACAGCAGCTGTGGTTCTGGGAACAGTGACTGTGCTGAGTGGTTTGAAGAACATTTTCTGGTACTTTATGTTCACATCTCAGTATTTGCTGAGAAATCTCCCCTGGTTTTGTTCAGTACCAACTGATATTCTGTCATCTCCAGTCTGGGCAACAATTGAGTGCCTATATTATATTCAGAACCCCGTAGTGCCATTTGTTCTGATTCTGCTGCTCAATGCTTTAAGTGTCAGGCACATTTTAGTGGCCAGCAGAGCCCGCAGGAGACTTCAGGCTCACAGCAGTGGGGAGAATCCCAGTGACCCAGAAATGGGGACTCGAAGGAAGTCTATCATTTTATTGTTTGTTATCTCAGGGAATTTCATTCTGTTATGGTCAGTGTTTATGGTATACTCTCTATGGAAACGTATGTTTTGGATGGGGCATCGGGTCATACATCTACATCATTTTGTGCGAGAGATCGGATTCATTCTCCAGCTCCTAAGTTGCTGCACAAACACTTGTATATATGTCGTGACCCAGACTAAGTTCAGGAAACAGCTGAAGAAAATGGTAAGATACCCTTTTACGCGAATGGGGAAACTCACTAAATGATGAGATGGATTGAAGAATTCAGGGATTAGAAATGTGTTCTGTCTCAGAGTCCATCCATACTCACTCTCCGTGGGGTCAGTGATAGAACACAGTGAGTGGAGTCTGCTCTCTCCAATCTTCGTGATACAAACTGAATGTGTTCAGTTGGCAGTCCTGGTGATCTGCTACAGACACAGAGTAAATAGCCTGTGCTCCCTGAGTCAATGATATAGACTCAATGGGATCTGTCTGCTCTGCCCAAGCCAAGTGATACAGACACAGTCAGGACTATCTGCCCTCTCCAAGGTCTGTGACAAAGACACGCTGAGTTCGGTCTGCCCTCTCTGGGATACATGTGAACAAACAAATCTGAATGAGGAATAGAAGAAAGTGAGGACTGCGGATGTTGGAGAGTCAGAGTCAAAAAGGGTGGCACTGGAAAAAGACGGCAGGTCGGGCAATACCTGAGGAACAGGAGAGTCGGTGTTATGGGCTTCAGCATTTCATCTCTCCTGATGAACTTTCTTGTAGTTTCTTATGTTCCTGGAGAGAGCTGTTACCGTACCAAACCGTGATGCACCCAGATTGTATGCTTTCTATGGTGCTGCGATAAATGTTAGTGAGAGGCCTTCCAAATGTGCTGAATTTCCTGACCCTCCTGAGAAATAAGAGGCATTGTTGGGAAGTACATGAAGTCCTCTCTACATCTCCGTGCAGTCTTATTTTGACCACAACAAAGTCCTCTGCAGAACTCCATGCAGTCTCCTTTTTACACTACTATGAAGTTCACTCGACACCTCCATTCAAGGCTTGATACACCTCCATGCAGTATACCATTCATGCCCATACAGTTCTCCATTAATCTCCATGCAGTCCTCTGTATACATCCATGCAGCCTGCTTTACACCTCCATGCAGTGCTCTATATCCCTCCATGCAGTGTTCTATAACCCTCCATGCAGTCTGCTATAAACCTCCATTGAGTGCTCTATAACCCACCATGCACTGGGGGAAGGGAGGTGATACTGGCTGGTATTACCACAAGACTATCAATTCAGAATCTCACCAATGCTTTGGGGACCCAGGAGTGAATCCTGTACTGCAAGTGGAGTCATTCAATTCAGTCTAAAACAATCATCTGTAATGAAGATTCACTAATAACCATGGAAAAAATCATCTGGTTCACTAATGCTGACCTCACAGTCTGTCCTACATGTGACTCCAGACTCCCAGCAGTGTGATTGATTCTCAATTGCCCCATGATCTGGCCTGACAAGCCATTCAGTTGTACCAGTCATTACAAAGTCTCAAAGAAATGAAATTGGATGGATCACCTGCACCGACCTCAGCACCGGAAAATGCAGGAACAGCCCTGTCGATCCTGCAAAATCATCCTTACTAACATCTGCGGGATACTGCCAAAACTGGGAGAGCTGTCTCACAGACTTGTCAAGCAACTATCTGTCATAGTCATACTCACAGAATCCTACCTGACATTCTATGTCCCAGTCAGCACCATCACCATCCCTGGATATGTCCTGACAGACCCAGCAGAGGAGGCAGCACAGTGGGGATACAGTCGGGAGGGAGTTACCCTGTGAGTCCTCAATATTAACTCCAGACCCCATGAAGTCTCACGGCTTCAGGTTAAACATGAACGAGGAAAGCTCCTGATGATTACCACGTACCATCCTCCCTCAGCTGATGAATCTGTTCTCCTCCATGTTGAACAACACTTGGAGGAACCACTGAAGGTGGCACGGGCACAACATGTACCCTGGTGGGGGGGATTTCAATGTCCACCATCAAGAGTGTCTCGGCAGCAGTACGACTGATTGGAGCTGGTTGGATCCTAAAGGAAATATCTGTGAGACTGGGTCTGCGGCAGGTGGTGAGGGAACCAACAAGAGGAAAAAACATACTCAGTGTCATCCTTACCAATCTGCCGGCTGCAGATACATCTGTCCATGACGGTAATGGGAAAAGAAATCAATTCACAGTCCTTAAGGAGACAAAGTCCCTTCTTCACATTGAGAATAACCTCCATTCTGTGGTGAGGCACTACCATTGTGCTAAATGAGACAGACTTCAAACAGATCGAGCAACTCAAGATTTGGCATCCATGATGTGATGTGGGCCATTAACAGCAGCACAATCTGTGACCTCATCGCCCAGCACATCCCGCACTCAACTATGACCATCAAGCCAGGGGATCAATCCTGGTTCAATGGAGAGTGCAGGAGGGCATGTTAGGAGCAACACCAGGCATAGCTGAAGATAACGCCACCAAACTGAACTACTGCATGTGAAACAGCATAAACAGCAAGTGGTAGACAGAGCTAAGTGATCCCTCAACCAATGGATCAGATCTGAGCTCTGCAGTCCTGCCACATCCAGTCGTGAATGGTGATGGGCAATTAAACAACTCACTGAAGGAAGAGGCTGCACAAATATTCAAATTCTGAATGATGGAAGAGCCACACACATCAGGGCAAACAATAAGGATAAAGCATTTGTAGGAATCTTCAGTTAGAAGTACGAAATGGATGATTCATCACCTCCACCGCCAAACTCTAGCCACACAGAATCTGGAGGGAGAATGCCTCATCTTCTGCCTAGGGAACCTACAACTTCACAGGATCAAATCATTTCCCCTCCCTTTGCCTTATCCCAGATCCACCCTTCCAACTCGGCACCATCCCCTTGAACTATCCTACCTGTCCATCTTCCTTCCTGCTCTATTGTCTGCTCTACTCTCCTCTCTGAACGATCACCTTCACCCCCACCTTCATCTACCTATTGTCTTCCCAGCTAACTAGCCTCTGCCCTACCCAACCTTCCATTCATCTTTCAGCCCCCTTTGCACCCCCCTCTTCATTTCTGATGAAGAAGTTACACTGGAAGCGTCGACTCTCCTGCTCCTCGGATGTTGCCTGACTTGTTGTGCTTTTCCAGCACCACACTCTTTGACTCTGATCTCCAGCATCTGCAGTCCTCACTTTCTCCTAATAAAGCCAGCACCTTTGTTGCCAGCTCCAACATTCGAAGAGCCTTTCATGCAGATTATGATTGACTGTGTAGGTTCCCTCCCGAGAACTAAAATTGGGAACCAGTACCTGCTAACCAGAATGGATGTGTCTACCAGATTTCTGGAGGTAATTCCATGATGGAGTATTAAGGCAAAAAAAGGTGGTAGGAAAGTTAATAGCTTTCTTCATGTGGTATGGGCTACCCAGAGAAATTCATTCAGACCCAGGATCTAACTTTACTGCGAGACTGTTTAAGGAAGTCATGGATATCTTAGGCATATAGCACCTTAAATCAAGTGTGTATCATCCTGAATCCCAGGGAGTTTGGAAAGGTGGCATCAGACCTTGAAGACCAAGTTAAGAGCGTACTGTCAGGATTACACAAATGACTGGGATAAAGGTATTCCATTTGTGTTAGGGGAAAGTGAGGACCGCAAATGCTGGAGGTCAGAGTCAAAGAATGTGGTGCTGGAAAATCCCAGCTGGTCAGGCAGTATCCAAGGAGGGGGAGAGTCGATTCCTGATGAAGAGCTTATGCTTGAATCGTCAACTCTCCTGTTCCTCGGTTGCTGCCTGATTGACTGTGATTTTCCAACACCACACTCATCGACTCTGTTCTATTTGTGTTGTTTGTCATTAGAGATGCCCCAAATGAATCTACTCAGGCTACTCCCTTACAGTTAATATTCAGACATGAAGTTAGAGGGCCTTTGAAATTAATTAAAGAAAAATTGTCAGCACTGAAGTCAGAGATCTCACAACTATATTATATATCGGAGGTGAGGGAGAGATTAAATCAGGTAGGTGAGTTAGTCAAAAAGCACCTGAAGAGGGCACAGCAGAGAATGAAGCAGCTGGCAGATAAAACTCTGAAATTTGGATGATTTCCAGTGGTGATGACATTTTAGTATTGTACCAGTGGTAGGACAGTCCTTCAAAGCCAGGTTTGATGTCAGATCAGGAAAAATGCTATATCGTGCATGTAGTGTGAATATGTTTGAACCTTATCATCATCGAGAGAAGGAACTGGAGAAACAGGTGTTAGTTACTGCCCCCGCAGAGTGAGAAATCAAATCCAGATGTTGTGGAGTTTGATGTTCTTCAAAATACGTTAAACAATGAGGAAGTCCGTGAGGAATGGGAGAGGTGAGTAAGCTATCTGTCTCAGGAGCAATGAACACAGCCGAAAGGTTTGTCGCAGCAATATGAGAACATATACAGGAATAAGAAGGGCAGGACTAATGCTATTGTGCATGAGGTAGACTTAGGGAATGCTGTTGGAGTTTGTCTGAAAACTGGAGATTTTTAGAAGGTATCTTGCTTTGTTTCATAGAAGTGTTGCTTAATTGCAATTAACTTGGCTGGTCAATGTCTGGTCATGGACATATTATTTGTTTCATGACTAGTTAATCACACCAAGGATTCATCATAGTTAATGGTAGGGACCTGGGGAGAGTTATTGAAAAGAGAGACTGAAGGGTGCAGGCACATTGTTCCTTGGAACTGGCCTCATCAAGTCGATAGGGTGGTGAAGGAGGCATTTGGCTCACTTCCTCAAAACTAGAGGGCACAGGGTTTAAGGTGAGAAGGGAAAGGTTTAAAGGGGAGCTGAGGAGCAAGTTTTTCACACAGAGGGTGGTGCTTGTATGGAATGAGCTGCCAGAGGAGGTGATAGAGGCCGGTAAAATGACATAATCTAAAACAATTTTGGAAAACTATATGGATAAGGAAAACAACCAAAATAATGTGAAAGGCTGAGAGGGCCATGGGCCAAAGACAGGCAAATAGGAGAAGTTCAGTTTCAGAAACTTGGTTGTAATGACCTGTTGGACCAAAAGCTCTGTCTCGGTGCTGTATGATTCGATGACTATGGGTCAGAGCTGAGGACCAATGACAGGAGGATTAGCAGGAGAAGACATCAACCTGAAACCATTCCCCATTGTAGACCACACTACATGCCCAACCGCTTTCATCTCCCATGGCAACAGTGGGCTGTTTTACACTGTTCCCAGCCTGGCTCAGCCCTATGTGCAGATACCAACATCACTGAGAATGCAGAGACCATCTGGGACTGCAGCTATGGTACAATCCAAAGAATACCTTCGACTGTTTGAAAAGTGTCCACTGTCTAAACCTGATAGTGGGCTTACAGAACACAGTCTAGTCACTGACAAAGCTATTGCTGGGCTCTGTGACCATGTGTGCACCCAGACAATCTATATTCTTCAGAACAACATGCATTAACTCACATATTTCTCATGTGTTTGCTCCGTTCGCTTTCTGTCAATGGATTTTGAATTCCAGCCCAATCTTCCTCATTCTTTATTTCCCTGTATCATGTCACCAAAGTTTGGAATGTTGACCTATAACCCAGAGTAAGAGCCATGAGTGTACCTCACCAGGCCCAGTGGAACATGTTGCTGCTGTACAGGACATTGGTTAGGCGCTGATGTTGGTAAGTCTGCAGTCTGTAAAATGTCTATTCAACACAAAGCTGATTAAGGCCCACTGGAACATTATTACAATTCTCAATGTTAGTTACTAATCTGTTATTCTTTCCATTGAACATGATCCTGTTAATTTATTTACTTCTCAATCTACTGAGGAAATCCATGTTTCATTAAACACTTGTTCCAGTGAATTGATTGTTTCATTTGAACCAATGCAAATCCTTGACATGGGATCAAAACTTAAATCCATCACTGGCTGCTGGAGCGAATCTGCACTTGTCATCCTCAACCACTCTTTTCCATCCAAACATAATATACCATTTCCCTAATTTAAAATGAAGTGACAATTGTGATCATTTTTCATTGATTGGATTCATTTCCAATCAGAGCTTTGTAGTCATTGTAGCCTCTTGCAGGTCAGGAAATCTTTCAGCCAATCCAACACTTAACTCCCGGTGTGGAGTAAAATACAGTAGATTCAGCCAATCTGAAATAAAAACACAATGCTCAAAGTACTCAACAGATCGGGCAGCATCCATGGAGAGTGAGACAGTCAGGAATTCAGGTTAGAGACCTGGAGTCAGAACTCAGAGTGGTCAGAGCTATTTATTTAAATTAGGCAGGGGAATGAGATGGCTGGGGAGAACATGGAAAGGTCTGTACTTGGGTGGAAGATAGGAGAGAGTAAATGATGAAAAGAATTGTCATGAAAGACAAAATGTGATAGAGAGAAAAATATTTCTTTTAAAAGGAGTTGGGAGTCATGTTGCTGCTGTACAGGACATTGGTTAGGCTACGTTTGGAATATTGTTTGCAATTCTGGTCTCCCTCCTTTGGCAGGACGCTGTGAAACTTGAAAGGGTTCAGAAAAGATTTACAAGACCATTGCCAGGGTTGAAGGGTTTGAGATCTAAGGGGAGGCTGAATGGTCTGGGGCTGTTTACCCTTGAGCATCGGGGGCTGAGGGGGTGACCTAATCAAGGTTTATAAAACCATGAGGGGCATGGATAGGACAGACAATGTCTTTTCCTGAGGTGGGTGAGTCTAAACTAGAGAGCATGTGTTTAGGGTGAGAGGGAAAAAAGTAAAAGAAACCTGAGGGGCAACGTTTTCATGCAGAAGGTGGTTGGTGCATGGAATGAGGTGCCAGAGGAAGTGGGGAAGGCAGGTAGTATTACAACATTTAAAAGGTATCTGGATGGGTAATTGAATAGGAAGAGTTTGGGGAGATATGGAACAAATTCAGGGAAATGGGAGTAAATTAATTTTAGATACCTGGTCGTCATGGTGGAGTTGGATTGGGTCTATTTCCAAACTGTATATCTGATGGAATCCCTACAGTATGGAAACAAGCCCTTTAGCCCAACAAGTCCACACGACCCCCCCCCCCCCCCCCCCCCCCGCCCACCAACGAAGAGTAAACTACCCAGACATATTCTCCCTATATTTACCCCTGACTAATGTACCTAACCTCCATATGCCTGAATACTATGGGCAATTTAGAATGTCCAATTCACCTAACCTGGATGTCTTTGGATAGTGGGAGGAAACTGGAGCACACAGAGGAAACTCACGCAGTGACGGCAGAAAGTGCAAACTCCACACAGACAGTCGCCCGAGGTTGGAATCGGAGCTGTCTCCCTGGCACTGTGAGATAGCAGTGCTAACCACTGAGCCACCATGCAGCCCCAATCTCTATGATTCATGACTCTAAGTACAGACGTAAAATTATCACTGTGCCGCAACAAAATAATGGGTCAGAGTTCCTGATCTGAAGTTGTTGACATCAGTGTGAATTACAAACTTTGCCCCATTTTTTGGGAAGCATCTTTTATGATGATTTTGGATTTTACTATTTATAATTTTTACTCCTTTACTTGTCCTGTCACTATCTCATTTTGCGTATTGTTTTCATCCCTTCTCCCATCTAATGTCTCCTGTCTCCCGGGTTATCACAGATCTTTTCATTTGTTGTCCCTTCCTTTCCATGACTGGTTTAAATCCTGTTTCAGTCCATTTCCAGTTCTGACAAAGGGTTAGCAGCCTGAAATGTTAACTCTGTCTCCCCACAGGCACTGCCAGAGCTGCTGAGAATTTCCAGCATTTCCTGTTTGCTTTCTATCATCTTATCTTTTCCTTCTTGCCCTTACTGTAAAGATTTTTATCTTATACAAATTGGTAAAACTTCTGACCTTCGTTATCATGTTATTGCAAGTCTTAGGTCAATTACAATAACACACCATGTTGCCAGAGCTAATCAAAAGGGACTTTCAGTTGGATTAGCTCCATAACCACATGAGTATACTGAGTGCTTTCACACATTTCACAGACTTGATTATATTTCCAACAATAAAGACAAAGTGGTGATACTGAGCAAAGGGCAGTGGTCAGTTGTTGTATTCACAATGGAACACCCGTCCTCAAGCTGCAGTCCTCAACCTTGTCTCTTAAGTGCAGCCTATTGCTGCCTTTCCCTCAGGATATACGGTTAGTGTCTCATAAACCATTACTTTATCCACAGTTTGCCTCTTGGTTCTGTGTTATATTGAGTAAAGCTCTGTGTCTACTCAATCAGTTGATTAATTTGTTACCTAACTGTCCTTTCCGCGATAATACCCTGGTTTTGAAATCCATTTCTCCTTGCTGTTTATTTAATAAAATGACCAATTAGTGAGAGTACTATTCACTTGTTCCTCTTCATGGCTGTTTTGGCTGTCCCAGTCTACAGTTGTTACTGGTTAAGATGTAAGTTGCGGCACGGTGTCTCAGTGGTTAACCCCACTGCCTCACAACGCCAGGGACCCCGGTTTGATTCCTCCTTCGGGTAGACTGTCTGTGTGGAGTTTGCACATTCTCCCCGTGTCTGCGTGGGTTTCCTCTGGTTGCTCCGGTTTCCTCCCACAGTCCAACGATGTGCTGGTTCGGTGAATTGGTCATACTATATTGCACGTAGTTTTCAGGGATGTGGAGGCTCAGTGCATTGGCCAGGGGAAATCTCGGAGTAGGGGAATGAGTCTGGGTGTGATACTCGTCAGAAGGTAGGTGTCGACCTGTTGCACCTAATGGCCTGTTTCCACACTGTAGGGATTTGAATTATAATTAAATCCATGTTCTCTCAACATTGAAATAAAGGATCTTTACATCCGCTGAATTAATCGTTTCCATTATCATTATGCATCACATAACTTGTACAAAATTGTAACTAATATTCAGTTGAGCAAATCCATCTCTCTTCTGTGGCTACATTACATGTGGAATGCAGTTCTATACTAAAGAATATGATCACCACGTTGTGACAGTGCTGTAGTAAATTAAATCCTGCACTGAGGTACAGTGAACTCTGACAAGTGTCAGATGTCTAGTCATTGATGACTCTTTGAAAACCTCTCCATTTACCACAGAATTGAGAAAGCATTCCAACTGTCAGATTGAGGTCACTCCAAACAGTTCCTGAGATTTCAGAGAAATGGATCATTCTGTCAATATTAATGGAAAGTTATAAAATGATCAACCTAAACCAAAATACTGCAGATGCTGGAAATCCGAAATAAGAACAGACAAGGCTGGGAGTGCTGATGGAACAGCATCAACCGGAAATGTTCACTTATCGCTCCACAAGTTTAGCTTGATCCAATAAACTACAGAATATTGCTGTAAGTTTGGATCACTGGGTATGCTGAGAAAGAGAGTATGTTGAGCTCAGGGTTTCCATTTCTGACAAATAATAAATTTTCAGGTCCCATTTGTAATAAGTTATCAACTTGACAGTTGATGGAGAAGGAGCCTTGGTCCAGTTGTGTTGAGACAATGAAGAGGGACTTGAATGATTATTGAAATCGAATCAATCTGCAGTGTGATGGGCAAAAGGCAAGTGCCGCCACTGTCTCACACGTATAGCCAGCCCATGCAGATATGATGGGCTGAATGGCTTCCTTTTGACAACTGGGTGATTATTAAACCTGATCTCCCTTTTCCTTTCTTGGGTGTGTAGTCCGCATGATGGATTGTGCTTCAGTAGAGGTTCTCCAATGCCCACCAGGAGCTAACACAAGAAACAGCTAAGGCACTGCATAAATTAATGGTCCTGAAAATATCTTGTCAGTGGTAAATGGCTCCAATTCTCACCATGCCCTGAGTTGAACTGTTCCAGTATAATTACAAAACTGGCAACCATCTCTTAATATAGGGATTTAAACAGATAAATCTAAAAGAGTAGAGCAAATCAAATCCAGATAATTACCACCCCATCAGTCAGATAAGAATTAACAGCGACATATTGGAAAGTGTATGAAGAGTACTACCGAGCTGCACTCCCTCAGCAATAACTTGTTCACTAATGTCCAGTTCTGCAGGGTTGCCCAGCACCAGACCTCATAACAACAATTATCCAAACAAGGACAATGGAGCTGAACTCCTGTGGTGAGGTGAGAGAGACTGCACTTGACATCAAAGCTGTAAGTGACCAAGTCTGACCTGAAGGAAACCTAAAATAATGAGAAATGGGATGAAACTCTCATTGGTTGGAGTCATTCCTGGCACATTGGAGGATGGGTGTGGTTGTTGGAAGTCAGTCACCTCAGCTCCAGGACATCTCTGCAGGAGTTCCTCAGGGAAGTGTCCTCGGCCCAGCTATCTTCAGCTGCTTCATCATGGACAATCCCTCCATCATAGAGTCAGAATTCAGAATGGTTGTTGATAGTTCACAAAGTTTCGTAGCTTTCCTGCCTCGTCAGATACTATCGAAGAGTGTGGTGTTGAAAAAGCACAGCCGGTCTGTCAGCATCCAGGAGCAGGAGAATTGACATTTTGGGCATAAGCCCTTCATCAGGATTCCAGAAATGTTGAGTCTCCTGTCCTCAAATGCTGCCTGACCCCCGTGCTTTTCCAGCACCACACTCTTTGACTCTGATCTCCAACATCTGTCAGATACTAAGTCCATATGTAACAACATTTGAACAATATTCAGGCCTGAGCTGACAGGTAGCATTTGCTCCACACAAACATCAGAGATCTCCAAAAAGAGAGAATGTAACCATTTCTCTTCATGTCAATGAATTCCCCAGTGTCAGCATCCTGGGGGAGGGGGTGAAGGGTTGCAATAGACCACAGTCTGATTTGGTAGGTAAAAACAATGACTGCAGATGCTGGAAACCAAATACTGGATTAGTGGTGCTGGAAGAGCACAGCAGTTCAGGCAGCATCCAAGTAGCTTCGAAATCGACGTTTCGGGCAAAAGACCTTCATCAGGAATAAAGGCAGTGAGCCTGAAGCGTGGAGAAATAAGCTAGAGGGAGGGTGGGGGTGGGGAGAAAGTAACATAGAGTACAATGGGTGAATGGGGGAGGGGATAAAGGTGATAGGTCAAGGAGGAGAGGGTGGAGTGGATAGGTGGAAAAGGAGATAGGCAGGTAGAACAAGTCTGGACAAGTCATGGGGACAGTTACTGAGCTGGAAGTTTGGAACTAGGATGAGGTGGGGGAAGGGGAAATGAGGAAGCTGTTGAAGTCGACATTGATGCCCTGGGGTTGAAGTGTTCCGAGGCAGAAGATGAGGCGTTCTTCCTCCAGGCGTCTGGTGGTGAGGGAGCGGCAGTGAAGGAGGCCCAGGACCTCCATGTCCTTGGCAGAGTGAGAGGGGGAGTTGAAATGTTGGACCACAGGGCGGTGTGGTTGATTGGTGCGGGTGTCCCGGAGATGTTCCCTAAAGCGCTCTGCTAGAAGGCGCCCAGTCTCCCCAATGTAGAGGAGACCGCATCAGGAGCAACGGATACAATAAATGATATTAGTAGAGGTGCAAGTAAAACTTTGATGGATGTGGAAGGCTCCTTTAGGGCCTTGGATAGAGGTGAGGGAGGAGGTGTGGGCACAGGTTTTACAGTTCCTGCGGCGGCAGGGGAAAGTGCCAGGATTGGAGGGTGGGTTGTTTGGGGGCGTGGACCTGACCAGGTAGTCACGGAGGGAACGGTCTTTGCGGAAGGCGGAAAGGGGTGGGGAGGGAAATATATCCCGGGTAGTGGGGTCTGTTTGGAGGTGGCAGAAATGTCGGCGGATGATTTGGTTTATGCGAAGGTTGGTAGGGTGGAAGGTGAGCACCAAAGGTGTTCTGTCCTTGTTACGGTTGGAGGGGTGGGGTCTGAGGGCGGATGTGCGGGATGTGGACGACATGCGTTGGAGGGCATCTTTAACCACGTGGGAAGGGAAACTGCGATCTCTAAAGAAGGAGGCCATCTGGTGTGTTCTGTGTTGGAACTGGTCCTCCTGGCAGCAGATATGGCGGAGGCGGAGGAATTGGGAATACGGGATGGCATTTTGCAAGAGATAGGGTGGGAAGAGGTGTATTCCAGGTAGCTGTGGGAGTCAGTGGGTTTGTAAAAAATGTCAGTGTCAGGTCGGTCGTCATTAATGGAGATGGAGAGGTCCAGGAAGGGGAGGGAGGTGTCAGAGATGGTCCAGGTAAATTTAAGGTCAGGGTGGAATGTGTTGGTGAAGTTGATGAATTGCTCAACCTCCTCGCAAGAGCACGAGGTGGTGCCAATGCAAAGACCGTTCCCTCCGCGACTACCTAGTCAGGTCCACGGCCCCATACAACCCACCCTCCAATCCTGGCACTTTCCCCTGCCACCGCAGGAACTGTAAAACATGCACCCACACCTCCTCCCTCACCTCTATCTAAGGCCCTAAAGGAGCCCACCACATCCATCAAAGTTTTACTTTCACATGCACTAATATCATTTATTGTATCCGTTGCTCCTGATGCGGTCTCCTCTACATTGGGGAGACTGGGCGCCTCCTAGCAGAGAGCTTTAGGGAACATCTCCGAGACACCCACACACCAATCAACCACACCGCCCCGTGGCCCAACATTTCAACTCCCCCTCCCACTCTGCCGAGAACATAGAGGTCCTGGGCCTCCTTCACCGCTGCTCCCTCACAACCAGAAGCCTGGAGGTAGAACGCCTCATCTTCCGCCTCGGAACACTTCAACCCCAGGGCATCAATGTGGACTTCAACAGCTTCCTCATTTCCCCTTCCCCCACCTCACCCTAGTTCTAAACTTCCAGCTCAGTAACTGATCCCATGACTTGCCTGGACTTGTCCTACCTGCCTATCTCCTTTTCCACCTATCCACTCCACCCTCTCCTGCCTGACCTATCACCTTCATCCCCTCCCCCACTCACCCATTGTACTCTATGCTACTTTCTCCCCACCCCGACCCTCCTCTAGCTTATCTCTCCACGCTTCAGGCTCACTGCCTTTATTCCTGATGAAGGTCTTTTGCCCGAAACGTCGATTTTGAAGCTACTTGGATGCTGCCTGAACTGCTGTGCTCTTCCAGCACCACTAATCCAGAATACAGTCTGATCTGGATCAGTCATATAAATACCAGTGTTACAAGACCATGTCAGAGATCAGTGTTTCTACAATGCATACTTCACCTCCTGACTCCCCAGAGTCTGTCCACTATCTACAAAGGGCACATCATGAGTGTGAATGAATACTCCCTACTTGTCTGGGTGAGGTCTGCTCCAACAACTCTTAAGAAACTTGATAATAAAGCAGCGCCCTTGACTGGCACCACATCCACAAACATTGCCAGCTTCCATAAGACCATAAGACCATAAGACATAGGAGTGGAAGTAAGGCCATTCAGCCCATTGAGTCCACTCCGCCATTCGATCATGGCTGATGGGCATTTCAACTCCACTTACCCGCATTCTCCCTTTAGCCCTTAATTCCTCGAGACAACAAGAATCTATCAATCTCGGCCTTGAAGACATTTAGCGTCCCAGCCTCCACTGCACTCTGCGGCAATGAATTCCACAGGCCCACCACTCTCTGGCTGAAGAAATGTCTCCGCATTTCTGTACTGAATTTACCCCCTCTAATTCTAAGGCTGTGTCCACGGGTCCTAGTCTCCTCACCTAACGGAAACAATTTCCTAGCGTCCATCTTTCCAAGCCATGTATTATCTTGTACATCTCAATTAAGTCTCCCCTTAATCTTCTAAACTCCAATGAATACAATCCCAGGATCCTCAGCTGTTCCTCATATGTTAGACCTACCATTCCAGGGATCATCCGTGTGAATCTCCACTGGACATGCTCCAATGCCAGTATGTCCTTCCTGAGGTGAGGGGACCAAAACTTGACACGGTACTCCAAATGGGGCCTAACCAGAGCTTTATAAAGTCTCAGTAGCACAACGGTACTTTTATATTCCAACCCTCTTGAGATAAATGACAACATTGCATTCACTTTCTTAATCACGGACTCAACCTGCATGTTGACCTTTATAGAATCCTTGACTAGCACTCCCAGATCCCTTTGTACTTTGGCTTTACGAATTTTCTCACAGTTTAGAAAGTAGTCTGTGCTTTTATTCTTTTTGCCAAAGTGCAAGACCTCGCATTTGTTCACATTGAATTCCATCAGCCATTTCCTGGACCACACTCCCAAACTGTCTAGATCCTTCTGCAGCCTCCCCACTTCCTCAGTACTACCTGCCTGTCCACCTAACTTCGTATTATCTGCAAACTTCGCTAGAATGCCCCCAGTCCCTTCATCCAGATCATTAATATATAATGCGAACAGCTGTGGCCCCAACACTGAACCCTGCGGGACACCGCTCGTCACTGGCTGCCATTCTGAAAAATAACCTTTTATCCCAACTCTCTGCCTTCTGTTAGACAGCCAATGCTCAATCCATCCCAATAGCTCACCTCGAACACCATGGGCCCTCACCTTGCTCAGCAGCCTCCCGTGTGGCACCTTATCAAAGGCCTTTTGGAAGTCTAGATAGACCACATCCGCTGGGTTTCCCTGGTCTAACCTACTTGTCACCTCTTCAAAGAATACCAACAGGTTTGTCAGGCATGACCTCCCCTTACTAAATCCACGTTGACTTGTTCTAATCAGACTCTGCTCTTCTAAGAATTTAGAAACCTCATCCTTAATGATGGATTCTAGAATCCATCACTGCACCCCAGCAGCAATGTGCGGCATATGGAAGATATGTAAGAGCCCTTTGATAGAATTTTCCAAAGAAGCGACTTCTACCATCTCAAATCAATAGGCCATCAGCTTCACAAGGAAGCTACCTCTGAGTAGGTATCAGAGGATAACACAGATTGAGATACCCCTGTATTAGCCACCTTTATTGGATAATGATCAGGAGCAGGACATGTGTGTTGATATCCACCATGGTCACTAGGTACTTTTGAAGGGGAACTTGGGCTGACCATTCCACACTAATTCTGAATGATTCTGTAAAGATGAGGAACAGCAACCTGGACATTTCCGCCACCCCAATACAGGGTCACTGACCTCTGTTTCACTTCAGAAACTAAAGCATATCTCTCATGGTCTTTGTGATATTTCCTGCATTCCCTTGTTTACATTTTAATAACCTGTCAGCGTAGTGTCAATCTTCACATAATCTCTTACAAACTGCATTTCCTCATTTTCTGTTTCATCCCAAATATGAGTCCCTAATTAATGGCTGGTTTTTTGAATCCAGCAGATTACATGACAATGGGTATAAATACCTCAATATGTTTTCAAAAACAGGGACACACACAGAAATTACACAAAATACTCTGTGTAATTGGTAACTTTTCCACCAGCTTGATTAATTTTCCTGTTTATTTTCCTTCCCATAGCGAACATTATAGCAATTATAATTTTGTTGCAAGGGAAGTGTGGTCTTTCAAAATGTATTACGCGTGCTACCTGGAGGCAACGACAGTACCAAATATACTGGTTATTATACTCGATCTGCTATTGAGACACATTCCAATTGTTTATAAGAGAGATTTACGTTTCATACGGTCCATCCCCATCTGTAATATCCAAGCTGTCTTCATTTATGCAGCCACCGACTGTTCTGTCTGGTTTACCGTCACTTTTACCTTTGATCGATATGTGGCCATTTGCTGCCCAAATCTGCAAATTAAATTTTGTACTGAGAAGACAGCAGCTATGGTTCTGGGAACAGTGACTGTGCTGAGTGGTTTGAAGAACATTTTCTGGTACTTTATGTTCACATCTCAGTATTTGCTCAGGAATCAGCCCTGGTTTTGTTCAGTACCAACTGATATATTGTACTCTCCAGCCTGGGGAACAATTGAGTGCCCTCATTATATCCTGTCCCCAGCAGTGCCATTTGTTCTGATTCTGCTGCTCAATGCTTTAAGTGTCCGGCACATTTTAGTGGCCAGCAGAGCCCGCAGGAGACTTCAGGCTCACAGCAGTGGGGAGAATCCCAGTGACCCAGAAATGGGGACTCGAAGGAAGTCCATCATTTTATTGTTTGTCATCTCAGGGAATTTCATCCTGTTATGGTCGGTGTTTATGGTATACTCTCTATGGAAACACATGAGTCAGATGGGGTATCGGGCTAAACATCTGCATTATTTTGTATGAGATATTGGATTCATTCTTCAGCTCTTAGGTTGCTGCACAAACACTTGGACATCTGTGGGCGGCACGGTGGCACAGTGGTTAGCACTGCTGCCTCACAGCGCCTGAGACCCGGGTTCAATTCCCACCTCAGGCGACTGACTGTGTGGAGTTTGCACGTTCTCCCCGTGTCTGCGTGGGTTTCCTCTGGGTGCTCCGGTTTCCTCCCACAGTCCAAAGATGTGCAGGCCAGGTGAATTGGCCATGTTAAATTGCCCATAGTGTTAGGTAAGGGGTAAATGTCTATGTAGGGGTATGGGTGGGTTACGCTTCGGCGGGGTGGTGTGGACTTGTTGGGCCAAAGGGCCTGTTTTCACACTGTAAGTAATCTAATCTGTCGTGACCCAGACTAAGTTCAGTAAAGAGCTGAAGAACATGGTAAAATACCCTTTTACGTGATTGGGGAAACTCACTAAATGATGAGATGGATTGAAGAATTCAGGGATTAGCAATGTGTTCTGTCTCAGAATCCATCCATACCCACTCTCTGTGGGGTCAGTGATACAGACACAGTGAGGGGAGTCTGCCCTCTTTAATCTTTGTGATACAGACTGAGTATGTTCGACGGCAGTCCTGGTGCTCTATGACAGACACAATGTGCTTGGTCTGTTATCTTGGGGTCAATGATATAGACACAGTGTAGTATGTCTACTCTACTGAAAGTACATGACACTGATACTGTACGGACAATCTGCCCTCTCTTGGATCTTTGACAAAGAGACAGTGAGGTTGGTTTGCACTCTCACTGGGATAGATGTGAACACACTAATATGAATGAGGAGCAGGTCAGTTAGCACATGTGTCTGATCTGCCATAGTTCATGGTTGATCTTCTGACAGACTTAATCCTCTTTTTCACTTACGTTCCATCCCCATTGAATCCCTTGTCAGTGATGAGTCCACATAACTCTTCCATACAAGTCATCAATGAGCCTGCCTCCATTGTTATCTGGAAGATCCTTCCACAATCTATTGTGCAGTGAAGTGAATCACATGTTGTATGTGCTGCCACAAATACTTTGTCAGTTTTAAAAGGGAGTTTGCAGAGTTTGGATGAGTTAATTTGTTTAAACTCAACTATACATGAGGCAAGACAGGGACTCTGAAATAGTGAACAACATCTGATTGTGTTAAGTTTCATTTAAGTAAAGCTGAGCCATTCACTCATGGCTGATACATTTCTCAACCCTATTCTCCCACTTTCTCCCCATATCTGTTGATCCCTTTGATACTCAAGAACCTATCGTTCTCAGTTTTAAATACACTCAATAACCCGGTCTCCACAGCCTCCTGTAACAAGGAATTCCATAGATTCCCCACTCTCTGGTTGAAGATGTGTCTCATTATCTCCATTCTAAATGGTCTTCCTTTTACTCTAAGCCTTTGCTCTCTTGTCCTAGTCTCTCCTGCCAATGGAAACATCTTCCCGACATCTACTCTGTCCAGACCATTTAGTATTCTCCATGTTTGAATTAGATCCAACCTGTTCCTTCTGAACTCCATCAAATATGGACTCAGAGTCCTCAAATGATCCTCATATGTTAAGCTTTTCATTCCTGGTAACTTTTATTTCATTTCAATTACTCTGCTGTCTTGCATGATTTGCATTTCTTGAGCACTTTATTGTGCACTGTGTATGACTGTGTAGTTTGTGCTGGCTATGTAGCACCTTGGTCCTGGAGGAACTCTGTCTCGTTTTTCCTTTACTGGTTGTATGTGGTAGAAAAGACAAATAAAGCTACTCTTGACTCTTGACCCTTGACTCATGGGAGCATTCTTATGAACCTTCTCTGAACACACTTCAGGGACAGTACATCCTTCCTGAGATATGGGCCCCAAAATTGCACACAATACTCTAAAGGTAGAGCCTTCTCGAGCGTCAGAAGTACATCCCTGCTTTAATATTCAAGATAAAAGCCATTCCTGCACTTGTCTTCCTAACTACTGACTGAACCTGCAAGTTTCCCTTGAGAGAATCCTGAATTAAAATTTTCAAGTCTCTTTGCACTTCAGACTTCTGAATTTTCTCATCATTTAGACAATAGTCCATGCCTCTATTCTTCCTACCAAAGTGCATGACATCACACTTTCCCACATTGTACTCCATCTGCCACTTCTTAACCCACTCTCCTAACCTGTCTGAATCCTTCTGCAGCCTCCCCGCCTCCTCAATGCTACGTGTCCGTCCACCTATTTTTGCATCATCTGGAAACTTAGCCAGAATGCCCTCTGTTCCTTCATCAAGATCATTAATGTATAAAGTGAAAAGTTGTGGTCCCAACACTGAGCCTTGCAGAATACCAGTTGTCATCAGCTGCCATCCTGAGGAGGACCCTTTCATTCTCACTCTCAGCTCCCTGCCAGACAGCCAGGCTTCGATCCATGCTAGCACCTTGCCTCCAACACCATGGCCCTTACATCCTGTGCGGCACCTTGTCAAAGGCCTTCTTGAAATCCAGGTACATAACATCTAACCTGCTCGTTACTTCCTCAAAGAATTCTAGCAGATTTGACCTCCCCTTGATGAGACTATGCTGACTCTGCCCTATTTTACCACACACTTACAAGAATTCTGAACTCTCATCCTTCCCAATGGATTCAAGTATCTTAACCATGACTGAGGCTAGTCAAATCAGTCTGTTATTTCCTATCATTTGCTTTATTTAATATATTTTATATATAATTGCGCATTTAATCGTTTCCCTCCTTATTTCTTTTTTTTATTGCCCTCTGTTGATCTTTTTAAGCTTCCCAATCCTTTGGTTTCCCACTGCCTTTTGCCCATGATATACTGTCTCTTTTAATTTTATGTGATCCCTGAGGTCCCTAGTCAGACATGGTTTCCTCATCCTCCCTGTCCCATGTTTCCTTTTTCTCAGGATGAATCTCTGCTGTGTCTCCTGAATTACTTCCAGAAACTCCTGCCATTGCTGCTCACTGTCTTTCCTGCTCGGCTCCTCTCCCAGTCAATTCGACCCTGTCTTCACATTGAGAATAACCTCCATCGTGTTGTGTGGCAGTATCACTGTGCTAAATGAGACAGATTTCAAACAGATCTAGCAACTCAAGACTTGGCATCGATGATGTGATTGTGGGCCATTAACAGCAGCTCATGGTCCAACACATCCCCCACTCAACCATGGCCATCCCGATGTGGTCTCCTCTACATTGGGGAGACTGGGCGCCTCCTAGCAGAGCGCTTTAGGGAACATCTCCGAGACACCCGCACCAATCAACCAAACCGCCCCGTGTCCCAACATTTCAACTCCCCCTCCCACTCTGCCGAGGACATGGAGGTCCTGGGCCTCCTTCACCGCCGCTCCCTCACCACCAGACGCCTGGAGGAAGAACGTCTCATCTTCCGCCTCGGAACACTTCAACCCCAGGGATTCAATGTGGACTTCAACAGCTTCCTCATTTCCCCTTCCCCCACCTCATCCTAGTTTCAAACTGCCAGCTCAGTAACTATCTCCTTGACTTGTCCGGACTTGTCCGACCTGCCTATCTTCTTTTCCACCTATCCACTCCACCCTCTCCTCCTTGACCTATCACCTTCATCTCCTCCCCCACTCACCCATTGTACTCTATGCTACTCTCTCCCCACCCCCACCCTCCTCTAGCTTATCTCTCCACGCTTCAGGCTCACTGCCTTTATTCCTGATGAAGGGCTTTTGCCCGAAACGTCGATTTCGCTGCTCGTTGGATGCTGCCTGAACTGCTGTGCTCTTCCAGCACCACTAATCCAGTATTTGGTTTTCAGCATCTGCAGGCATTGCTTTTACCATGGCCATCAAGTCAGGGGACCAACTCTGTTTCAGTAGAGAGTGCAGGAGGGCATGCCAGGACCAACACCAGACATTGCTGAAGGTGAGGTATCAACCTTAAGCTGAACTAATTGCATGCCAATCACCATAAACAACAAGTGATGGACAGAGCTAAATGATCCCACAACCAACGGATCAGATCTGAGCTCTGTAGTCCTGCCACATACAGTCGTGAATGGTAGTGGACAATTAAATACCTCACTGGAGGAAGAGGCTCCCCAAACATTCCCCTCCGGAATGATGGAAGAGCCCAAGTTTGCAGGAATCTTCAGCCAGATCTGCTGAATGGATGATCCATCTCACCCTCCTCCAATGGTCCCCAGCATTACAGATACCAGTCCTCAGCCAATCCGAACCATTCCACGTGATATCACGTAATGGTTTTGAGACACTAGATACTATAAGCCCTGACAACATTCCAACCACAATACTGCAGGCTTGTGTTTCAAGACTTTCCGCACCCCTACCAACCTATTCTAGTACAGTTACAACAAAGGCATCTACGACGATGTGGAAAATTGCCCAGGTATGTCCTGTACAGGAAAAGCAGGTCAAATCCAACCCGGCCAATTACTGAACCATCAGTCCATTCTTGATCACCAGTGAAGTGATGGAAGGTGACATCAGGCAGTGCATTTGAGCAGCTCCTGCTCAGCAATAACCTGCTCAGTGACGCCCAGTTTGGGTCCCACCAGGGCCACTCAGCTCCTGACCTTATTATAGACTTTGTTCCAACATGGACAAAAGAGCTGAGTTCCAGAGGGGAGGGGAGAGTGACAGCCCTTGACATCAAGGCCAATTGGACCGAATGTGGCATCAAGGGGTCCGAGCAAAACCGGAATCAATGGGGGACAAACTCTCCCGCGGTTGGAGTCAGACCAGACACAGCGTAAGATGGTTGTGGTTGTTGGAGTCAATCATCTCAGCTCCAGGACATCTCTGCAGGAGTTTCTCAGGGTAGTGTTCTTGGCTCAAACATCTCCAGCTGTTAATCGTAAGGTCCCCATAAGCACTTTCCCTCCCTCATAAGGTTAGAAGTGGGAATTTTCACTGAAGATTTCACAAAGTTCAGCTTCATAGACGATTCTTTAGATATTGAAGCAGTCCATGTTCAAATGCAACAAGATCTGGACAATGTCCAGGCTTAGGCTGACAAGTGGCAAGTAACATTCACCGCACATACATTCCAGACCAAGACCATCACCAATAAGACACAATCTAACCACTGCCCCTTGACTTTCAATGGTGTGACCATCATTGAATCCCCCAATATCAACATCCTGGGTGTTATCACGGACCAGAAATTCCACCATGCTCACCACATAAACACAAGAGCAGGTCAGAGGCTAGATATACCACGGTGAGTAAATCACCTCCTGACTCCCTGAAGCATATCCACTATCTCCAAGGCACAAGTCAGCAGTGTGATGGAATACTCCCCACCCACCTGGATGGGTGCAGCCCCAACAATACTCAAGAAGCTGTACACCGTCCAGGATGAAGCATTTTCTTGAGTGGCACTATAAGCACAAGTATCAATTCCCTCCATCTCTGACGCTCAGTAGTAGCAGTGTGTTGTATCTACAAAATGCAAAGTAGAAAATCATCAAAGATCATCAGACAGCACCTTCCAAACCCACAACCACTTCCATCTAGAAGGTCACGGGCAGCAGATATATGGGAACACCACCAACTTCAAGTTCCCCAACCAAGCGCTGTGCTCTGTTTCGTAGAGATCTGCCTCAACCCTGCCATTCCTGACTCCTCCCTACAAACTGATGAATTCTCTAAACACTGCATGGAAAGTGAAGGGTGGTGGGGGATGCTTCCTGCTCAACACCTCCTGTTGCTCGGATGTAGTGACCCTGATAGGCCATTGCTCCCGTAGACCTAGAATACCTTACAGTAAAATGCCTGGCTTGTTCCGTCCCACATACTAGTGAGACGAGGAGTAGGGAGAGACAGGAGTTGAACATGTGGCTACAGGAATGGTGCAGGAGGGAGGGATTCAGATTTCTGGATAATTGGGGCTCATTCTGAGGTAGGTGGGTCCTTTACAAATGGAATAGTCTACTCCTGAACCAGAGGGGTACCAATATTCTGGGGGGGGGGGATATTTGCCAATGTTCTTTGGGAGAGTTAAAACTATTTCAGCAGGAGAATGGGAAGCTGAATTGTAGCTCCAGTGTACAGGGATTTGAGAGTTGTGAGGTTGTAAGTAAGGTTTTTGGGTCTCAAGAGTGCACCTGTAGGCAGGAAGGTGGTTTGAAGTGTGTCTACTTCAATGCCAGGAGCATCCGGAGTAAGGTAGGTAAACTTGCAGCATGGGTTGGTACCTGGGACTTCGATGTTGTGGCCATTTTGCAGACCCAGAGAGAGAAGGGACAGGAATGCTTGTTGCAGTTTCCTGGATTTAGATGTTTCTGTAAGAACATGGAAGGTGGTAAAAGAGGGAGATGTGTGGCATTGTTAGTCAAGGACAGTAATACGGTGGCACAAAGGCCATTTGATGAGGATTTGTCCACTGAGGGAGTATGGGTTGAGATTAGAAACTGAAAGGAAAGGTCAGTCTGTTGGGAGTTTTCGAAAGACCTCCGAATAGTTCCAGAGATGTAGAGGAAAGGATTGCAAAGATGATTCTGGATAAGAGCAAAAATAATAGGATAGTTGATTTGGGGCCTTTAACTTTCCAAATATTGGCACAATTCCAGACAAGGTATATGGATAGGCAAACAAGAGGCATTGGATTTGATACTGGGTAATGAACCTGGCAAGGTGTTAGATTTGGAGGAAGGTGAGCACTTTGGTGATAGTGACCACAATTCTGTTATGTTTACTTTAGCTACAGAAGGGGATAGGTATATACCAAAGGGCAAGAGTTATAACTGGGGCAAAAGCGATAAAGATGCATTTAAGCAAGACTCAGGATGCATTGGATGGGGAAAGAAACTGCAGGGGATGTGCACAATTGAAATATGAAGCTTATTCAAGGAACAGCAACTGCGTGTCCTTGATAAGTATGTACCTGTCAGACAGGGGGGAAGTTTTCAAACAAAGAACTGTGGCATAATAATGAAGATGAATCTCTTGTCAAGAGAAACAAGAAGGGTGATGTGCAGATGTGACATGAAGGCTCAGCTTGGACACTTGAGAGTTACAAGTTAGCTAGGAAGGACCTAAAGAAAGAGCTAAGAAGAGCCAGGAGGGGACATGAGATGTCTTTGGCAGTTAGGATCAAGGAAAACTGAAAATCTTTCTCCAAGTATGGCAGGAATAAAAGAATGTCAAGAGTGAAATTGGGCCAGTAAAGGACAATAGTGGGAAGTTGTGCGTGGAGTCCGAAGAGACAGGAGGGGTTCGACATGAATATTTTTTGTCAGTATTCACACAGGAAAAAGATAATGCTATTGAGGAGAATACTGAGACACGGGCTATTAGACTAGACGGGATTGAGGTTCAGAAGGAGGAGGTGTTAGCAATTCTGGAAAGTGTGAAAATAGGTAAGTCCCCTGGACCGGATGGGATTAAATCTAGGGTTGTCTGGGAAGCCAGGGAGGAGATTGTAGAGCATTGGCTTTGATCTTTGTGTTGTCATTGACTGCAGGAAGAGTGCCAGAAGACTTGAGGATAGCAAATGTTGTTCCCTTATTCAGGAAGGGGACCAGAGTCAAACCTATTAATGATAGACTAGTGAGCTTACGATGTCAATGCATGAAATGTGCCCATGCCCCTGACTGTGAACCAACCTGGCAGAAGCAGGTACGACATCATTGTCTCTGAGCTCCACAGTGAAGGGTGAGTTAATCTGAAAGCAGCCAGAATGATGTGGTGAGGCTGGGGTTCGGGGATGCCCACACACACGGACAAAGTGTGGGAGAGGACAGTGTTGATGGAGCATGCAGTGAAATGGTGCTGATGGTGGAGATGGATGAAGACCTGGAGAAGCAAACAGTGAGTTCCTGCCTCCAGGTAACTGCCCAGGCTTTCCTGTTGGGAACTGGCACCATCCGGTTTCCATAGGAACTGAAGGAAGGATTAGAATCTCCATAAAAATAAGGCAAGATCAGCTTAGGGACACTGATCTTTGAAATACATGTATTAATGACATTAACAAATATGTTATATATAAAGGGCATGATTTTCAGGTTTGTAGAAAACAAGACAGAGAGAAAGCCACTGATTATTAAGGAGGATAGTATCAGACATCAGGAGATCATTTGAACCAAGATATTGTTGATGCTGCAAAACCGAAACAGAGAATGCTGTAGGAACTTAGCAGATCAGGTAGCATCTGTGAAGAGGGAAACAGAGTTAATCCTTTGAGTCCTCATAGAACAGAAAGCAGGCCATTCGGCCCATAGAGTCCACACTAACCGCCTGATATCGGCTATCATGTCCCGACACAGCGTACTACTCTATCCCTGTAACCCCGCATTCCCCATGGTAATCCACCTAATCTACACTTCCCTGGACACTGTGGGAAATTTGACATCGCCAACCCATTTAACCTGCACATCATTGGACCATGCAAGGAAACCGGAGCACCTGGTGGATACCCACCAAACTCCTTGGCACTGTGAGGCAGCAGTGCGAACCATTGAGCCACTGTGCCGTTGTGTATGACTCAGAACCGAGTTGGGGGTGTGGGGGAATGGATTATTTTATACTTTTTACAGAGGCAGAAGAAAAGTGAAATGGTATTGAGGCTCAGTGTAAAAGACAAGTGAGCTGTTAATGGTACTGGAAGAGGAAAAGAAAAGATGTAAAATGGGAATAAAGTAAATTAGGGCGGCACGGTGGCTCAGTGGTTAACACAGCTGCCTCACAGAGCCAGGGACCTGGGTTCAATTCCCACCTCAGGTAACTGTCTGTGTGGCGTTTGCACATTCTCCCCGTGTCTGCGTGGGTTTCCTCCGGGTGCTCCGGTTTCCTCCCACAGTCCAAAGATGTGCAGGTTAGGTGAATTGCCCATGCTAAGTTGCCCATCGTGTTAGGTGTAGGTGAATGGGTATGGTTGGATTGCCCTTCGGACGGTCAGTGTAGACTTGTTGGGCCGAAGGGCCTGTTTCCACACTCTAGGAAATGTAATGTAATCTAATCTAAAGTGTGAAAAGAAGTGCACGGGTCCTCTCCACGAGGAGCAATGTAAATAAGACAGAAAGGAAAGCTGAGTGTGTAACAGAGCTGAGAATATAACAACATGTCAGAGATTGCAGGAATTAAAGAAAAGTGCAGTGGAGACAAAATGCAGTCAAACTCTGAATTTGTGGAAATTAGTGTTGACACATCAAAGCTGGAAAGTTCCTCTGTGGAAAATGGGATGTTGTTCCTTAAGCTTGTGCTGTGCTTTGTTCCCACTCTCCCATTAACTCCTCTGTCAGTCTCATTCATCGCACACCACTGCCAACCAGCGGCCATGACACTCTCTCTGTCTCTCTCTGTGCCTTGTGGGTACCACCAGCATCTTCACCACCCCCACAGTGACGTGGTTGTTTCCCACACAAGCCACCTCCTCCCCTGTGAGGACAAGGGTACTGAGGTGTAAAAGACACCTCACCAGCTCTGACCCTGAGACCTTGGTGGGAAGGTTAGCCTTAGAGAGTGTGACAGCACAAGCTGGTGAGCACCTCACTGCCATAGGTCCACAGCTGGCTGAGGAAGAAATGCCCCAGGCCGTTGGCACTCAGAGGGACTGGCAGAGCCCAGGCAGCTGCTCAGGCAGGAGAGGAGCCCGTGGTGTCTGCAATCAGGAACCACATCTGAATGTGCAGGGAGGAGTGGCAGACGGGGAAATGGGATGCAATGGGCCCCATTACCCAGAGGCTGCAGGAGTGCAGTGGATCTTGAGGGTATTTGATAACGTGTCACATCGAATGTTATTGCCGAAAATATAAGCTCATGGTGTTGGGGTCACATAGTGCCTGGATAGAGCAACTTACAGAAGTGATTTGGATGGAGGGATCGAAGGTATGGAGTTAAATTTACTGATGACACAAAGATCGAAAGGAAAGTGAGTTGTGAAGAAGACACGAGTAGCCTACAAAGGGTATGGATTGGGTTCAGTGAGTGGGCAAAGATCTGGCAAATGGAGAAAAATGTGGGAAATTGAGAAACTATCCATTGTGGCAGAAAGTATAATAAACAAACACCTTCTATGACTGGTCAGAGTTTGGAGAGCTCTGAGATGCAGAGGGACCTGGGTGACCTATTGCATGAATCGCTGAAGGGCGAATCGGAGGGCATCTGAGAGTAATCACAGTGGAATTCTGGGAGACAATTCGATAGTCAGCACAACCGTACAGGAGACCTTCGCAGGTCACCGTACGTGAGATGGGTGAAGAAGGATGGTGCATCAGCATGCTGTTGTGCAGAGGGACTGAGGAGTGCTCGTACATGAACCGCTAAAAGTTGATTTGTGGGTGCAGCAGGTAAACAGGAAGGCAAGCAGAATGTTGGCTTTCATTGCCCAAGGGATCGAATTGAAGAGCAGGGAGGATCTGCTCAATTGTACAAGGTGTTGGTGAAGCTGCACCTGGTGTATTGTGCTCAGTTCTGGTCTGCTTACTTGAGGAAGGACATACTGGGTTTGGAGGCGGTGAAGAGGAGGTTCACCAGGTTGGTTCCAGAGATGAGCGGGGTACTCTCTGAGGAGAGGTTGAGATGCCTGGGATGGTCCTCACTAGAATTGAGAAGAATGAAAGGGGATCTTATAGAAACCTATAGAATTATGAAAGGGATAGATATGATAGTGGCAGGCAAGTTGTTTCCGTTGTTGGGTGAGACTAGGACTAGGGGATATGGCCTCAAGTTTAGGTGGAGTAGATTTTGGACAGAGATGAGGAGGAATTACTTTTGCCAGATAGTAGTGAATCTATGGAATTGTCTGTCCAAGAAAAGAAGTGGAGGCAACTTCATTAAATGTATTCAAGACAAAGCTGGATGGGAATTTCCATGGTAGAGGAATGAAGGTTTATGGGGATAATGCAGGTGGGAGGAGCTGAGGGAATGGATAGATCAGCCATGACCTTAATGAATGACAGAGCAGGCACAATGGGCCAAATGGCCTCCTCCTGTTTCTGTTACTCTGAAACTGTTCTACTCTTATCAGTATGCAAGTACAGCAAGAATTCAGAAAAAAAACTAATAGAATGCTCTGGTTTATCATGAGGGGAACTGAAAGCAACAGTATTCAGGGTGTGCTTCAGCTTTACAGGGCATTGGTGAGACCACATCTGGAGTACAGTGCTCAGTACTGGTCACCATAGATAACGAATGTTAACATGGTGGAAGCTGTTCAGAGAAGGTTTATTGGTCTGACACCTGGAATGTGCTGAGTACCCAATGAGGAAAGGTTGGATAGACTCGGCCTGTATACTCTGGTGTGTAGAAGACTTCTATACAGAGGTGACCTAACTGAAACATATAGGATCCTGAGGAGACTTGACCAATTCAATTTGGAAAAGATGTTACCTCTGCTGGGAGAATCTAGAACTGGGAGGGGAGGGGGGTAACAGTTTAGAAATAGGGCCGCCACTTTCAGAGAATCACACACCAGAACTATTTCACTATTCTCCCTAACTTCGTATCATCTGCAAATTGAAAAACTTTGCCCTTGTCTTCCATCTCCAAATTGTTTATAAAAAGCAGAAAAAAGCAAGGATCTCACCCGAAGTAGTTTTATTGTCTCCCCGTCGAGGAACACAGTGCAGATTGTCAGATATGACCTGCCCTTGACTGTCTCGAATTTATTTATTTTTTCCCTGTCCTTATTTAGTATCTCCTGCATTATGGCCTCCATCAGATAATGTCAAGCTGCTAGGTTTGTAGGCTCCTGGGTTATCATTTGCTCCTTTCTGAAACATCGACGCCACATTTTACAATCGTCCAGACCCCCGGGACTATTCCTGTGTACAGAGAGGTCTGGAAAATTCCTGTCGATGGCTTTGCTTCCCGAATTCACTCAGCAAACTAGATGCATCCTGCCTGGGTGTAGCGAATTCTCCCCCTGAAGTGGCAGACCTTTTAGCACACATTCTTTATCTATCACTAAACTGCTCAGTTGCTCAACGTTCATATTTTAACTCAGACATTCACACTATTTTTTAATTTGTTAAAGACAGAAGCAAGTGCTCCTTTAGTACCTCTACCATGTCATTTCCTTCAGTGAGCAGCTTATTTTGCCTGTTCTTTGCTGGGCCCCACTCTATCCTTCACTAATCTTTCACTATTCCTATGTTTGAAGAACATTTTTCTGTTTGTTTTAGCACAGCGTGCCATCTTTTCCTTTCACTTTTTCTTAGCCTTCCTTATTCGAGTCTGAGCCTCTCTCCTGCATTTGTGGTGTTCTTCCTGATTTCTCTTGCTATTATTATTCTCGTCTGCATCATATGGTCCATTGATCTTCCTTATCATCTTATTAATATCTTCATTAATCCAGGGCACAACTGCTTCAGACACAGGTAATTCTGTTACATCGCACGTTTCACCAACATAACTTGGCTGCAATGTGATTGGTGAATTGGGGAATGAATTTTTTAAAAAAAGGTGAACACCTTTTGGCTATCAGGCGATTCCATCCCCGGTTCCCTTAAATCCACTCTTGGTGTTTACTTCAGATCCAGCAAAAGTGGTTTGATGCCAGGGCACATTTTTTCTTTCCTTATTGTCGATGTTTTTGAGGATGAATTTCATAAATGACTACAGGGGAAGTGATTTGGATTTCAAGCTTCTCCTCATTCGAGACAACGCACCAAGCCATTCTCCCACCACTGGTGAGCTTTCTGAAAACATCAAAGTAGTATTCCTACCTCCGAAAACAACGCCTCTCATTCAACCCATGGGCCAGGATGCAATAGCAGCTTTAAAGCTTATTCGATAAGGCACGCATTCTGGAAGGTGATTGCAGCTACTGAGGGGAATCATGAGGACAGTATACAGTTCGTCCCTCATGGCCAGTATTAGGGACACGTTTGGAGGAGCTTTAACATTAAGGATGCTATTGACACCATGGTGGAGGTCTGGGGTGATGTCAGGAAGGACTGCCTGCATGCACTTTGATAGAAGCTTCCCCCAGATTTTCTCCATGATTTTAAAGGCATTGAACCACCAGAGGAGCTTCAGCAATCAATGGATATTGTGTCGCTCTGACAAAGCAAGTTGGATTTGAAGAGGTGGAGGCAGAGGATATCGAGGAGTTCCGTGAATCCCAGTGTGAAGACTTCTCCACAGCGGATTTATAGACTGGAAGAGATCGAATGAATCCTTAGAAGAGTATAAAGGCAGTAGGAGTATTATTCAGAGAGAAATCAGATGGGCAAAAAGGGGACATGAGATAGCTTTGGCAAATAGGGTAAAGGAGAATCTAAAGGGTTTTTATGAATGCGTTAAAGAGAAAAGGGTAACTAAGGAGAGAACAGGGCTCCACAAAAATCAGCAAGGCAGCCTATGTGTGGAGTCGCAGGAGATAGGGTGATATACTAAAAGAGTATTTTGCATCAGTGTTTACCACACGGAAGACCATGGAAGACATGGAATGTGGGGAAATAGATGGTGATATCTTTAAAAATGTCCATATTACAGAGGAGTAAGTACTGGATTTCTTAAAATGCAAAAAAGTCGATGAATCCCCAAGACCTGACCAGGTGTACCTTAGAAATATGTGGGAAATGAAGGAAGCGATTGCGGGGCCCTTTGCTGAGATATTATTATCATCGATAGTCACAGGTGAGGTGCTGGAATACTAGAGGTTGGCGAATGTGGTACCACTACTTAAGAAAGGTGGTAAGGAAAATTCAGGGAACTATAGACCGGGGAGCCCAACATTGGTGGTGGGTAAGTTGTTGGAGGGTATCCTGAGGGACAGAATTTACATGTATTCGGAAGGCAAGGACTGATTAGAGATAGTCAGCGTGGCTTTGTGCGTGGGAAATCATGCCTCACAAACTAGATTGAATTTTTTAAAGAAGTAACAAAGGATTGATGATGGCAGAGTATTGGACGTGATCTACATGGACTTCAGCAAGGCATTCGACAAGGTTCCTTATTGGAAACTGGTTATCAAGGTTAGATCTTATGGAATACAGGGAGAACTAACCATTTGGATGTCGGACTGGCTCAAAGGTAGAAGACAGAGGGTGGTGGTGGAGGGTTGCTTTTCAGACTGGAGACCTATGACCAGTGATGTGCCACAAGCATCAGTGCTGGGACCGCTGTCTTTTGTGATTTATAGACATGATTTGGATGTAAACCGAGGAGGTATAGTTAGTAAGCTTGCAGATGACATCAAAATTGGAGGTGTAGTGGACAACAAAGAAGGTTACCTCAGAGCACAATGAGATCTTGATCAGATGGGCCAATGGACTAAGGGGTGGCAGACGGAGTTTAACTTAGATAAATGTGAGGTGCTACATTTTGGGAAAACAAACCTGTGTATGAATTATACACTTCATGATAAGGTCCTGGACTGTGTTGCTGAACAAAGGGAACTTGGCGTTCAGGTTCATAGTTCCTTGAGAGTCGCAGGTACATTGGATAGAGGAAAAAGGTGTTTGGCATGTTTTCCTTTATTGGTCAGAGCATTGAGTACAGGAGTTGGGAGGTCTTGTTGTGTCTGTACATGACATTGGTTAGGCCACTTTTGGAATACTGTGTGCAGTTCTGGTCTTCTTCCTATCGGAAGGATGTTGTGAAAAGTGAAAGGATTCAGAAAAGATTTCCAAGGATGTTACCAGGTGTCATGGACTAGGCCAGACCACTCACAATATTCTTAAGCAGGCAGCCCAGACCGTAACTTTGCAATTTGTTTATGTAAGTGCACGGTGAAAATTATCTGGAGTATATTAGCGACGTTGACTACCAGGTTTTAAAACAGAGAAAAAAAATGTTTAAATTACGGTGCAAAGCAGAAATAACAGATTATAGAATACCCGCAGACATAAGGATATCCAATCTAGACTTAATTATGATATTGTGAAGGTACACAAGAGTCCCAATAAACAAACCCCTTTAAACCCAGAGTAAAAATGAAACAAAGGCTGACAGGTCGAAGTTAGAGGGCAGAAGGAGAGAGAGTCAAGCAGCCTGTTCCCACCCAGGCCACTGCTGAATTGACTTGAAAAACACTTCAGATTTTAGGACTGACCACTCCCATTTCATTACGCAGGTTCCTTCGAAAACATGAAAGCTGTGGCCTAAAGTCTCATATGTTTACGTATTAAACAAATGTCCTCCCGATACTCTTATAATCTCTGGACCAGCACAGCCAATTCAGAGCTCAGACTGTTTTACAACCCCTCTGGGAAAATCAAGGACACGATGAACTTGAGAAAAGGAACAGCTTTTAGTAAAAGCACCAGTTTTGTAACACTAAGGTTGGAGGATTTGAACTAGAGGGCGGGGCAGAATAAGCTAGGACTGTTTTCCCTGGAACATCAGAGTTTGAGGAGCATGGATGGGATAAATATACAAGGTCTTTTACCTGGGGTGGGGGAGTACAGAACGAGAGGGCATTGGTTAAGGGTGAGAGGGCAAAGACTTAAAAGGAACATAAGGGGCAACCTTTTGACATGGGGGTGGTGCGTGTATGGAATGAGCTGCCAGAGGAAGTGGTGGAGGCTGGTACAATTACAACATTTATAAGACATCTGGATGGGTATATGAATAGGAAGGATAGAGGGATACAGGCCAAGTGCTGGCAAATGGGATTAGATTAGGTTAGTATATCTGGTCAGCATGGACCCATTGAACCAAAGAATCTGTTTCCGTGCTGTTTCCATCTCTCTGCCTTTATGACTCTATGACTTGTTGCTGCAGGGGAAGTTGAAGCTGGAGATGAAGGGGATGAAGTCCAGGATCCAGCCCCATGAGAACTTCCCACTTCCCTTTTGTCTTCAATCCTGAGGGAAGCTGAGAAACAGCTGCAGCTTAGGGAAGACAATGACTACAATGCAGAACACAGCAGGATAGTGGTTCATGGCATAAACTTTATCAAAGAAGAAAGATGGCAAAGCAGTGATCTTTCTAGATGTTTATTTTAAGCCAAAACCCAAGAAACACTCTGAGGCCAATGAAGCACAGCCATCTACTTCTGGACTCAATGTTTTCTTTCATCGTCACCCTTTGTGAAGAGAGGTTGACGAAGCTTGGATTTTTCTCTCTGTACAGAAGCAGGAAGAGAGCTAACCTGATCGAGGTATACAAGGTAATGAGAGGCATGGATAGAGTCAATAGCCAGAGACTTTTTCCCAGGGCACGATTGACTTGGGCAAGGAGTCATAGTTTTAAGATATTAGGAGGAAGGTAAAGAGGAGACGTCAGAGGTAAGTTCTTTACACAGAGAGATGTGAATGAATGGAATGTGTTGTCAGCGATGGTGGTGGAAGTGGAGTCATTAGGGACATTTAAATGCTTGCTGGACATGCACACGGACGGCAGTGAGTTGAAGGATACGTAGGTAAAGTTATTTTATTTTACACTAAGATTAATCCTCGGTACAACATCGTAGGCCGAAGGGCCTGTTCTGTGCTGTACTTTTCTATGTTCTATATTCTATCTTTTACCCAGTCTGTCTCAGTTATTGAAATCACCATTTATCACAACCCTTCTACTCCTGCAAATTTCCATAATCTGCCGAGAAATGCTCTCTTCTACTTCCTGTCCACTACTTGGGGCTCCATAATAAACACCCAACAAGGTCACTGCTTCCTTCCTGTTTCTGACCTCCAACCATACAGATTCGAATTCAGGAAGTGTATCTAATTCATGGGCTATGTTACTGTCTTTGACCAATATTGCTACATCTCCTCTTTTTATTTCCCAACCTGTTTGCAGTTCTGTTCTGGCTGAGTCATGTTTCTGTCAATGTTGCTGTGTCACATCCCCAGAGATGGAACCTGAATAAGCTGCAAACTGCTTTCCAACTTCCCTCAGGAAAGAAGTCAAAAGACAAGTGGAAAGTTCCCATGGAGCTGGATCCTGCATATCATCGTATTCATCTCCACCTTCAATTTCAATTTACTTTATCGAAGAAAAGTCACAATTTATTTAACTTTAATAGTGAGTACTAACCAAAACTGTGAACAAATTGAATACTCTTTCCCCGAACTAACCGGTATCTCTTAGCTGACCTGAACATTATGAATATGCTTTTCCATTAACAAAATGATTAAACTTTACATGAATATAATCTCTCAAAGGCCTTGCAGTCCCGTAAGCTGTCTTCATTCCAGTCTTCCAATTCTGTGGTCTGCTCCCTGGGCCGTCTTCTAACTTCGAACTGCTTTTACAGGAAAAGGAACTTTTAATAAACATTCCCTTCTGAGTTTTCATTGAAAGCCACGTCTTGTTTCTTCAGATGTCACTTGTTCTTTGACTCTATGGCTGTTCCTCTGACCAATTTTCTAACTCCCCTCATATTTTATAATCCCCAACATTGTACCCTCTCATTGGTACAATGCTGTCAATACAATAAATTCAAATTCAGTTGGGTTTTGGTATCCTGGGCATAAGTAAAATTAATGGTTGCATTTGAATTGTTGACAAAACAGCAACAAAAACTCAGGTATCAGTTGAATAGCCAATTGTCATATCTATTGAGGTTCCCTTTACTACTTCCACTAATCCCACCAGCTTTGCCTCTTTCACCACATCTGAGTGAAAGAAATCCCCTGGTTTCCACTCTGTAAAGAAAAACATGACCATTCATTCTTCTAACTCAGTAGTGAACACTAAACATAAACGATGAACAAACCCAATCCCCTTTTCCCTATCTGACCCCAATCCAATTAAAATGTTGCTTCAATAACACAATTACGAAACATTAAATTAAGTTCATCTCTCAAAGTCCATACAGTAGGGAATGCTGCCTTCCTTCTGGTCTTCTGAATGTGCTGTTTACTTCCATCCTTTTAATTCTGCTGTTTCCCCCTGAGCTGTTTTGACTGTGAGTATCTTTGTATAAAATTCCTTTGTACCTTTAATAATGGGTGCATTCTGAGATTTCTTTCAGAGCTGTTCAATGCTGTTGGTTCACTTTCTCCTCGATGTTCAAAAACAATTGTTTTTATCCCCTTGATTCCACCTGAAATTCCTATCGTTGGATTGGTTTCAGGCTGTGAATATCATCAGATTTTAAATTCAAATTGGCTTTGAAGGGCTGAGTGTTTGGTCTAAATTGGTTGGTCACAGTCAAATTGTTATCAAAACAGCAACCAAACCTCAGGAGGAAGTTAGGGTGAACTTTGATTAACGTTATCTGTATGTTAAGGTAATTGGTTTAAAGAATAGAAAAAAAAGCCACTTTTTCATTTGTTTTCTTCAGTGGGGAGGTGTTATGAAGGTATAAGGACTAATGTATCTTTAATAGAGCGATTCTCTGGGCAGTCTGCATATGTTGGTGGCTTGGCAGTTCTCCTCCAAATGTTCAATTTTTTTCGGGTTTTATATTCTGAAGCATTGGATCGTTTCATTTGTGCTAATATTGTCAAAACGCTAATGCAAACTTGTTTGGAGATTGGTATTTTGGGGCATGATTTCAAAGGATTGGCTGAATTTTAAATTTGTTTTGTCACCTCCAGGTAACCTAACTAATCTAGAAGTTTGACCCAATGCTACATAGGTACCTTGGTGCTGTGTTAGGTAGTTCTTCTAGCAATTAACTCTCTTAAAGATACAGTCTCTGATCATGTTTTTGGGATTCTTCAGGGGGAGGGAGAGCAGACCCAAGTCATGGTCAACATTGGCACAAGCAACATAGTTTGGAAGAGAGATGGGGACTTGAGGCATAAATTCAGGGAGCTAGGATGGAAGCTTAGAGCTAGGACAAACAGAGTTGTTTTCTCTGGTTTGCTGCCCGTGCCACGTGCTGGTGAGGTGAGGAATAGGGAGAGAAAGGAGTTTAACATGTGGCTACAGCGATGGTGCAGGAGGGAGGGTTCAGGTTTTGGGATAATTGGAGCTCTTTCTGCAGTAGGGCAGAACCTCTACAAGCAGGATGGTCTTCATCTAAACCAGAGGGGTACCAATATCCTGGGGGGAAATTCGCAAAAGCTATTAAGGTGGATTTAAACTAATACAGTAGGGGGATGGGAACCAAAACTGTGGGACAGGTACAGAAGAGGATGAGAGTAGGGAGTTCCCAAATCAAGTATCTGACACTGGCAAGTGAGAACCTGGTTTGAAGTGTGTGTACTTCAACGTGAGGAGCATCCGAAATAAATTGGGTGAACTGGCTGCGTGGGTTGGTACCTGGGACTTCGATGTTGTGGCCATTAATGAGACATGGATAGAGCAGGGACAGGAATAGCTGTTGCAGGTTCCGGGATTCAGATGTTTCAGTAAGAACAGAGAAGATGGTAAAAGAGGGGGCGGTGTGGCATTGTTGGTCAAGGACAATATTACACTTGTAGAAAGGATGTTTGGGGACTTGTTAACTGAGATAGTATGGGCTGAGGTTAGGTACAGGAAAGGAGAAGTCACCATGCTGGGAGTTTTCTATAGGCCTCTGAATAGTCTCAAAGATGTAGAGGAAAGGATAGCAAAGATGATTCTCGATAGGAGTGAGAGAGACAGGGTAGTTGTCATGGGGACTTCAACTATCCAAATATTGACTGGGATCACGACAGTATGAGTACTATAGATGGGTCAGTTTTTGTCCAGTGTGTGCAGGAGGGCTTCCTGACACAGTATGTAGACAGGCCTACAAGGGGCGAAGCAACTTTAGATTTAGTAACTGGGTAACGAGCCTTGCCAGGTGTTAGATTTGGAAGTAGGTGAGCACTTTGGAGACAGTGATTACAATTCTGTCAGGTTTACTTTAGTGATGGAAAGGGATAGGTGTACTCCACCGAGCAAGTGTTACAGCTGGGGGAAAAGTAATTACAATGCAACTCGGAAAGATTTAGGAAGCGTAGAATGAGGAAGGAAACTGCAGGGGATCAGCACTTTAAAAATGTGGAGCTTATTCAAGGAAAAGCTCCTGTGTGTCCTAGATAAGTATGTACCTATCAGGCAGGGAGGAAGATATAGAACGCGTGAGCCATGGTTTACTAAGGAAGTGGAATTTCTGGTCAAGGTGAAGATGAAGGCTTATGTTAGGACAAAATGTGAAAACTCAATTAAGGTGCTTGAGGGTTACAAGGAAGTCAGGAAAGACCTAAAAAGAGAGTTCAGAAGAGCCAGGAGGGGACATGAGAAGTTGTTGGCGGATAGGATCAGGGTTAACACTAAGGCTTTCAATAGGTATGTCAGGAATAAAAGAATGACGAGAGTTAAATTAGGGCCAATCAAGGATAATAGTGGGAAGTTGTGTGTGGAGTCAGAGAAGATAGGGGAAGCACTAAATAAATATTTTTCTACCGTGTTCACTACAGAAAATGAAAATGTTGGCGAGGAAGATACAGAGATACTTGCACCTAGACTAGAAGAGATTGAGGTTCACAAGGAAGAGGTATTAGAAATACTGCAGAGTGTGAAAATAGACAAGTCCCCTGGGCCGGATGGGATCTATCTTAGGATCCTCAGGGAAGCAAGGGAAGAGATTGCTGAGCCTTTGGCATTGATCTTCAAATCATCATTGTCTACAGGAATAGTGCCTGAGGATTGGAGGATTGCAAATGTGGTTCCCTTGTTCAAAAAGGGTAGTAGAGCCAACCCTGGTAATTACAGACCAGTGAGTCTCACTTCAGTTGTTGGTAAAGTGTTGGAAAAGGTTATAAGACAGAGGATTTATAATCATCTAGAAAAGAATAATCTGATCCGGGACAGTCAGCACGGTTTTGTGAAGGGTAGGTCGTACCTAACGAATTTATTGACTCTTTTGACAAAGTGACCAAGCAGGTAGATGAGAGTAAACTGGTTGATGTGGTGTATATGGATTTCAGCAAGGCGTTCGATAAGGTTCCCTACAGTAGGCTATTATACAAAATGAGGAGGAATGGGATTGTGGGAGACAGCAGTTTGGATCAGTAATTGGCTTGCTGAAAGAAAACAGAGGGTTGTAGCTGATGGAACATGTTCATCTTGGTGTCCAGTTACTAGCGGCGTACCACAAGGGTCAGTGTTGGGTCCACTGCTGGTCGTCATTTTTATAAACTACCTGGATGAGGGCTTAGAAGGGTGGGTTAGTAACTTTGCAGACGACACGAATGTCGGTGGAGTTGTGGATAGTGACAAAGGATGTAGTAGGTTGCAGAGAGACATAGATAGGATGGCAGAGCTGGGCTGAGAGGTGGCAAATGGAGTTTAATGTGGACAAGTGTGAGGTGATACACTTTGGACAGAGTAATCAGAATACAAAGTACTGGGCTAATGGTAGGATTCTTGGGAGTGCAGATGAGCAGAGAGATCTCGGTGTCCATGTACACAGATCCCTGAAAGTTGCCACCCAGATTGACAGGGTTGTTTCGAGGACATACAGTGTTTTGGCCTTTATTAATAAAGGGATTGAGTTCCGGAACCAGGAGGTTATGCTGTAGCTGTACAAAGCTCTGGTACAGCTACACTTGGAGTATTGTGTACAGTTCTGGTCACCACATTATAAGAAGGAGGTGGAAACTTTGGAAAGGGTGCAGAGGAGATTTACTAGGATGTTGCCTGGTATGGAAGGAATGTCTTATGAGGAAAGGCTGAGGGCCTTGAGGCTGTTCTCGTTAGAGAGAAGAAGGTTGAGAGGTGACTTAATAGAGACGTACAAGATAATCAGAGGGTTAGATAGGGTGGACAGGGAGAGCTTTTTTCCAAGTATGGGGACGGCAAACGCGAGGGGACACAACTTCAAAGTGAGGAGAGATAGGTGTAAGACAGATGTCAGAGGTAGTTTCTTCACTCAGAGTAGTAAGGGTATGGAATGCTTTGCCTGCATCGGTAGTAGATTCACCAAGTTTAAGTGCATTTAAGTTGTCATTGGACAGGCAAATGGATGTACATGGAATAGTGTAGGTGGGATGGGCTTCAGATTAGTACGACAGGGCGGCGCAACATTGAGGACTGAAGGGCCTGTACTGCGCTGTAATGGTCTATGTCCTATATACCTTTTACACCTTCATAAGACCAGGCAGTTGGAACTGGTACAGACCGACTGCTTGTGATACATGGGAAATTTGTTGAATAAAACGTGAAACTGATCATTCCTGGTGGCCTGGTACGTGCTTCATTATGAAAACATTTAACCCAACAATTCCCCAACCAAAAATGTTTGATCCCAGAATGCATCAATCCATCTCATCCTTTCATAAATTTCACTAATCGAGCAAAAGGGTGTGTTATCACATTCTTCAGCTGTTCCCTGAACTTAGTCTGGGTCATGGCATATATACATGTGTTTGTGCAGCAATTCAGGAGCTGGAGAATGAATCCTACATCTCGTAAAACGTATTGGAAAACAACAGCCTTAAAACCCAAACGATGCATTCGTTTCCACACAGAATACACCAGAAATATTGACCATAATAGGACAAAATTCACTGAGATAAGAAACATTAAAATGATGGATTTTCTTCGGCTCTCCAAATGTTGGTCCTTGGAATGCTGCCCCCTGCTGTCAGACTGGAGTCTCCTGCGGGCTCTGCTGGCCACTAAAATGTAGCTCCCAGTGAAAGCATTGAGCAGCAGAATCAGAACAAATGGGAGTGCTGGGGTCAGAATATAGTGAATCAGCTCGATCGATCCCCAGACAGGAGATAACATAATGTACTTTTTTGCCATACAAAACCAGGGATGATTTCTCAGCTTATACCAAGGATGTAACATAAAATACCAGGAAATGTTCTTTAAACAGCTGAGCACAGTTATTGTTCCCAGAACCACGGCTGCTGTTTTCTCAGTGCAATAGTTGCCTTTCATCTTTTGACAACAAATGGCCACAAATCGATCAAAGGTGAAAGCGACAGTAAACCAGACAGAGCAATCCACAGCTGCAAAAACCAGGACGGCGTGGATATTACACACGGGGATGGTCATCAGAAATGTAAATTCAGTTTTATAAATAATTGGAATGTGTCTCAATATCAGATCAATGATCATGAGCAGTAAATCCACTGCTGCCATGGCCACCAGGTAGCGAGTGATACATTTAGAAAGATCACATTTTCTCTGCGACAGAATCACTATTGTCACTGTGTTAACTTTGAGAAAGGAATATAAACAAGAACATGTTAATTCCAGCTGAGAGTAAAGTTGCACCTTTAATAAAATCAATGTTAGCAATTTATGAGACTTTTCGTGATTCTCACATCTTGAAAGGAAGGTGGGCGGCACGGTGGCACAATGGTTACCACTGCTGCCTCACAGCGCCAGAGACCTGGGTTCGATTCCCACCTCAGGCGACTGACTGTGTGGAGTTTGCACATTCTCCCCGTGTCTGCGTGGGTTTCCTCCGGGTGCTCTGGTTTCCTCCCACAGTCCAAAGATGTGCAGGTTCAGTGAATTGGCCATGCTAGGTTGCCCGTAGTGTTAGGTGCAGGGGTATATGTAGAGGAATGGGTCTGGGTGGGTGCGCTTCAGCGGATCGGTGTGGACATGTTGGGCCGAAGGGCCTGTTTCCACACTGTAAGTAATCTAATCTAAAAAAAAAGTATGATCTAAAAACAATGACAATCATGATGAATGGTTGCTCAGAAAATTATTTGAATTAAAGACTGACTTATCCCAGATTCTGACAAAATGCATCCCAAGGTTTTCAAGGCAATGCTGAATGAGATAGCAGATGCGCTGGTTTTAATTTTCCAAAAGTCCCCAGATGCTGGTGAGAATGAAAAGCAGGTGCTCCTCCAAACATAGGCTGCTTCTCTGCATGCTTGCTGTTGATAGGCTCATCAGTAAACCTATCAGCGACAAATGCAAGAGAGAAACAACTTGTGATTGGTGAGTGGGGTTTGGATGTGGGTCCAGTATGCAGCACAGTAATTGCTGCCAGTGAGGGTCTCTCTGGGGGGAAGGTGGGTTGTGGGCTTGGAGCAGGTGGATGGAGACCATGTCTGGGAGGGAGAGCCAGAGGGAGGAGCCAAGCCAGCCATTGCAGACAGGTCCAGGAGTGTTGTAGGGGCAAGAGGGAAGTTCCAAGTAATCCCAGACGAGACAAGGAGGCCATGTTGGGATTGGGAAACTATGGGGAGGCCATAAGAAAACTGCCAGGAGATGGTGCTGACACAATGGTGCTGAGGGGTACTGAGAAACCAGTGGGATGGGGAACAAGGAGGCCACAATAGGACAGGTGAGACAGGAAGGAGGGGGATGGAAAAGAGAGACTGACACTGCAAGAGAGTGGGAGGGAGAGAAAGAGACAGAGAGAACGATATTGGAGAGCGAGAGAAAGAGTTAAAAACCATGAGAGGGTGGTAGAGGGAGAGGAAGGATGGGAATGAAAGAGGGAGAGTGATACTGCAAGAGGGTGGGAGGGAGAGAAAGAGAAAGAGAGAGACAGAGAAAGAGTTAAAAACTACGAGAGGGTGGTTGAAGGAGCGAGAGGCTGTGAAGTCTGAAGTGAGAGAGAAGAGGGACATTGCAAGCAGAGACTAGTTTCAAAACTGATTATAAAAAATTTCAGCTAACCAGGAATAAGGAAAACATGAAATCATTGAGGGAATTAATTACTTGCAAATGGATGTGGTCTTCCCAGATTAAGGCTACATATGGTCAGGGGATACTCGATGGGAGAGTGATCAGTGGATGCTATTGTCATGTACATTATATAAGTTGTTATATTTTATTTTGAATTTGACATCCGAAATTTTTATCTGATCAGTTAACAAACAGATAAATATTTATTGGAGATAATAAGGAGTGCAGATGCTTGAAGTTAGAGAGGATGAAATGTGGAATTGGAAAGACCGAGCAGGTCAGACAGCATCAGAGGAGCAGGAAAGGCGATGGTTTCGGTCGGGATGCTTCATCAGGACTTGCCTGCTTCTCTGATGCTGTCGGATCTACTGGGCCTTTCCAGCTCCACATTTTATTGAAATAAATATTCATTTTCTCATATCTCAGTAATAAAAAGGGAGCAACAATATGGTGGAGAAATATTCCAATTTTGTGAATATGTGTGGAAATCCATGAGCGGTCACTTCTCCCATCTGTAAGAAGTATGTTTATTGTTATCGCTTTTTGTATCTCATGAAGTGTGTGTCAGCTATATTGGGAAAAAAAAACATATTTTGCTAAGTTATGCCTGTGCTCTTGTCCCAACTTAATTACAGCATCCATCCAGGAAATTAATCTTTTCCAAGAACATTGTGGCTTGATTGGGGGTTCATACTCCTTAATAAAATTGATAAGTTCCTTGAGGGATGTTTCTGTGACAGGAAGTCTGTTTCCAGTGGGGTTTCACAGAGCTTGCTGTCTGTTTTGTAGATGAATCATTTAGACTTAAATTCAGGGAATATGATAAAGAGGTTCACAGGTGGCATGAAACTTGGCAGGGTGGTAAACGGTGAGGAGGGTATCTGTAACCTGCAGGAGGATATCAATGGCCTGGGTAGCTGGGCAGAGCAGGGACAACAGGAACTCAACCTGGAAAAAGGGTTACTTCCCCTTCATCAGTATTCACATTGGAAAAGGTCAATGTCAGTAAGAATATTGAGATACCGTCTATTAGATTAGATAGGATTGCAGTTGGCAAAGGAGAGGTTTTTACAATTTTGGAATATCTTAAAATAGACAAGACCCCTGGGCTGGATGGGATTTACCCCCAGATTCTCTGGGAAGCCAGGGAGGACATTGGAGAGCCTTTGGTGCTGATCTTTATGACATCAATGTCGACAAGAGTACTGCCATAAGACTGGAGGATAGCAAATTTTGTTCCCTTCTTTAAGAAGAGGATTTGGGCCAACCCTGGTAATTATAGACCAATGAGCCTTAATTCAGTTGTGGGTAAGGTCTAGGAAAAGGTTACGAGGGATTGGACATCAGTAAGCCTTTTGATAAGATTCCACATGGTTGGCTATTGCACAAAATATGGAATTTCAGGAATGAAATTGATTCAGTGGTTTGAATCAGAAGTTGGCTAGCTGAATGAAAACAGAGGGTAGTAGCAAATGGGAAATATTCATACTGGAGCTCAGTTACCAGTCATGTGCTGCAAGCTTCTGTTTTGGAGCTACTGCTGTTTGTCATTTTTATAAATGATCTGGATGTGGGCGTAGAAGGCTTGGTTAGTAAATTTGCAGATGACACTAAGGTAGGTAGCTTTGCAGATATTGCCAAAAGACAAGATTCCCTACAGCGTGGAAACACTTTGGCCCAACAAGTCCATACCCACCCCCTGAAGAATAACCAACCCAGACCCATTTCCTTACATTTACTCCTGACTAATGCACCTAATACTATGCGCAATTTAGCATGGCTAATTCACCTGAGATGCACATCTTTGGATTGTGGGTGGAAACCCACACAGACATGGGAAGGATGTGCAAACTCCATACAGACTTTCGCCTGAGGCTGGAATCAAAACCAGGTCCCTGGCGCTGTGAGGCAGCAGTGCTAACAATTGAGCCACCATGCAGCCCCTGTTGTGGGCTACCGAGGGACATAGATCAGATGCAGAGCTGGGTTGAGAAGTGGCAAATGGAGTTTAATGCAGAAAAGTGCGAGATAGTTCACTTCAGAAGAAGAAACATGAATGCAGAGGTCTGGGCTAATGGTAAAATTCTTGGCAGTGTAGATGAACAGAGAGTTCTAAGCGTCCATGTCCATAAATCCTTGAAAGTTGCAACCCACATTGACAGGGTTGTTAAGAAGACATATGGTGTGTTGAAGTTTATTGGGAGGGAGATTGAGTTTCAGGGCAATGAGGTCATGCTTCAGCTGTACAAGAAACTGGTAAGGCCACACCTGGAGTACTTTGTGGAGTTCTGGGAAAGGATGGGGAAGCTATGGAAATGGTTCAGTGGAGATTTACTTGCATGTTGCCTGGTATGGAGGGAAGGTCTTATGAGGAAAGGCTGAGAAAAAGGTTGAGAGGCGACTTGATCGAGACGTCAAAGATAATCAGAGGGTTCGATATGATGGATAGTGAGATCCTTTTTCCTCAGATGGTGAAGGTTAACATGAGGGGGCATAGATTTAAATTAAATGGATTTCAGACAGACATCACAGATAGTATCTTTACTCAGGGAGTAGGAGGGGCGTGGCATGGCCTGCCTGCAACAGTAGTACACTCACCGAAGTTAAGGGTATTTAAATGGGCATTGGACATCCATATGGATAATAATGGAATGGTGTAGGTTGGATGGGCATCAGATTAATTTATTAAGTTGGCCCAACATCGAGGAACGAACGGCCTGTACTGCACAGGAGTGTTCTATGTTCACTGTTTTATTTTAGGAGGGGCAAACAAGGCAAGGGATTGCTCTGTGAATGATAGGGCCCTGAAAAGGACTGAAGATCAGAGAGACCTCGGATGCATATCCACAGATCCCTGATGGTAGCAGGTCAGGTAGATAACCTGGTTAAGAAGGCATTTCAGATACTTGTCTTTTATTAGCAGAGGCTTCGATGAAAAGGACGGGTTGGGTGGTGGTGTTGTGCATTGGTTAGGCCACAACTGGAGTCATGTCTGTAGGTCTGGTCACCAATATTATAGGAAGGATCTGATTGCACTCGAGAAGAAACAGAGGCGATTCACCAGAATGTTGTCTGGGCTGGAGGGTCTGAGCAATGAGGAAAGATTGGAAAGGCTGTGGCTGTTTACCTTAGAGCAGTAAGGAGTGAGAGGGGACCTGATCGAGGTGTACAAGATTATGAGGGCTGGAGATAGGGTGAATAGAAAGACACTTTCAACGTGAGTAAAGAGGTCAATAAACAGGAGGCATAGATTTACCATGAGAGGCAGAAGGTAAAGAGGAGAGAAAAATTTTTTTCCCCCCTGAGTGAGGTGGGCATCTGGAACTCACCATCGGAAAAGGTATTGAGTTGAAACGATTTAAACCCTTAATTAGTCGTTAAATATTCACTTCGTTTTCGATGGTCTCCAGAGCTACAGGTGTAAAGAGGCATTAGTGTTGTCAGATGTTTGTTGACCAGCCTCCTTCAGTGCTGTTTAAGTCGATGAGTCGAGATTGACATCACCAGTTTTATCGAGGGATTCGACCACTTGATCATCACTGGCCGAGTCAATCAAGAAAGAACGCTTGTGGAGGGAGGCCCTATGGGGGAATACAGAGTCATCACAACGACCATCTTAAATACATTCAGAACAACAGTCAGTTCAACAATTCCATCGGCACAGCAGTTACCAAGGGAAATGATACATCAGGTTGGAACCAAGAGGGTAGTGTGAAGGAGTTGGAGAAGACCTTTGTATTTTGTCAGAACAATCAGTGATGAATTTGATGTTTTTATCTTTGGGCTTTCGGCTCTGTGACCAGTACTAGGCAGCACACTTTAATAAGGACGTGGAAACTTTACAATGGGTATGAGGACATCTTAACCAGTGTGAGTTCCAGCATGAAGGGAACACAGATACATGGATGGACCACGGAAATCGGGGTTATTGTCATGTGGGAAATCTACAGATTGGAAGGATAGACAAAATAGATATGGGAATGTATTGGTCAAGGAGACTTGAAATAAGCATTGATTAAGAATAAGGAACATGCTATTTAGGACTCTGTTGATGAGAAATTGTTTTGCTCAATATCTATGGAAAGCTCTTTCACAGAGGGCTGTGGCAGCTCAGCCTATGAGTCTATCGAAAGTAATGGTTGATAGATTTTTGAGCATCAATCACATTAAGAGTTAGGAGGACAGTCTGTAAAAGGTATTGAAGTGTCTGGTCAGCCAGGATTGAATTAAATGGCAGAGAAGACTTGATGGGCTGAATGGCATCCTCCAGTTTCTATGCTCCAAAAGACCTGTAAAGGCAATAATCAGAGCACACAGATTTAATATGATTGGCAAAAGAAGCAGAGGGTGACATGAACATTTTTGTTCCACACAATGAATGATTAGGATTTGGAACACACAGTCTAATAGAGTGACACATATCGATTCAATAGTAGATTATAAATATGGAACTGGAGAAATATGTGAAGCAGGAAAAATTACAACCGATGGGGAACAGAGTGTGAGGGAGAGAAGGGTGGGTCCAAGACCTGTGTTATAAATTTAAGTAAGGGTAGATCTGAGAGCATGAAAGTGAACATGGAGATGAAGTTCAGGGAGAACACAGTAGTGGTCAGCATTGAAGGAGATAATTCAGATTACACACAATAAATACATTCAAAATGAGACAGGAAAACTTCCAAATGGAGCACCCACAATCCACGTTTAAAATGACATTGAAGTTCAATAAAAAAGCAGATAATTGCTAAAAGTTGGCTGGTAGGTCAGGAACAGAAAATAAAAGTCAGCTCAAAATGGCAAAACGATTGACAAGGAGTGAACAGTTAGAGTACAAGAGGAACCTAGTGAGTAATACAGGGACAACAACAAGGTGGGCTGTGGTGAGAGGCCTTTATTGACATTGCTCATAATCACCCACATTAACACCAAATCTCAACTCATTAATATGCAGATGCACATTCTATCATCCACTGGATAGAAACTAGACACTAACAATTCCAGTCATGGGAAGAAGTCAGACTGGGAACCTGGTGACTCCAGCTCACTGCTTGTTCCTCCAGCCCTCCAGCTTGGAACCCCGGCACCAACAGCTCAAGGTACGGTTTCTGGGTGGTAACCACACACAGCCCACGGTCACAGACATTGGAATCCGACATGTGCCAGTCTCACCACACACCATCCTGGCACACCACCGAGCCACTTGTAGGGCACTGCCAAGGAGCCATTCCTGTGGAATGATGGCTGGGGAACATAATAGTGGGAATCGGAGTTGGGAAGCTGGGGAATGATGATATTGCAGGGAGACAACTCACTATGTAAGGGGGAGGGGTTCAGTGAGAGTCAGAAACACCCTGGATTCAAGGAGGGGGCAGTGCATTCCCAAACCAGGCATATTGACCCGACGGGACTGGGGTCAGGGCTGGAGGGTCTGTAGATGCAGACGGGTTGGGCAGGGACTCGGAGAAGTGTGAAGTCTGAGAGGTTAACAGGGTGGGAGGGGGGGTGTGCTAGCAAAAAGGACCATTTTATCCTTGAGGGTTCCCCTGCATACAGAGGAGGAGGCTGGAACTCAGTGTCTGAGGGAAGCCTGCTCTTGCCTTCCATCCTGCTGTGACTCAGAAATGAAGATGGCTGCACCTGAAACATGAGGCCATCAGGGTAAGTGTTTGGATGTGCAGCCTCGGGTGGGGGTGGGGTATCTGCAAGTCCGTGCAATGGGAGGCCCCTTCAAAGGGCATCGCCACTCAGCACACACTCAGACACTGAAGGGCAGACCCTTTCATCTTGTACATTGCAGCTCATTCCCCAAACAGCTCAGATCATTTAATATCATACAGATTTACAGCATGGAAACAGGCCCTTCGGCCCAACATGTCCATGCTACCGAGTTGGTACAATTAAACTTGTCCAGTTTGTATACGTTTAGTCCATATCCCTTTATGCCTATCACAACCATGTACCTGTCCAAATATTTCTTAAATGACAAAATTGTACTCACTTCTATCACCCCTCTGGGAGCCCATTCCAGACACTCACAACCTTCTGTGGGAAAATGCTGTCCCTCTCAACCTATCTGTGTATCTCCCCTCTCGGCCTTAACCTGTGTTCTCTAGTTTCAGACTCCCCTAACATGGGAAAACGTTGTTGGCTATCTCCCTTATCTCTGCCTCTCATGATTTTATGGACATGTATAAAGTCTCATATTCTCAAGGGAAAAATACCTCCCAGCTTATCCAGACTCTCCTTAAAGCTCAAAACTTCCAGTCCAGGTATCATCCTAGGAAATCTTTTCTGCACTTTGTCCAGTTTAATTATACCCTTTCTATAGTAGGGTGACTAGAACTGCACACAGTAACTTCAAATGTGGCCTTTCCAAAATCTTGCACAACTGCACCAAGATGTCCCAACTCTTATACTCAATGTTCTCCCCAATGAATGCAAGCAAGCTGAAAGCCTTCTTGACCACCCTGCCTACCTGGGACTCCAGCTTCAAGAAGCAATGTACCTGTACCCCTCGATCTCCTTGTTCTCTAACACTCCCTAGGGCCTGACCAATAACTGGGTCCGGACTGCCCTGAATTGACCCAGCAAAATGCAACACCTCTACATTAAACACCATTTGACATTCCTTAGCCCACTGGCCCAATTGATTAAGATCTCACTGTACTCCCAGGTCCACTGTACCACCAATCTTTGTGGCATCCATCAACCTACTAATCATACCTCCTAAATTCTCAGCCAAATTCTTTAAGTGAATGATGAATAACAGTGGACCCATCACTGATCCCTGTGACACACCACTGGTCACAGCCATGTTTCTGTTATAGCTGTAATGTCCCAGTCCCATGTATCCATCCATGCCCTGAATTCACTTCCCTTACCTGTCAGGCCTCTTGCTTTGAAATAAATGCAGTTTAACCCTGATTTCCCTTGCTTCCTGCATACATTTGTCTGCCCTTTCTGGTACGATGATTACCAACACTGCCTTGACTGTTTAACTTGCTCTCATTATCTTCTCTCCTGTCATCAACCTTCTCTTATGTCTTCCTACTGATTTCGATCCCCCCCAACACCCATCCTCCCCTCCCTGCCAGACTAGTTTATCCCATCCCAAGCGGCTCTCACAAATCTCCCCACCAGGTTTTGAACCCCTCCAGTTCAGGTACAACCTGTCCCACTTGGGCAGATCACCTCTGCCCCAGAACATGTCCCAAGGATCTGAATCCCTGCCCCCTGCACCAGCTCTTAGCCACACATTCATCTGCCAAATCCCCCTTTTCTTGTTCTCGCTGAAACTAATAATTCCCAAGTTACTTCCCTTGAACATTTTAACCTTCTGCTTAACTCCCTTTCATTACTCTTCAGGATCTCATCCCTTTTCCACAATATGTCGTTGGTACCAATGTGTACAATAACCTCTGGCCGCTCATCGTCCCCCTTAGGAATTCAATGCAATCTTCAGAGATGCCCTCAGCCCTGACACCAGGGAGGGAGCACACCATCCTGGAGTCTCGGTCACAGCCACAGATACCCTGTCTGTGACCCTGACTAGCGAGTCACCTAATGTTCTAAGTAATTGCCTTCCCAAAGGTTTGCAGCTAAGCCATTCATGGTTCCACAGGCCTGTCTGCTGCTGTTGTACTTCCCTGAGAGAGGTTATACCCCCCCAACAGTATCCCAAATGGTATCCCTGTTAGAGAGGGGAATAGCCACTGGAGACTCCTGCACTACCTGCCTCTCCTGGCAGTCACCCATCTCCCTGAGTGAACCTGTGGTGTAGCCACATCACTGTAACTAGTGTCTATCACACTCTCTGCCCCCTGTATGCTCCTCAGTGTGCCCACCTCTGTCTCCAACTCAACCAACCGGTGTGTGAGGATCACACTTCCTGCAGACACAGTCGTCAGGGACACTAGACTATTCCCTGATCTCCCACATCTGGCAGGAGGAGCACACCACTGTTCCAAGTGCCATCTCTGTCAAAGCACAGGAAGACAAAGAACAGAATAGACAAGTCCCCCGGGTCTGACGGGATATATCCTAAGATTATGTGGGAAGCAAGAGAGGAAATTGCAGAGCCATTGGCAATGATCTTTTCATCTTCACTGTCAACGGGGATGGTACCAGAGGACTGGAGAGTGGCGAATGTTGTGCCCCTGTTCAAAAAAGGGAATAGGGATAGCCCCGGGAATTACAGGCCAGTTAGTCTTACTTCAGTGGTAGGCAAAGTAATGGAAAGGGTTCTGAGGGATAGGATTTATGAGTATCTGGAAAGACACTGCTTGATTAGGGACAGCCAGCATGGATTTGTGAGGGGTAGGTCTTGCCTTACAAGTCTTATTGAATTCTTTGAGGAGCTGACCAAGCATGTGGATGAGGGTAGAGCAGTGGATGTAGTGTACATGGATTTTAGTGAGGCATTTGTTAAAGTTCCCCATGGTAGGCTTATGCGGAAAGTCAGGAGGCATGAGATAGTGGGAAATTTGGCCAGTTGGATAGAGAACTGGCCAACTGGTCGAAGACAGAGAGTGGTGGTAGTTGGTAAATATTCAGCCTGGAGCCCAGTTACAAGTGGAGTTCCGCAGGGATCAGTTCTGGGTCCTCTGCTGTTTGTAATTTTTATTAATGACTTGGAAGAGGGAGTCGAAGGGTGGGTCAGTAAATTTGCAGATGATGCGAAGATTGGTGGAGTTGTGGATAGTGAGGAGGGCTGTTGTCGGCTGCAATGGGACTTAGATATGATGCAGAGCTGGGCTGAGGAGTGGCAGATGGAGTTCAACCCTGTCAAGTGTGAGGTTGTCCATTTTGGAAGGACAAATAAGAATGCAGAATACAGGGTTAATGGTAGGGTTCTTAGTAAGGTGGAGGAGCAGGGGGTTTTGGGGGTCTATGTTCATAGCTCTTTGAAAGTTGCCACTCAGGTAGATAGAGCTTGTAAGAAGGCCTATGATGTATTAGCGTTCATTAGCAGAGGGATTGAATTCAAGTGTCGTGAGGTGATGTTGCAGCTGTACAGGACCTTGGTAAGGCTACATTTGGAGTACTGTGTGCAGTTCTGGTCGCCTCACTTTAGGAAAGATGTGGAAGCTTTGGAGAGGGTGCAGAAGAGATTTACCAGGATATTGCCTGGAATGGGGAATAGGTTGTACGAGGATAGGTTGAGAGTGCTAGGCCTTTTCTCATTGGAACGGCGAAGGATGAGGGGTGACTTGATAGAGGTTTATAAGATGATCAGAGGAACAGATAGAGTAAACAGTCAGAGACTTTTTCCCCGGGTACAACAGAGTGTTACAAGGGGACATAAATTTAAGGTGAAGGGTGGAAGGTATAGGGGGTATGTCAGGGGTAGGTTCATTAGCCAGAGAGTGGTGGGGGCATGGAATGCACTGCCTGTGGGAGTGGCAGAGTCAGAATCATTGGCAACCTTTAAGTGGCAATTGGATAGGTACATGGATGGGTGCTTAAGCTAGGAAAAATGTTCGGCACAACATCGTGGGCCGAAGGGCCTATTCTGTGCTGTATTGTTCTATGTTCTATGTTCTATGTTCTTACCTTGTTGCTGATCCCCCTCCTTACCGGGTATCCCAGTATCCACCAAAACTCACACTTAAACCTCCAGCAGCACTTCAACAGCAAAGCAGCCCTTCTCAAAATGGCCGCTCCAACAATGGCTACTCAGCTGGAGATTGCCTCCTATTTGTTCACTCCTGGTGGCTGAACTGATTCCTCCCAGAATCCTCCTCACTCAGCAGCACGTTTTGTTAACTTGGGAATAACTTGAATATCTCGAGAAGTCCAGTCAAATCTGCAGCACATTGGTGTCTCTAAAATGTGAGAGCGTAGCTGGCAGAGTGACAGTGACCTGTGATTTCCCCATTGCCCGGATACGGTAGCTATGGGTTATCTCCCACTTGGGGTGGTGGAGCGGTGTGCAGTAACAGGGATGGCTGACTCCAGTCCCTGTAATGCCAGATTTGCAGCCAGAGAGAGACTGATTGTAAAGGGTGAACTCATAGATGTGCAAAACTATTTCCAATAACATGTCGCCTGTGTCACCAGCACATCTGCTTTCTCGCTCTACCGCCAGGTCTAGGTGCATTCCTGGGGTCTGCGGCTGGTCTGGTGAAAGCCTGCCCTACACTGGAGCCCATTGGCCTTGGAGGGTCTGGTTGGGTGATCTGGGGGGTGGGTGGGTGTGTAGAGCCCTCACACACTGACTAACAGATGCAGGTGCACCTCCCTCAGTCTGACCACACAGAGAACAGGGAGAGAGCACAGAGAGAGTGGGAGGAAAAGAGAGAAAGAGAGAGAGAGAGACAGAGACAGAGACAGAGAGAGAGGTTTAAATATGAGAAGAGGGAGAGGGAAAAAGTAAGATGGAGAAGATGGAGAGACAAATCGAAAGAAATGAATTTTCAGAATGGAATTGGATAAAAATTATAAGGGGATAGATTTGCAGGACGATGGGGAGAGAACTGAGAAGGGGAAGGGTGCTGTGTCTCTGTGACTCTACGTACAGGACGATAAGGAGGGGACCGGGGGTGGGAATAATTAGATAGGTCAGGCCTTGAAGGAATTTAATTTCAAAAATGAGAACATTAAAATGGGAAGTTGTTGGATCAGGAATGTGTGTTGGTCAATTAGCACAGAGAGAAATGGTAAACCAAACATGATGGGAGTTCAGAACAGGCAGCAGAACTTTGGATGAGTTCGGGTTTATTGAGGTTTGATACTGTGAGGTTAAAGATCATATCAGTGGAATACTCGAGTCTGGATTAATCAAACCCACAAGCGGTGTAGTATGTAGTGTCCTGGATGAAGCAGGCAGGAGACAGAGATATTACAGAGGGGATGGTAAACAAGCTTTGCAATGGAGAGGATGTGGGGTCAAACCTCAGGTTACAGTTAAAGGGCACCCTGAGGTTACAAACATTTTGGTTCAGTCTGAAACCAGGGGTGGATCAAGGCAAATGATAGAAAACTGAATGTGTGATGGGAACCAAAGACAATGGTATTGGGCTTCACAAGATTAAAGTGAGAATAGCAGGAGTCTAGTGGTTTATAAATCTACTGGGAGGAAGATAGAGACTTAGTTACAGCAGGAGCAGCAAGCAGGAGAATGGGAAATGACAAGAACAGTAATGAAGTTAAATCATGATTCATAGAATTACTAGCCAGACAGACACACTTACCTGGAATACCAACAGCAGCGAGAGTCGGATAGTAAACGTATTGAATAATCCAAAGTATGTATTGGATCCGACATTCCAAATTCATCTGTTGATAATTTGTAGAAAAATACTCAATTGTCCCAGAGAGACTCCTGCCCATTGTGGTAACATTGTAGTCTGCTCTCCTCAGATTCTCATCTGTCATCTCTCCCTGTTTCGAGGAATGTTGCAGCTGAGACTCATTTATTAATAGAAGGAGGAATCCATCCAGAGACTCAATTAGGGCCCACAGAGATTGACATTAATTACAGTCACTGAACAAACAGGTTCATTGAACTCCTTTCAATCCAGTGCTTTTGTCCCAGAGTACAGTAAAACTTTTCCCTGATCTGGGTAGAATGTGTGAGGGTTGCTGAGTAAAGGAACAATGAAAATATGGGAGTGGGCCAAGCGGACTGGATGTTTATAATAGTGTCTCCTGATGACCAAGATAAAATATAATTTTATTTATTTGAACAAAAGTTGTACAAGTGACAACTCCATGGGCTTAATGGAGTTTTTTGATAAAGTAGTTCTTTGAAAATGCTGAGTTCAGCGTGTTTCATGTTCCAGAAGGAATACGACTTCCAAAAGGTGAAGTGTTATTTAATTGACAGGTTAGGAAAATTCAAACATGTGAATTGAAGGACCATGGCATTCTGACTATAACACAGACTGAGGGACATAACTCAGAGAGAAACACTGTGCAGGTAATGATTAGCTGCAGAGAGAGGGCTCTTGTGGTGCAGTGATAGTTCCCCAAGTAAGAGATCTTGTGCTGAAATCCCACCTGTTCCAGAGATGTGTAATAACATCTTGGGGACAGGTTGATTAGAAGGTAGATAAACTACAGGAAAATAGACTGTTCCTCTCTCATGACCAATATTAGAATCAGAGATGTTTATAATACATATATAAATGACATAGACTAATATGTTATTTCTAAAGGACATGATTTCAAGGTTTGGAGATAACAAGTGAGACAGAAAGGTAGTGAAGAGTGAGGAGGACAGGATCAGACATCAGAAAATCATTTAAAGCAAAATATTGCTGATGCTGCAAAACTAAAACACACCCAGAATGCTGCAGAAACTCAGTCGATCAGGCAGCATTGGAGAGGGAAGTAGAATTAAGGATTCAGCTCGGAGCTGAAAGGGCTGGGAAAAGGGGGTCTCTTATTGTTTCGACAGAGGAAGACAACGTGTGAAATGGTGTCCAGTGTAAAAGATAAGGAAGTTGTTAATGGGGTTGAAAGAGGCAATGAAGCAATGTAAGTAAGGCACAAATAAGAAAACTGTGTGTGTGAAGGAGATTGTAGGAATCAGAGACATCATATAATCAAGATCTGAAACTGGGCAGATCGATATTGAATCTTCGAGGCTGGTAGGTTCCTCTGTGGAAAATGTGATGTTGTTCCTCAAGCTTGTGCTGTGCTGTGTTCCCACTCTCCCATTAACTACTCTGTCAGTCTCATTCATCGCACACCACTTCCAAAAAGTGGCTGTAATTCTCTCTCTCTCTCTCTCTTTACCTTCTGGGAACCACCAGCATCTCCACCACTCCCACAGTAACATGGCCGGTTCCCACACAAGCCCCGTCCTCCCCCTGTGAGGACAAGAGGACTGAGGTGTAAAAGGCCCCCCACCAGCTCAGACCCTGAGATCTCGGTGGGAAGGTTAGCCTTAGAGAGTGTGGCAGCACAAGGTGGTCAGCACCTCACTGCCACAGCTCTGCAGCTGGCTGAGGAAGAAATGCCCCAGGCCACTGGCACTGAGAGGGACCGGCAGAGACCAGGCAGCTGCTCAGGATAAGGAGAGGAGCCCGTGGTGTCATCAATCAGGACCCACATCTGAATGTACAGTGTTTAGCAGCAGGCGGAGAAATGGGAAACAATGGGTTCAACTCTTTACAATTTATAGAAATGATTTGGATGGAGGGATTGAAGCTATGGAGCGAAATCTACTGATGACACAAAGCTAACTGGGAAAGTGAGTTGTGAAGAGGACATGAGGAGACTACAAAGGGTATGGATTGGTTCAGTGAGTGGGCAAATGGAGGAAAATGTGGGGAACTGGGAAACTGTCCACTGTGGCAGAAAGAATTAAAAACAAACACCTTATCTGAAAGGTCAGAAGTTGCAGAGCTCTGAGGTGCAGAGGGATCTGGGGGTCCTGGTCCATGAATCACTGAATGCTAGAATGCAGTTACACCAAATAATAAGGAAAATCTAAAAGAACATTATGGCTTATCAGGAACAGAATTGAATGCAGGCATTGAACGGAAGATGTGCTCAAAAAGATTAGATCTGTGATTAATTTGATGTAAAGTGGACAAGGACTAAAGCATGCTGGGAAATGGAAACCAGCCTTGACCAAAGTGACTGTGCTAATCCACATGCTGCAGAACCCAGGCAGGCTGCAGCTAGTAATAGACACCTGGTAGCTGCAGACACTACAATACACCCCCGAAGTCGGGGTTGAATGGTGTCGATGCAATGTCATCCTCAGGGTGATCGGAAACATCGAGATACGTACCAGACACTGGGGGGGAGTACCTCATGCCCTTATTTGGAGGAGGGTATGTGTTCCCAGCACCTCCAGGAATGGAGACCTGAGGATGACCCGACCATCGTCATGCCAACGCCTGGCTGGGTCAGATTGATCAGGGTGATCGAGCCTGATCGATCCATTGGTTCATCGTGAAGACCCTTCCAAAAGGGCACGAAGACTTTAGAGTATAAGAATTGCCACAACACCACGCTCGAGAGCAGTAACTCGAGACAAACCATCAAGAAAGGAAGATACCCCTGAAATCATTGGGAGATGACCAGGTGACATCACGGTGTGGAGAACGGTCAGTTCTTGTGTGGAGGTATACGATCATCCAGAGTGAAGGTAAAGCACAAGATAGCATTTGTAGTGTGAATGGTTAAATTATATTGTATTTTGTTATGATAGTGTTAGTTGTGTCAAATAAATGATTATTATTGTTTATTATTATGAAGAGTTTTCTCAGTTCTTTTGCTTGATATAAGAGTTAAATCACACTGTGTAGCAGGGACAATGAATTGGCCCCCCAAGATCAGACCTCGATAAGAAGTGACTTCGTCGCTCTGAGATTGAAGCCCGTGGAACCTAGTATTCCTTGAGATTTTGCCTGAGATGGTTGTTAAGAGGACAGCTGTCCCACGCGATGGCCAGGGGTTCAAGTAAATCAAAGAGAACAGAATGGTCTAAACTGAACTGCGCTTTAAAAGATAAAACCAACAGATGTTTACTCCGAATCCAGCAAACCACTGTTTTGTGTGTGTGTGTGTGTGTGTGTGTGTACGTGTGTGCGTGTCTGTATGCATGTGTGTGCGCGTGTGTGCATGTGTGTGCGTGTGCATAGGTATGCGTGTGTGTCTGTGTTTGAGTCTGTGTGTGTGTGCGCATGTGTGTGTGTGCCTGTGTGTGTGTGTCTGTGTGTGTGTGTGCATGTCTGTGTCTGTGTGTGTGTGCGTTTGTGTCTGTGTGCATGTGCGTGTGTGTCTGTGTATGTGTGCATGTGTGTGTGCGTGTGTGTGCGTGTGTTTGTGTGTGTGTGTCTGTGTGCGCGTGTGTGTCTGTATGTGTGTGTCTATATGTGTGTCTGCGTGTGTATATGTGTGTGTCTGTGTGTGTGTGTTTTGTGTGTGTGTGTGTGTCTGCGTGTGTATGTGTGTCTGTATGTGTGTGTCTGTGACAGGTAAGATAAAACACTGAATGTCAGTAGACACCCGATGTGATTAGGTAAAAACAATGACTGCAGATGCTGGAAACCAGATTCTGGATTAGTGGTGCTGGAAGAGCACAGCAGTTCAGGCAGCACCCGAGGAGCAGTAAGATCGACGTTTCAGGCAAAAGCCCTTCATCAGGAATAAAGGCAGAGAGCCTGAAGCATGGAGAGATAAGCTAGAGGAGGGTGGGGGTGGGGAGAAAGTAGCATGGAGTACAATAGGTGAGTGGGGGAGGGGATCAAGGTGATAGGTCAGGGAGGAGGGTGGAGTGGATAGATGGAAAAGGAGATAAGCAGGTACGACAGTCATAGGGACAGTGCTGAGCTGGAAGTTTGTAACTAGGGTGAGGTGGGGGAAGGGGAAATGAGGAAGCTGTTGAAGTCCACATTGGTGCCCTGGGGTTGAAGTGTTCCGAGGCAGAAGATGAGACGTTCTTCCTCCAGGCATCTGGTGGTGAGGGAGCGGCGGTGAAGGAGGCCCAGGACCTCCATGTCCTCGGCAGAGTGGGAGGGGGAGTTAAAATGTTGGGCCACGGGGCGGTGTGGTTGATTGGTGCGGGTGTCCCAGAGATGTTCCCTAAAGCGCTCTGCTAGGAGGCGCCCAGTCTCTCCAATGTAGCAGAGACCGCATCGGGAGCAACGGATACAATAAATGATATTAGTGGATGTGCAGGTGAAACTTTGATGGATGTGGAAGGCTCCTTTAGGGCCTTGGATGGAGGTGAGGGAGGAGGTGTGGGCGCAGGTTTTGCAATTCCTGCGGTGGCAGGGGAAGGTGCCAAGATGGGAGGGTGGGTTGTAGGGGGGCGTGGACATTACCAGGAAGTCACGGAGGGAACAGTCTTGCGGAAGGCGGAAAGGGGTGGGGACGGAAATATAGCCCTGGTGGTGGGGTCTTTTTGGAGGTAGCGGAAATGTCGGCGGATGATTTGGTTTATGCGAAGGTTGGTAGGGTGGAAGGTGAGCACCAGGGGCGTTCTGTCCTTGTTCCGGTTGGAGGGATGGGGTCTGAGGGCGGAGGTGCGGGATGTGGATGAGATGCGTTGGAGGGCATCTTTAACCACGTGGGAAGGGAAATTGCGGTCTCTAAAGAAGGAGGCCATCTGGTGTGTTCTGTGGTGGAACTGGTCCTCCTGGGAGCAGATACGGCGGAGTTGGAGAAATTGGGAATACAGGATAGCATTTTTGCAGGAGGTAGGGTGGGAAGAGGTGTATTCCAGGTAGCTGTAGGAGCTGGTGGGTTTGTAAAAAATGTCAGTGTCAAGTCGGTCGTCATTAATGGAGATGGAGAGGTCCAGGAAGGGGAGGGAGGTGTCAGAGATGGTCCAGGCAAATTTAAGGTTAGGGTGGAATGTGTTGGTGAAGTTGATGAATTGCTCAACCTCCTCGCGGGAGCATGAGGTGGCGCCAATGCAGTCATCAATGTAATGGAGGAAGAGGTGGGGAGTGGTGCCGGTGTAATTACGGAAGATCGACTGTTTTACATAGCCAACAAAGAGACAGGCACAGCTGGGGCCCATACGTGTGCCCATGGTCTGGAGGCAGTGGGAGGATTCGAAGGAGAAATGGTTAAGGGTGAGGACCAGTCCGGCCAAACGAATGAGAGTGTTGGTGGCAGGATACTATTGGGGGAATCGGGAGAGGAAAAAATGGAGGGCTTGGAGGCCCTGGTCATGGCGGATGGAGGTGTAGAGGGATTGGATATCCATGGTGAAGATGAGGCATTGGAGGCCGGGGAAACCGAAGTCTTGGAGGAAGTGGAGGGCGTGGGTGGTGTCTCGAACGTATGTGGGGAGTTCCTGGACTAGGGGGGATAGGACAGTGTCGAGGTAGGTAGAGATGAGTTCAGTGGGGCAGGAGCACGCTGAGACAATGGGTCGGCCAGGGTGGTCAGGCTTGTAGTTCTTGGGAAGGAGGTAGAACCGGGCAGTGCAGGGTTCCCGGACTATGAGGTTGGAAGCTGTGGGTGGGAGATCTCCTGAGGTGATGAGGTTCTGTATGGTCTGAGAGATGATGGTTTGGTGATGGGGGGTGGGGTCATGGTTGAGGAAGCGTTAGGAAGAGTTGTCCTCGAGTTGGCGTTTGGCTTCAGCGGTGTAGAGGTCAGTGCACCAGACTACCACTGCGCCCCCTTTATCCGCTGGCTTGATGGTGAGGTCGGGATTGGAGCAGAGGGATTGGAGGGCTGTGCGTTGCGAGGGTGAGAGGTTAGAGTGGGGGAGGGGGGTCGACAGGGTGAGGCGGTTAATGTCCCGGCTGCAGTTGGAAATGAAGAGGTCGAGGGCAGGTAATAGGCCAGCGCGGGGTGTCCAGGTGGATGCAGTGTGTTGGAGGTGGGCGAAGGGGTCCTCGGAAGGTGGGCGGGAGTCCTGATTGTGAAAGTAAGCTCGGAGGCGGAGGCGACGGAAGAAGTGTTCGACGTCACGTCGTGTATTAAATTCATTGATGCATGGACGGAGGGGGATGAAGGTGAGTCCCTTGCTGAGGACTGATCGTTCGTCCTCAGTGAGGGGGAGGTCTGGGGGGATGGTGAAAACTCGGCAGGGCTGGGAGCTGGGATCTGGTGTGGGTGTAGAGCTGGGAGTGGGGGCGGAACCTGTAACTGGAGTGGGTGTGATGGTGGGGGGAATGGGGGTGGAGTCATGAGCAGGGGTGGTATTCCCCTCAGGGTTCTGGGGGCCGGGAATGGTCACAGTGGGATCTGGGGGGGGGCGTGTCAGCAGAATGCAGGTGAATGTCATTGGTGGGGGCGGAAGTAGTGGCAGACACGGCAGTTGGGGTGGCTGAAGTCACTGAGCGTGTGACAAGCAATGATGTGAGGGGCGGAAGTGATGTCACGTGTGATGTATGAGGAATTGTGAGGGGTGGAAGTGGTTGTGGGATTGGCCATGATGGGGGCGGAAGTGACATCATCAATCAACGTGGGGGTGCCAGCTGTACCAGCTGCATGGCTAATGGCGTCCAAGAATTCCAGAGGCCGGGGGAATCTTCTGGAATGTTTGAGGAGTGCTGATTATGGAGGTGGGTAGATAAAAGTTTGTTGTACTTACAGTTTTTGATGTTTGAGATGGAATTGAAATACTGTTTGTTGAGAGTATGAATTCTCCTGAGGATGTAGTACAGAGTGGGTCCTTTGCAATTCTGAGAGAGTGTGGCCCTCAGCTGAGGCAGGGCTGACTGTAGAGAGGTTAGGTGACGGCGCATTGCTGCAAGCGTGGAGCGGAGGATCTTGAAGGAGAACTCTTGCTGGTGTTTTTGAATCTGTAGTCTGTACTGTTTGTCCTGTTCGGGTTCGAACTCTGCTGGTTTAAAGGTGGTCTGGAGTCTGTGTGGGATGAGTTGGTTACGGAGGCAGGCACTGAGGAAGCAAATGTGGCTGTGGTAGTGAGTTTGTTTCAGGACATGGTTGAAGAGTTTCAGGGCAGAGGAAATGACCTGGGAGTTGCAGTGGGAGAGGGACTCCCTGAGATTCTTGCACAGAGAGAAGGAAAACCTCTTCAAGGCTGGCATCCTTGCAAGAGGATTCGCAGTAGGGTTAAAATCAACTCGGTAAAATCAACTAGGCAATAACTGCAGATACTGGAAACCAGATTTTGGATTAGTGGTGCTGGAAGAGCACAGCAGTTCAGGCAGCATTCGAGGAGCAGCAAAATTGATGTTTCGGGCAAAAGCCCTTCATCAGGAATAAAGGCAGAGAGCCTGAAGCGTGGAGAGATAAGCTAGAGGAGGATGGGGGTGGGGAGAAAGTAGCACGAAGTACAATAGGTATTTTCCGCTCCCAGCGTCCCCAACAGTACCCTTCCACCGACACTCTCATTTGTTTGGCCAAACTGGTCCTCACCCTTAACAATTTCTCCTTTGAATCCTCCCACTTCCTCCAGACCAAAGGGGTAGCCATGGGCACTCGTATGTGCCCCAGCTATGCCTGTCCCTTTGTTGGCTATGTAGAACAGTTGATCTTCCGTAATTACACCGGCACCACTCCCCACCTCTTCCTCCACTACATTGACTGCATTGGTGCCACCTCATGCTCCCAGGACGAGGTTGAGCAATTCATCAACTTCACCAACACATTCCACCCTGACCTTAAATTTACCTGGACCATCTCTGACACCTCCCTCCCCTTCCTGGACCTCTCCATCTCCATTAATGACGACCGACTTGACACTGACATTTTTTACAAACCCACCGACTCCCACAGCTACCTGGATTACACCTCTTCCCACCCTACCTCTTGCAAAAATGCTATCCTGTATTCCCAATTCCTCCGCCTACACCGTATCTGCTCCCAGGAGGACCAGTTCTACCACAGAATACACCAGATGGCCTCCTTCTTTAGAAACCGCAATTTTCCTTCGCACGTGGTTAAAGATGCCCTCCAATGCATCTCATCCACATCTTGCAGCTCTGCCCTCAGACCCCACCCCTCCAACCGTAACAAGGACAGAACACCCCTAGTGCTCACCTTCCACCCTACCAACCTTTGCATAAACCAAATGATCTGCCGACATTTCCGCCACCTCCAAATGGACCCCACCACCAGGGATATATTTCCCTCCCCACCCCTTTCCGCCTTCCGCAAAGACCGTTCCCTCCATGACTACCTGGTCAGGTCCACGTGCCCATACAACCCACTCTCCCATCCTGGCACTTTCCCCTGCCACCACAGGAATTGCAAAACCTGCGCCCACACCTCCTCCCTCACCTCCATCCAAGGCCCTAAAGGAGCCGTCCACATCCATCAAAGTTATACCTGCACATCCACTAATATCATTTATTGTATCCGTTGTTCCCGATGCGGTCTCCTCTACTTTGGGGACACTGGACGCCTCCTAGCAGAGCGCTTTAGGGAACATCTCCGGGACACCCGCACCAATCAACCACACTGCCCTGTGGCCCAACATTTCAACTCCCCCTCCCACTCTGCTGAGGACTTGGAGGTCCTGGGCCTCCTCCACCACCACTCCCTCACCACCAGACGCCTGGAGGAAGAACGCCTCATCTTCCGCCTCAGAACACTTCAACCCCAGGGCATCAATGTGGATTTCAACAGTTTCCTCATTTCCCCTTCTCCCATCTCACTCTAGTTCCAAACTTCCAGCTCAGCACGGTCCCCATGACTTGTCCTACCTGCCTATCTTCTTTTCCACCTATCCAATCCACCCTCTCCTCCCTGACCTATCACCTTCATCCCCTCCCCCACTCATCCATTGTACTCTATGCTACTTTCTCCCCACCCCCACCCTCCTCTAGCTTATCTCTCCACGCTTCAGGCTCTCTGCCTTTATTCCTGATGAAGGACTTTTGTCCGAAACGTCGATTTTGCTGCTCGTTGGATGCTGCCTGAACTGCTGTGCTCTTCCAGCACCACTAATCCAAAACCCACTGTGATTAGGACCGGATCATAATGAAAGCCATACCCTCAGTCTGATCCACCCCTTATACCCCATAGTTTAATTGAAAATGGCAGAGAATGACACAAGAGTCGAGTATGGGTAACAACGCTGAGACAGTATATCAGTTAGAAAAAGCGGTCCATGTGGACAGAATTTTGTCGTAACGATGAAATGGGCGAAGGATCCCCAGGGCAGAAGTATTGGGATAATTTTATCAGAACCCAAGGGAAACGTGCTTCCAAACTCGAGGAGGTCACAGTGATAATGTGCTGTCGAGGGCAATTCTTAGGGACAGAGCGGGAATTAAATTCCATCCGTAAAGAACCAAGGGACAGAAAAAGGGAAATCCCAGAGTTTGAATTGAAAATGCAGCTCTGGTCCAGAGAAATCAAGCAAACCTCCTTCCCATGGGGCAATGCCAAACCCAGTGTGAATGAACATACTGAGATCCCCAACACACAGTGTCAGCTAAAGAAGCTGCTGAGAAGGCAGGAAGGGAGTTGGGAAATAAATGGACGGATTTAATAGGATGGTTATGGGATGGGATTTTAACTTTCCAAACATAGACTGGGACTGTCATAGTCTTAAGAGTTTAGATGGAGAGGAATTTATAAAATGTGTACAAGAAAGTTTTCTGATTCATTATGCGGATGTACCCACTAGAGAAGGTGCAAAACTTGACCTACTCTTGGGAAATAAGGCAGAACAGATGACTGAGGTGTCAGTGGGGGAGCACTTTGGGGCCAGTGACCATAATTCTATTAGATTTAAATTTGCGATGAAAAAGGAGAGACCAGATCTAAAAGTTAAAGTTCTGAATCGGAGGAAGGCTAATTTTGACGGTATTAGGCAAGAACTTTCAACAGCTGATTGGGGGCTGATGTTTACAAGGAAAGGGATGGCTGGAAAATGGGAAAACTTAAAAAATTAGATAACGAGAGTCCAATGATAGTATATTCCTGTTAGGGTGAATAGAAAGGTTATTAAGTGTAAGGAATGCTGGATGACGAAAGCAATTGAGGGTTTACTGAAGAAAAAGAAGGAAGTGTGTGTCAGGTATAGACAAGATAGATCGAGTGAATCCTGACAAGAGTATAAAGGCAGTAGGAGGATACTTAAGAGTGAGATCAGGAGGGCAAAAAGGGGACATGAGATGACTTTGGTAAATAGGATTAAGGAGAATCCAAAGGGTTTTTACAAATACATTAAGGACAAAAGGGTAACTAGGGAGAGACTAGGGCCCCTCAAAGATCAGCAAGGCGGCCTTTGTGTGGAGCCACAGGACATGGGGGAGACACTAAACAAGTGTTTACTGTGGAAAAGGACCTGGAAGGTATAGAATGTAGGGAACGAGATGGTGACATCTTGCAAAATGTCCATATTACAGAGGAGGAAGTGCTGGATATCTTGAAATTCATAAAAGTGGATAAATCCCCAGTACCTGATCAGGTGTACCCTGGAGCTCTGTGGGAAGCAAGGGTAGTGATTGGTGGGATCATTGCTGAGATATTTGTGTAATCGATCGTCACAGGTGAGGTGCCGGAAGACTGGAGGCTGGCTAACAGGGTGCCACTGTTTAAGAAAGGTGGCAAGGACAAGCCAGGGAACTATAGACCGGCGAGTCTGACTTTCGTGGTGGGCAAGTTGGAGGGAGTCCTGAGGGACAGGATGTACATGTACTTGGAATGACAAGGACTAATTAGGGAAGGTGAACATGGCTTTGTGTGTGAGAAATCATGTCTCACAAATCTATTTTAACAAGTATCAAAGGGGATTGATGAGGGCGGAGCAGTGGATGTGATCTACATGGACTTCAATAAGGCATTCAACAAGGTTCCCCATGGGAGACTGGTTCGGAAAGTTAGATCTCACGGAATTTACGGAGAACTAGCCATTTGGAAATAGAAGTGGCTGAAAGGTAGAAGACAAGAGGATGGTGGCACAGGGTTGTTTTTCTGACTGGAGGTCTGTAAACAGTAGATTCCAACAAGGATTAGTGCTGGGTCCACTACTTTTCGTGATTTATGGAAATGTTATGTATGTCAGCATAAGAGGTATAGTAAGTAAGTTTGCAGATGACATCAAAATTGGAGGTGTTGGGGACAGCAAAGAAGGCTACCTCAGATTAAAATGGGATCTTGATTAGATGGGCCAATAAGTGGAAGATGGAGTTTAATTTAGATAAATGCAAAGTGCTGCAGTTTGGGAAAGCAAATCTCAGCAGGACTTAATCACTTAATGGTAAGATCCTAGGGAGTGTTGATGAACAATGAGACCTTGGAGTGCAGGTTCATAGCTTCTTGAAAGTGGAGTCACAGGTAGATAGGATAGTGAAGAAGGCGTTTGGTATGCTTTCCTTTATTGGTCAGAGTATAGAGTACAGGAGTTTGGAGGTCACGTTGCGGCTGTACAGGCTGTACACTGGTTTGGCCATTGTTGGAATATTGCGTGCAATTCTGGTCTCCTTCATATTGAAAGGATGTTGTGAAACTTGAAAGGGTTCTGAAAAGATTTACAAGGATCTTGCCAGGGTTGGAGGAGTTGAGCTATCGGGGAGGCTTAATTGGTGAGGGCTGTTTTCCCTGGAGCGTCGGAGGCTGAGGGGTGACCTTATAGAGGCTAATAAAATCATAAAGGGCATGGATAGGATAAATAGACTAAGCCTTTTCCCGGGCATGGAGGAGTCCAGAACTTGAGGCCATAGGTTTAGAGTGAGAGGGGAAAGATATAAAAGAGCCCTAAGGGGCAACTTTTTCATGCAGAGTGTGATATGTGTATGGAATGAGCTGTGAAATGACGTAGTGAAGGCTGGTACTACTGCACCATCTAAAAGGCATCTGGATGGGTATATGAATAGGAAGGATTGAGAGGGAAATGGGCTGGGTGCTGGCAGGTGTGACTATGGGTTCGGATATCTCGTCAGCATGAACAGATTGGACTGAATGGTCTGTTTCTGTGCTGTACATCTCTATGACCCTGAATCTATGACCTGGTCTGTACTACATGTGTCTCCAGACCCCCAGCAGTGTGATTGATTCTCAATTGCCCCCTGATCTGGCCTGGCAAACCATTCAGTTGTACCAGTCATTACAAAGTCTCAAAGAAATGAAACTGGATGGATCACCTGGCACTGCCCTAGGCACCGGAAAATGCAGGAACAGCCCTGTCAATCCTGCAATGTCCTCCTTACTAACATCTGGGGATACTGCCAACACTGGGAGAGCTGTCCCATGGGCTAGTCAAGCAACAATCTGACATAGTCATACCCACAGAATCATACCTGACAGACTCTTTCCCAGTCACCACCATCACCATCCCTGAATATGTCCTGACAGACCCAGCAGAGATGATAGCACCATGGGGAACAGTCAGGAGAGAGTTCCCCTGTGATTCTTCAACATTGACTCCGCACTCCATGAAGTCTCATGGTTTCAAGATAAACATGGGCAAAGAAACGCACTATCTCCCTCAGCTGATGAATCAGTTCATTTCCAAGTTGAATAACACTTGGAGGAAGCACTGAGTGTGGCAAGGGCTCATAATGTACCCTGGAGCGGGGGGATTTCAATGTCTCGGCAGCAGTACGACTGATTGAGCTGGTCGGGTCCGAAAGGACAGAGCTGTTAGACTGGACCTGCAGCAGGTGGTGAGGGAACCAACAAGAGGGAAAAACCTACTCGACATCATCCTAACTGTGAGGTTAAAGGCTGCTCCTTTAACAAGGTGATGTTAGCCTTGGTTTTATTTTCAGGAGTTTGTAAAAACACAGATTCCAAAAAGACTGGGTTTGATGGGTTTTCGGGCCAGTTTGATTATAGCTAACAGATACTGCCTCAGACAAAAGACTTTCAAGACTTAGAAAAAAAAGGTGAAATGGGAAGTGGCCAGTTCTCCCAACTCAGCTGCTCACTGGTTTGGTCTGGTTTGTGGCAGCCTGGTTATTCACTGAAAGCAGTCGGGCAGGTTTCAAGCTGCTGGACCCAAAGGAGCAGGTCCGTGTGGATCCTCCTCTCTCTCTGACATCTCTCCTGGAAAACCCTGTGTTGGAGTTTGGAACAGCATCATTAAGTTGGAATAATTTGTTGGGTTTAGTTATTTGATATCCTGCTATCTTTTATTTGTGTTTCATTTGGTAATCTTGTAAATAAATCCTGTTTTGTTTAAAACTATGTGATTTGACCAGTTGCATCCCTTCTGAAATATCTGCGTTACACCGTCTTCAAACAACTGGCAAAGTGAGGGTCTGGGCTATTTTCTTGAAATGTTTTGAGGGGGTCGGGCCCGGTCGATAACAGATTGGGGACTGTTTGTGGGATTTGTTCTGCAGTTCCAGTTTGGGATTGGGGATGTTGGTCTCGAAGACAGAAAGTGGTAGGTGTTCGTGTCTTTTGTTCTAGGTGTTGAATTCGGTCGGGTCAATCAGTGCTTGGGAGAGCAATGACTCTTTCAGTCACCAAGAGGTTTCTGGGGATGGAAGAAGTGACTTTGGGGGTTTTACAAGCTGCTGGAATTAGCAGGCAAGCTGGGGTTGGAGCTGTCTCCTTCCGTAAGGAAAGGAGAGATAATTACAGCAATTCAACACCTGGAACAGCAACACCTCGGCATTTCAATTCGCAGAACAAAAAGGAAAAGAGAGAGAAAGAGAGAATTGGGAGAAAACAAGAGAGGAGAGTGAGGAAAAGTAGAAAGAGAGGGAGTTTGAACTTCAGAACATAGAACATTACCGTGCATTACAGGCCCTTCGACCCTCGATGTTGCACCGACCTGTGAAACCTATCTGAAGCCCATCTAACCTACATTATTCCAATGACCATTTAAATGCCCTTAAAGTTGCCGGGTCTACTACTGTTACAGGCAGTGCATTCCACACCTCTCCTACTAAAGGAACTACCTCTGACATCGGTCTTATATCTCTGACCCTTCAATTTAAAGCGATATTCCCTCATGCTGGAAATTGTCACTTTGACAGGAAAGTCAGTTTAAAGGGATGGTGATTGAACACTGAAGGGAAGCTTGATGAGAAGGAGAGTGATGATGAGCAAACCCATGGTAACCAAGAGACTGGTGAGAAACTGTTTAAATATATTCAAGCATGGACTAAAGTTGATGAGGACGATGTGGAAACTTATTCCAGCTCAGTTGAAAAGGTGGCGAAAAGAATACAGTGGCCAGTGACAATGTGGGTTTTGTTGATCCAAACAGAACTTGTCGGTCGAGCTAGTGACATATTTGCATGACTATCAGAGGAGGTATCAGAGGAGTTATCTGGGGGGGAGTATGAGGAGGTGAACAAAGCCATTTTAAGTGCATTTGAGCATGTGCCAGAAGCCCACAGACAACGCTTCAGGAATCTAAGAAGGGAACCTTGTCAAATCTAAACTGAATTTGAAAGGATCAAACAAAATAATTTTGATCAGTGCATTAAAAATGGAGCAAAGATACAACGCTCAGAGAGAAATGATTATTTTGGAGAAGTTCAAAAATTCACTTCTTGAGCTAGTGAGAACTCATCTGGAAGAGCAGAGAATTAAAACAGCAAAGTTAGCAGCTGAAATGGCTGATGGTTATGAGTTGGTCTATGAATCAAAGTTTGGCTTCCAACATCGATATCAATCCGTGAGGGATAGAAATTGGGGAAAAGAGAAATCCTGACGTGGAAAGGGAAAGGTAGATCTCGGTGAGGATCATAAGGATAACTTACCCACATGGTAAAAAAGAAACACTAGAAAGAGACAAAATAGCTGTTTTTTTCACTGTAATAAATAGGCCACATGAAATCACAGTGTTGGTGGGTTAGCAAAAGTACTGGGAAGACAGATATAGGAAAACAGGATAACCAGTGAATTTTGTTGGAAAGATAACAAAAAGCATAGTGGATGCTAGAAAGTTGCACTAGGAATATACAAGCAGGTCGGAGGTTGATTGAGGAGGAAGTGCCAGATCTTCTTAAACCATACACCTATGAAGGTAAAGTTTACTCACATAGGCCAGGAGCAGCAGGTAAAGAGGTTACAATATTAAGAGATCCAGGATCCTCTCAGTCTGTGATGATGAAAGATGAGGACATATGTATCTCTGAAGGACTATTACCGGGAAAGATATGAGTAACAGGAATTCACAGTGAGACAAGAAGCACTCAGTTATGCAAAGTGAGGTTAGTGTGTCCTGTGAAGAGTGGAGATGTTGTGGTGGGAGTACTGAGCAAACTCTCAGCTCCAGGAATATAATTTGTCCTTCCTAATGATATAGCTCATTCACAGGTAGGAGTGCTGCCTACTGTGGTTGAAAAGCCAGTGGAAACTCAGGCAACTGAGCTATTGCAGGACATGTATCCTGGGATTTTACCTGACAATGTGGTAACAAGGTCACAGAGAGAAACAAGGAAACAGAAGAGATCAAAGAGTTCAGATAAGAAAGTTGAAGTGGAATTTGCAGAGACCTTGTTTGATCACATGGTTGAGACAAGCCAGGAGCAGATGGATGACACAGCAGATATCTTTAGCTCAAATAGATTAACAGAGCTACAGCAGAAAGATGAAAATTTAAGGCAATTATATCAAAAGGCATACACAGTAAACGAATCTCAATGTATCCCTGAATGTTATTATCTTAAAAATTATATCTTAATAGTAAATGGAGTCCATCACACATTCAGGCAGATGAGAAATGGGTAGAGGTTCATCAAGTTATATTGCCAGTGAGTGATAGAAAGGAGGTGTTGTGAGTGGTGTATGAGCTACCTCTAGGGGGGCATGTCGGAGTGAGAAAAGATCACACTGAAATACAAGAACAGTTTTGCTCACCTGGACTACACTGGTTGAATTTTGCTCGACATGTCACATTTGCCAGGTAATTGGAAAATCCCAGGCTGCAATAAAAGCTGCCCTGCATTTAAGGAACCTTTTATGAGAGTCATAATTGATTGTATAGGACCCCTACCAAAACCAAAAAGTGGGAATCAGTATTTGTTATCAATACAGGATGTGTCCATGAGATTTCCAGAGGCTGTCCCATTATACAATATCACAGGATTGTAGAGGAGTTAACAAATTCTTTCACGAGGTATGGTGTACCCACAGAGAAAATCAGATGAAAGATCAAACTTTACAGCAAAATTATTCAAGGAGGTTATGCAGAGTTTAGGAATAAAACAATTCAAATCTACTGTGTACCATCCAGTATCACAGGGAGTACTAAAAATAAAGACCATGTTGAGGGCTTATAGTCAAAACTATCCAGATAGTTAGGATGAGGGAATTTATACTTCTTGCGATCAGAGATGCACCAAATGACTCGACCAAATTCAATCCATTTCATAGAATCCCTATTGCATGGCAACAGGCCCTTTGGCCCATCATGTCCACACCGATCCTCCGCAGAGTAACCCACCCAGACTCATTCCCCTACTCTGTATTTATCCTTGACAAATGCACATAACCTACACATCCCTGAACGCTATGGGCAATTTAGCATGGGCAATTCACCAAACCTGGACATATTTGGATTGGGGGTGGAAACCGAAAAACCTAGAGGAAACCCAAGCAGACACAGGGTGAATGCACAAACTCCACACAGTCAGTCGCACGAGACAGATCAGAAGAAAGAACGAAGTCCAGAGGATTCTGAATTGGGCATTCCTCAAATTAAATTGGACAATGAGGATGTTGTCAAAAATTGGGATAAATGAATGAGTTACCTTCCAGTGGAAAATCAAAATGACCTGAAAGTTATTGCTATCACATGGGGAGGTATGTGTGAAGAAGCTGGGAAGTACTTACCTAATTATGTATGTTGTAGATCGAGGAGATGCTGTTCCGATTAAGCAAACTCCTTACAGGAATAACCCTTTAAAGTTGGCACAGGTTCAAAAGGAGATTGATCACATGCTCCACGATGACATAATCAAAGCGAGTTACAGTGAGTAGAGCTAAACTATAGTCATGGTGCCAAAACCAAGTAGTACCCAACGGTAAGGTGTGGACTTTTGCAAAGTCAACGCAGTTACAAAGTCTGATGCATGTCCACTTCCATGTTTGGAAGATTGTGCTGAAAGTGTGGGAGAAGCAATGTATATTTCTAAATTAGATTGCTCAAAAGATACTGGCAGGTCGTTTGTCTGAAAGTGCAAAGACAATTTCAGCTTTTGTAATGCAGAATAGACTGTATCAGTTTAAAGTAATGTCATTTGGAATCAAAAATGTGCCAGTCATGTTTCAGAGACTTACCAATAATATTACTGCTGGATTACCCAACTGTGTCATATATATTGATGACCTGGTGATTTTTAGTCACATATGGAATGAACATTTGCAACGATTTATCAGGCTTGTTCCATCAACTTCGGAAGGCAGGCTTGGTGATAAACCTGGTTAAAAGTAAATGGTCAAAGGCCAAGTCACCTTCCTGGGCCATGTTATTGGACAGGGACAAATGACCCCATGGGATACAACAGCCAAGGTAATTGGGGAGCATCCCATGCAATCGACAATAAACGCAGTACTACAATTCCTGGGATTGAGTGGACTTTACCAAATTTTAGCAGTATGGCTGCTCTACTCACGGAATTGTGAAAGAATGGCAAGGTATTTCAGTGGACATTGGACTGTCAGAGGCATTTGACAGCGTGAAAACTGTGTTAGCTACTGTCGCAGTAATAGCTACACCGAATTATGCAAAGCCATTCAAGGTGGCTATTGATGCAAGTGATGTTGGTGTTAGAGCTGTGCTCTTGTGGGAAGATACGTATCTGAGACAATCTTTCACACTAATCACAACCCATTGAAATTTGTGGAGAAATTTAAGGGCAAAACTGCAGTCTGTTCAGATGGAGCCTGTTGCTTTAGCTATTCAATTTGAAAATTGTGCACGAGGCACGATGACAAAACATGATTGTGGATGCAGTGGCGAGACTTGAATGAGAAATGGAGGCATTCATGGCAGGAGTAAAATAGACTGAAACAAAATGTCCCAGTGCACGTTTGTGTGATTGTTGTCATTGTAAGGTATGTGGCTGTTATAAAGTATGAAGAGTTTACAATGAAGGGGTTTTAAATTGAAGTCATCTTTGGTTTTGTGGGTTCATTTCATTTTAGGGTGAAGTACAAAGGTGCTGCTTGTTTACACAAGGTGATGTTATACTTGGTTTTAGTTTCAAAAGATTGTAAAACACAGGTTCTGAAAAGTTTGGGCTTAGATGGGTTTTTGGGCCAGTTTGATTAACAAATAACAGATACTGCCTCAGGCAAAAGGCTTTTAGCTTTTATATCAAAACAATGAAAGGGGAGAGGCCAATTCTCACAACTCAGCTTCCCTGTGGTTTGTTTTGGGTATTTTGACAGTCTAGCTCTTCATTGGGAGATGTCAAGATGTTGTAAAGCTGCTGGAGCCAAAGGTACAGGTCCATGCTGATCCTCCTCTCTCTCTTTCTGACATCTCCCCTGGAAGACCCTGTGTTTAGTTTACCTATGGTCTCCAGGGGTGTTTAAAGGGTTTTGTTGCATGCATTTGAAACAACATCATTAAGGTGGGATAATATGTTGGGCTTTCAGATAGTTTATAATATTTGGTATGCAGTTGTCTTTTGTTTCTGTTTCATTCGGTAATCTTGGAAATAAATTTGTTTTGCTTAAAACTATGTGGTTTGACCAACTGCATACCACCTGGAATATCCACGTTACAATTGCGTTAAATAACGAGCATAGTTAGGATCTTGACTACTGTAAGGATAATCGGGTAGTTATGGTAGGGGATTTTAACTTTCCAAACCGAAATGAACTGCCATAGTGTTAAAGGTTTAGATGGAGAGGAATTTCTTAAGTGTGTACAAGGCAATTTTCTGATTCAGTATGTGGATGTACCTACTAGAGAAGGTGCAAAACAAAACCTACTCTTGGGAAATAAGGCAGGGCAGGTAACTGAGGTGTCAGATGGGGAGCAGTTTGGGGCCGGCGACCATAATGCTATTTGATTTAAAATAGTAATGGAAAAGGATACGACAGATCTAAAAGTTGAAGTTCTAAATTGGAGAAAGGCCAATTTTGACTGTTTTAGGCAAGAACTTTCAGACGGCTGGAAAATGGGAAGCCTTCAGAAATGAAATAACAAGAATCCAGAGAAAGTATATTCCTGTCAGGGTGAAAGGGAAGGCTGGTAGGTATAGAGAATGCTGGATGACTAAAGAAATTGATGGTTTGGTTAAGAAAAATAAGGAAGCATATGTTAGGAACAGACAGGATAGATCGAGTGAATCCTTAGAAGAGTATAAAGAAAGTAGGAGTATACATAAGAGGGAAATCAGGAGGGCAAAACGGGGACATGAGATAGCTTTGGCAAATAGAATTAAGGAGAATCCAAAGGGGTTTTACAAATATATTAATGACAAAAGGGTAACTGGGGAGAGAATAGGGCCCCTCAAAGATCAGCAAGGCGGCCTTTGTGTGGAGCCACAGAAAATGGGGGAGATACTAAATGAATATTTTGCATCATTATTTACTGTGGAAAAGGATATGGAAGATATAGACAGTAGGGAAATAAATGGTGACATCTTGCAAAATGTCCAGATTACAGAGGAGGAAGTGCTGGATATCTTGAAACGGTTAAAGGTGGATAAATCTCCAGGACCTGATCAGGTGTACCCGAGAACTCTGCGGGAAGCTAGAGAAGTGATTGCTGGGCCTCTTGCTGAGATATTTGTGTCATCGATAGTCACAGGTGAGGTGCCAGAAGACTGGAGGTTGGCAAACGTGGTGCCACTGTTTAAGAAGGGCGGTAAAGACAAGCCAGGGAACGATAGACCAGTGAGCCTGAGCTCGGTGGTAGACAAGTTGTTGGAGGGAATCCTGAGGGGCAGGACGTACACGCAGTTGGAAAGGCAAGGACTGATTTGGGAGAATGAACATGACTTTGTGCGTGGGAAATCATGTCTCACAAATCTTTTTTTAACAAGTATCAAAGGATATTGATGAGGGCAGAGTAGTAGATATGATCAGCAAGGTGTTCGACAAAGTTCCCCATGGGAGGCTGGTTAGCAAGGTTAGAGCTCATGGAATAAAGGGAGAACTAGTCATTTGGATACAGAACTGGCTCAAAGGTAGAAGATAGAAGGTGGCGGTAGAGGGTAGTTTTTCAGACTGGAGGCCTGTGACCAGTGGAGTGCCACAAGGATCGGTGCTGGGTCCTCGACTTTTTGTCATTTACATAAATGATTTGGATGCGAGCATAAGAGGTACAGTTAGTAAGTTTGCAGATGACACCAAAATTGGAGGTGTAGTGGACAGTGAAGAGGGTTACCTCAGATTACAACAGGATCTTGACCAGATGGGCCAATGGGCTGAGAAGTGGCAGATGGAGTTTAACTCAGATAAATGCGAGGTGTTGCATTTTGGGAAAGCAAATCTTAGCAGGACTTATACACTTAATGGTAAGGCCCTAAGGAGTGTTGCTGGACAAAGAGACCTTGGAGTGCAGGTTCATAGCTCCTTGAAAGTGGAGTCGCAGGTAGATAGGATAATGAAGAAGGCGTTTGGTATGCTTTCCTTTATTGGTCAGAATATTGAGTACAGGAGTTGGGAGGTCATGTTGCGGCTGTACAGGACATTGGTTAGGACATTGTTGGAATATTGTATGCAGTTCTGGTCTCCTTCCTATTGGAAAGATGTCATGAAACTTGAAAGGGCTCAGAAAATATTACAAGGATGTTGCCAGGGTTGGAGGATTTGAGCTATAGGGAGAGGCTGAACAGGCTGGGGCTGTTTTCTCTGGAGCGTCGGAGGCTGAGGGGTGACCTTATAGAGGTTTACAAAATTATGAGGGGCATGGATAAGATAAATAGACAAAGTCTTTTCCCTGGGGTGGGGGAGTTCAGAACTAGAGGGCATAAGTTTAGGGTGAGAGGGAAAAGCTATAGAAGAGACCTAAGGGATAACTTTTTCATGCAGAGAGTGGTACGTGTATGGAATGAGCTGCCAGAGGATGTGGTGGAAGCTGGTACAATTGCAATATTTAAGAAGCATTTGGATGGGTAAATGAATAGGAAGGGTTTGGAGGAATATGGGCCGGTCGCTAGCAGTTGGGACTAGATTGGTTTGGGATATCTGGTCAGCATGGACGGGTTGGACCGAAGGGTTTGTTTCCATACTGTGCATCTCTATGACTTTCTTGAAATGTTTTGAGGGTGTCTGACCTGGTTATAACACTCAGCAATCTGCCCTGAGCAGATATATCTGTCCATGACAGTTTCAGGAACAGCGATCACCATACAGTCCTTAAGGAGACAAAGTCTCACTTTCACATTGAGAATAACCTCCATCGTGTTGAGTGGTTCTATCACAATGATAATTGAGACAGAATTCAAACAGATCTCACAACTCATGAGTTGTCATACATGGTGTGATGTGGGCTATTAACAGAAGCACAATCTGTGACCTCATGGTCCAGCATATCGTCAACTCAACCATGACCATCAAGACAGGGATCACCCCTGTGTCAATGGAGATTGCAGGGGAGCATACCTGCAGTAACACCAGGCACAGCTGAAGATGTGGTATCAACCTGGTGAAGCCACCAAACTGAACTACTTGCATGCCAATCAGCATAAACAGCAAGTGACAGACAGAGCTAAGCGAACCCAGAATGAATGGATCAGATTGAAGCCCTGCAGTCCTGCCACATCCAATCGTGAATGGTGATGGGCAATTAAACAACTCACTGGAGGAGGAGGTTCTACAAATATTTCAATCCTGAATGATGGAAGATTCCAGCACATTAGTGCAAACATATAAGGATGAATCTTTTGCAGTAAACTTCAGCCAGAAGTACTGAGTGGATGATCCACCTCACCCTCCTCCAATGTTGCCGAGTATTACAGGTACCAGTCTTAAGGCAATTCGATTCACTGCACATGATATCACAAAATGGCTGGATACACTGGATGCTGCAAAGGCTGTAGGCACTGACAACATTCCAGCAATAATACTGAAGTCATGTGCTCCAGAACTTGTTGCTCCCCAAGCCAAGATGTTCCAGTACAGTTACAACATTAGCATTTACTCAACCATGTGTAAAATTGCCCAGATACGTCCTCTTTCTATTTAGCATTTCAAATTCAACCCGGCCAACTACCGCGCCCTTCCATCTATTCTCGATCAGCAGTAAAGTGTTGGAAGGTGTCATCAGCCGTGCTATTGAGCAGCTCCCACTCAGCAATAACCTGCTCAGCGACACCCAGTTTGGGTTCACCAGGTCCACCCAGCTCCTGACCTCATTACAGCCTTGGTTCAAACATGGACAAGATAGCTGAATTCCAGAGAGGAGGGGAGAATATAGCATAACATCAAGGCCAATTGGACTGAGTGTGGTATCAAAGAGTCTGAGCAAAACTGGAATTAATGGAGGACAAGTTCCCCAGTGGTTGGAGTCAGGCCAGACACAGAGGAAGATGATTGTGATTATTGGAGGTCAGCCGTCCTAGCTCCAGTACATCTCTGCAGGAGTTCCTCAGGGTAATTTCCTTGACCCAATCAACTCCAGCTGCTTCATAATAAGGTCCTGATAAGCTGCTTCCCTCCATCAGAAGGTGAGAAGTGGAGATGTTCACCGATTATTTGACAGTTTTCAGCATCACTCACAACTCCTTGTGAAGATATTGAAGCAGTTCGTGTTCATATCCAACAAGATCTGGATCATGTCCAGGCTTGGCTTGACAAGTGGCAAGTTATATTCACAGCATTCACATGCCAGTCTATGACCATCATCAATAAGAGACAATCTAACAACTTGCCCTTGAATTTAAATGGTGTGAACATCACTGATTCCTCAAATGTCAACATCCTGGGGGTTATATTGACCAGAAACTCCACTGGATTTGCCACATAAACACAGTGGCGACAAGAGCAGGTCAGAGGCAGGGTACACAGTGATGAGGAAATCACCTCTTCACTTCCCAAAGCCTGTCTGCCATCTACAAGGCAGAAGTCAGGAGTGTGATAGAATACTCACCACTTGCCTGAATAAGTGAAGTTCCAACAACACTCAGGAAGCTGACACCATCCAGGACAAAGCAGTCTGCTTGATTAGCACTACATTCATAAGCATCCATTCCCTTGACCTTCGATGTTCGGTTGTAGTGGTGTGTAGTATGTGCTGTAGACAATCACCAAAGAACATCAGACAGCAACTTCTAAACCCACAACCACTTCCATTCAGAAGGACAAGAGCAGAAGATATATAGGAATGACACCCCCTTCAAGATCCCCTTCCAGCCCCTCACCATCCAACTTTGAAATAGATCATCATTCTTCCACAATGACTGGGCCAAAATCCTGGAATTCCCTCCCTAATGCAATTGTGGGTCAACCCACAGCAGATGGACTGCAGCGGTTCAAGAAGGTAACTCACCACCACCTTCTCAAGGGGCAATTAGGGATGGGCAATAAATACCGGGCAGCCAGCGATGCCCAGATTCCACCAATGAATAAGTAATTTCCTCTACACACGTCCATGCTGTCCTATATAAAGATTCATCCCCTGCACTGTGTGATACTCTGACTAGTGACATGGTGAATGCCTGTCACTCTGCCCTAAACACTAAGATAAACCTGACAGCCCACAAGTAAACACAAAGTGAATGAGCCTTTAGAAAGTTAGCTCAGAGCCAGACGGAGCATCCTGTGTCGCTGCATGAAATGTGCTCATGCCCCCGACTGTGAACCAACCTGGCAGAAGCAGGTACGACATCATTGTCTCTGAGCTCCACTGTGAAGGGTGAGTTAATCTGAAAGCAGCCAGAATGATGTGGTGAGGCTGGGGTTTGGGGATGCCCACACACACCGACAAAGTGTGGGAGAGGACAGTGTTGATGGAGCATGCAGTGAAATGGTGCTGATGGTGGAGATGGATGAAGACCTGGAGAAGCAAACAGTGAGTTCCTGCCTCCAGGTAACTGCCCAGGCTTTCCTGTTGGGAACTGGCACCATCTGGTTTCCATAGGAACTGAAGGAAGGATTAGAATCTCCATCGAAATGAGGCAAGATCAGCTCCTAATGAGATAGAACAGCATAAAAATGAAGTGGTGACCCCTCACTAGTGAGATTCAGAATTCACTGTTTAACCCAGAAAGGGGAAAATTAAAAATAGGTTTCACAACAAAATCGAATGCTTTCATTATTGACATATTTCCCCAACTTTCTTGTCTTTGCTCATACAACTCAAGGCAGCAGAAAATTCAACTCTATAAAAATTACTAACAATGTAATTTTTAATCTGCTTACATGACTGAGAATCCCACAATTGCTCCGGCCAATTACTGTCAATGCTGGTCATCCTGCAGGACCAAATGGACACCAGAAACCGTGATCAGACCCCTGACCCCTGAGGGTTTTGACTTCAACATGGAATAGATTGGCCCTGTCAGTGACTTAGAATCCCTGCAATATCGAAACAGACCCATCAACCCAACAAGTGCACACTGACCCTCTGAAGAATAACACAAATAAAACCCCATTCCACTGTCTATATCTACCCCTGACTAATGCACCTAACCTACATCTCCCTGAACAATGGGATGGGCAATTTAACATGGTCAATTCAACAAACCTGCACATCTTTAGATTGTGGGAGAAAACCTGAGCATCCAGAGTAAACCTACGCAGACACAGGAAGAATGTGCAAACACAGACATCACTCGAGGAATCAAACCCAGGTTCCTGGCACTGTAAGGCAGCAGTGCTAACCACAGAGCTACCGTGATGATGACATCCTGGCTATCGAAAACAATATGGATGAACTCAGATTGAGGCTTACCTACTAGAGGGAACTCAGAGACTGTTGTGTGCTCTGCTTCACAGGGACTTTGCTCACCCCTGCCATTCCTGACTGCTTCCTACAAGCTGATGGGTTCTCCATACACCACATGGACCACACAGCATCCCCAGGGAAAGTGAAGGGCGGTGGGATATGCTTCCTGAACAACACCTCCTGGTGCTCGGTTTTGTGACCCTGACAGACCATTGCTCCCCTTGACCTAGAATACCTTACAGTAAAATGCTGTCCCTACTACCTTCCATGAGAGTTCACCTCCGCCATCCTGACATCAATCTACATCCCACCCCATGCGAATGTGATGAATGCACTGGATGAAATTTACACTGCCACAAACATTCTGAGACAAAATTCCCCAAGTCCTTACTCACCTTGACTGGTGACATCAACATTTCAGGATTCCTGATGCTGGGCTTATAACTGAGATGACAATTCTCCTGCTCCTCAAACGCTGCCTGACCGGCCGTGCGTTTCCAGAACCACACTCTTCGGTCATGTCTGAGGAGGCAGGATCAGGTCTAAACTTTGTGGAAAAATAAACAAACATCCTGAATACTGACCTTATGATGGAGGGATTGTCCAGGATGGAGCAGTTGAAAGTAGGTGGGCCGAGGACACTTCCCTGATTTAATCTCCCCCTCACTTCAGACACATCATCTCAAGTGTGAGATATCTGACTTTTGTCCAATCAATTTTTCCTTAATTAATTTTAAAGGCACTCTAACTCCGTATCCGAATATTAACTCAAAGGGATTCCACTGAGTAGATTCATTTGGGGCATCTCTAATGGCAAACAATCCAAATGTGGGATTCCTTTATCCCAATCATTCAGATAATCCTGACAGACAGTAAGCTTTGAACATGATCCTCAGGGCCTGGTGCCACCTTTCCAATGCTCCCTGGGTTTCAGGATGGTATGCACTTGATTTAAAAGCTGTAGGCCTAAATTATCCAAGACTTCCTTAAATAGTTTATCAGTAAAATTAGACCCTTGGTCTGAGTGAATCTCCCTGGGTAGCCCATTACAGGTAAAGAAAGCTACCAACTCTCCACCATCCTTTTAGCTTTAACACACTGTAATGGAATTGCCTCTGGAAATCTGGTAGCCACATCCATTACGGTTAGCAAATACTGGATCCCACTTTCAGTTTTAGGGAGGTGAACAATACAATCAATCATATCCCTGGTGAAAGGATTTTCAAATGTGGAAATTGCCAACAAAAGCTCTGGTTTATGACGAAGTTAAAGATCACACAACACCAGGTTATAGTCCAACAGGTTTAATTGGAAGCACTAGCCTTCGCAGTGCTGCTCCTTCATCAGGTGGTTGTGGAGTATTTTATTGTTGCCTGTGGCTAACCTACCATTTGGCACATATGACATGTACAACAAACATCAACCACATACATCCCTATGCTGTCCAGTCCAACAGAAGTGGTTTTGTATCTTAGCCTGAATCTACCCCACACCAAGATGATCTCCAACTGGTAATTCGTGTGCTAGCCGTAACACGTCCTGTCTGTATGCTGCTAGCAACACAATCTGGTGCACTTCCCCATTTCTCCTCTGTACTAACCTGCCGTGTCTCCACTTTCACCTTCCGATTGTCTCCTTTAGAGAATAACCCTTTGGAATACATGCTGATTCCATTACTGAGTATGCATCAGATTATAGATATTTTATTGTGACATCTTTAATTAGTCTTTCAGGATTAAACACCTCTGCCTGACCCTCTGTCTGTTCAGGGTTTCCCTGCACCATTACATCAAACAGGGTGGCAGCTAACTGAACCTCAACTCCTTCATCTTTCTCTTAACATTTTCCTTCTTTCTGTAACTGATGAGAGTGGGATCTTGTTACTCTACAGTCCAGAAAAATTCTCGGGTAATTTTCTATTAAATCCTCAGTTCCCTGTTTTGTCTCTGGCTTCTCCACCACAAGGGGCGTCACTCCTACCTTGGATCCTGCTAATTGGTTTTCTAGAACAATCTGTATTCCTGAAACTGGCACTCTGTCCATCACTTCCGTTTTCACTATCAGTCTTTATTTGGCTCTTCAACCTGACCTTAAACGATAGGTTTCTCTCCATCTATTCTACAAATTACCACCCTTTCATGTAACTGTTCAGAAAGAGGGCAAATACTTTTACTACTTTGTATTAGAGTCTGGCCAGATCACGTATCTCTTAAAATTGTAGCCTCTTTCCTGTCTCCCGCTGTTGTTCCTGAGTAAACTTTGCCCACAGAGGTGAAGACTTTATTGAGATCAGGCATAAACTCGACACCTGGTCCCTGCCTAAGCTGTGCACTCTCCTGCATCTCATCGACCTCTCTTGTGGTTTCCTTTACTACTTCCCCTAATCCCACTGGCTAAGCTTCTTTTACCACATCTTTTCCCACAGTGCCTTTCTTCAACAACCAGCACTGGGACTTTTCTGAGTGAATATCCCTGGGTAGCCCATACCAGGTAAAGAAAGCCCTTCATCAGGATTAAAGGCAGTGAGCCTGAAGTGTGGGACTTTTCATTTCCCACCTTACCACAGGCCATTCACCTTCTCTTCACCCCAATGAGCTTCCTTGTTCCCCTGTGGTAAGCTATTTCCAGAGTGAGCTAAATTTTATTTTCATCCACATCTTGACATTTCTGTTCATCCACATAAGTTTTTCAACTCCTCCCATGGAATAATCTCTCTAAGATCCTCATATGTCTTGTCTATTTGAAGGCCTGCACCCATCTCTCAAAATTGCTCTGTTTATTTTTCTGAAGTCAATGGAAGACTCACCTGGTTTATTCTTTCTGTTTCTGAACCATTGTCTGTATGCATCTGGTACTCATTCATAGGCAATCAAATTAGCCTGTTTGACATCAGCATCATCTCTTGACCTCTAACCTGACAGCGCTGCAAACACCTCTCTAGCTCTGCCTCCCAGCTTCGTCTGAACTAGCATTACCCACAAGTCCTCTGGCCACTCCAGCTGCCTAGCCAGCTTTTCAATTGAAATACAACACGGCTTCAACATCTTACTCATCGACATGTGCAGATTTTTAACATGTTTGTATACATCTCTACCTTCTCCCTTCATCTCCACCCTGTTACCTTGACTTTCCTGACGAATTCACAACTTCAGAAACTCAAACTCTCCCTCTTTTTCTCTTTCTCCACACTCTCTCTTTCTTTTTGCTCAGTTAAGAATCTTCTCTCCCTTTCTTCCATCTCCCACTCAAACTGCTTCATCTACAATTGAATTTTCACCATTTCCAAAGACTCTCATGGCCTTTGTAGCACATTTAAAAGGTGCGTTATTTCAGTCATAACCTCATCTTTTTTTTCAGAGACTCAGGCAACCCCAGCTCCACTATGTCTGCCAATTACAGTGGCTTTGCCTGGCTCACCTTTTCCACAACCCCCAAAGTCATGTCTTCCAGCTCTGCAAAACACTTAATTACTGAAAGTGACATTTCTCGCACTTTTAATTAAACCACCTACAAGTAGCTGAAAATAAACATATTTTCTCCTTGTTTTGTTTAAAGATCTGGGACAGTAATCCCCATGTCTGTTTAAATCTGTCCAAATCCATTCAGATCTGCTCAGGTCCCAGACCTGATCTGTGCAAATCCATCTGAATCTACCCAAACCTGCCCAAATCCTGGACCTGAGCCCCCAGTCTGTTCTGATACAGAGGTCGATCCCTTCTGCTAATTAAAACGGAAACACCCAGAGAAACTCGTCTCACCGCGTAATCTGTTCAAAATGTGAGGGAGTGAAAGAAAACTCTGGATTTCCACTGTGGAAAGAAAAAAATAACAGTTTATGTTCCCAACTCTAACAGTGAACACCAAACAAGAACTATTAACAAACCCGATACCGCTTTCTCTCAACTGATGACTAACTGACCCCAACCCTACTAAAATGCTGCTCCAATAACACAGTCACAAAACATTAAATTAATTTAATCTCTCAAAGTCCATACAGTTGCATATGCTGTCTTCCTTCTGCTCTTCCGAATCTGCTGTTTCCTTCCATCCTTCCAACTCTGCTGTCTGCCCCACTCCCGAGCCATCTTGTATGATTTTCTTTTTGACTGCGAGTATCTTTGTATAAAATTCCTTGGTACCTTATCCCAGGGAGCTTTCTGAGATTTCTTTCAGAGTTGTTCAGTGATGTTGGCTCTCTTTTGCTGGCACTTGCTCTTTCTCCCTGATTTTCAAAAAACACTTGTTTTGATTCCCCTGATTCCATATGAATTTCCCATCGTCGGATTGGTTTCAGGCTGTCAGGATCGTCAGATATTAAAATTGATTGGCTTTGAAGGGCTGAGTGTTTGGTCTAAATCAATTGGTCACACTTGAATTGTTGTCAAAACAGCAACCAAAACTCAGGTATCCATTTAACAGCCAATTGTTCCATGTGTCTCTTTTGGAACAGCCTGTCTCCTGGGTGCTCTGTATAATGGCAGCATTTGTGGTACCTTTAGCTCAGAAGAGCAGTTTTTCTCTTAAAAAGGACTATATGTTATTTCCACTCACTATTATTCGAACCAGCATTGTAACAGATGACACACATGCGCACACGCACACACACACACACACACTTGTACATATATAGTGACCAAAAGGCACACACACACACACACACCCCTACACACACATGCACACACACACACACACACCTATGCGCACACACACGGGCGCACACACATGCACACACACAGACAGCTGTGCACACACACATGCAAAAACCTACACACACACACGTTTACACACGCACACGCATGCGCACACACGCACACACGTGCACATGCACACACACACACACACGCATGCACACACACGCACACCTACACGCACACAAACACAGACACACTTGTACATATATAGTGACCAAAAGGCACACACACATACACACACACAGACAGCTATGCACAAATGCAGACACACAGATATCTGTATATACAGAGATAGTAATATACACTCTGACATACATAGAAAGACATACACACACCGACACACACACACATATAGATTTGAGGAGCTAATTGGTCTACTTTTCTCCTGCTTTGTATGTTTTTATGATTAGATTCCCTCCAGCATGGAAATAGGCCCTTCAGCGCAATCAACCCTCCGAAAAGTAACCCACCCAGACCCATTTCCCCCTGACTAATACGCCTAACACTATGGGCAATTTAGCATGGCCAATTCACCTGACTTGCACATTTTTGGACTGTGGAAGGAAACCACAGCAACCAGAGGAAACCGATGCAGAGATGGGGTGAATGTGTAAACTCCGCACAGAGAGTCACCCAAGGCTGGAATTGAACGTGGGACCCTGGTGCTCTGAGGCAGCAGTGCTTACCACTGAGCCAAGGATTATCAAATTGACTCACATAGCAGGATAGTTTAATAGGCAGAGCCCTGTTCTTTGTAGATGAATAAATCATGTAATTGCACTAAATCTGTTTCAATTCAAACAAAATAGACCGCAGCCATTAATTAAGGGCAATGCCCCAATTAGTCAGAGTCAATCTACTTGGTTTAAAATTTAAACAAAGCCTGGAGGTCAACTATCAATCATCAGTAATAAACAGTATAAAGGTTCCCATTGAATTGTATTCTTGCAGATTGTCCTGATGAGTGTCAGAGAACAAAATACTAACAGACATCTTTTTTCCAGTAATACACATGTTCTGTAATACCAAGTAATGATCATTTTTTTAAACCAAGTACTTTCTCTTATTTGTATCAGGTATATTTGTGGGACATGAAGTTTAGAATATGTGAACTGAATATCACTAAATGGTTTCTATCAGTTTTACCAGTGTCAACTCTTCAAGAATGTTCACACAGACATTCATGCACACAATGTGGGCATCATCGGTAAAGACAGTATTTGCTCCTGATGCTGAATTGCCTCTGAGAAGGAAGGAGCAAGTTCAAATGGGGTCACATCAGTGACTGTCATCCCTGTCTTTTAATCATTACACAGAGTGAGCAGTTTAAATGCTCCTTGTTGTGAGCATGTTAAACAATATTTGCTGCAATGATTTCAGTAACATTTGCTGTAGCTATTCTATAACGTCGCTTTGCTTTTCATTATGCACTGTAATTACTTAAAGTTACATCCATGCTGACAGTTTAAAAAGTATTTGATGGAATCTTGGTTTCTAACTGTACTTCAGGAACTTTACACAGGGACATCTGCTGTAGAGTGTAGGACGTCATATTGAGGTTGTACAGGATGTTGGTGAGGCCTCTTCTAGAGGACTGTGTCCAGTTCATGTCACTTAGTTATAGGAAGGATATTATTCAACTGGAAATAGATCAGAAAAGATTTACCAAGGTTTGCCGGGCTTGGAGGGATTGAGATATAAAAATAGAGAGGAAAGACTGGGATTTATTTCACTGGAGCGGAGTAGATTGAGAGGTGACCTTACTGAGGTTTGTAAAATCAGTTGGGACGTGGATAAGGTGAATGACAATGAGGGTGTTCAAAAGCAGGGGTTATATATTTCGGGTGAGAGAGGAAAGATTGAGAAAGGGCATGTGGGGAGTGTTTTCTTACCCAGAGAGTGGTTTGTGTTTGGAATGCACTGTCAGAGACAGTGATGGATGCAGGTACAGTTACAGCATTTGAAAGACATTTGGATCAAGCTTGACCAGGAAAGGTTTGGACAGATGTGGGCCAAGTGCAGGCAGATGGGAATAGTTTAGTTTGAGAACACTGTTGGCACAGACTAGATGTACTGAGGGGTCTATTTCCATGCTGTACTACTCTGATTGAACACAAGGGGTGATGCACAAGGTCTAATGCGGCCAATGTGTATCATTTACCCAGGGAAAACATTGTGTTTGTCTCACTGATTCAGGAAGGACTGGTCGATTGTACTGTGTCTGTTTCAGGGATCATGGGGTGTGTTGACTGAACCTACTCTCTGTATCTCACAGACGTCAGGGAGAGCAGACTGACCTCACTGTGTCTTTATCACTGACCCAAGGAGCCCAGATTGTTGGTTTGTGTGGGAGAGTGTTTGAGTAGTTTCAAAACAAAATGTTTGCAGCTGGATGTATATTGCATCAGTTAAAATTGAGTTTGTGTGTGTTTGTGTGTTTGTTGAGTGTGGGAGGGGAAGCAGTGAGGAAGTGAAAATTGTGTGGAAAACTAACAGACAGAAGGTTCTAGAAAGAGGAGGGGCTGATCACTAAAATGGCAAACACCCTGTTGTTTGAATGAACTGATTGGAGGGAACTGAGGGGGGTGGGAGTGAGTATAAAATAGTGAGAATGGGAGCCTGGGGCGGGCAGTTCGGGCAACATCAGGCCATTCTGGGCCGTTCGAACCAGGAGAGAGTGACTGCTTGTGTTACATGCGAAGTTTGAATAAAATGTAAAACTAAACATTCCCAGTGGCCTCATGCATGCTTCCAACCCAATAATTCTCAAACTGAATTATTTCTGATTCCAGAATGCATCAATCCAACTCAATATTTCATACATACCACTAATCGAGCAAATTGGTGTTTTATCATGTTTTCAGCTGTTCTCTGAACTTAGTCTGGGTCACGGCATATATACACGTGTTTGTGCAGCAACTCAGGAGCTGGAGAATGAGTCCTATTTCTCATAAACAGTAGTGCAAAACGACAGCCTTATAACCCAAGCAATACATTCGTCTCCATCTCAAATACACCAGAAACATTGACCATAACAGGGTGAAATTCCCTGAGATAACAAACATTAAAATGATGGATTTCCTTCGGCTCTCCAAGTGTTGGTCCTTGGAATGCTGTCCCCTTCTGTCAGATTGGAGTCTCCTGCGGGCTCTGCTGGCCACTAAAATGTACCTCCCAGTGAAAGCATTGAGCAGCAGAATCAAAACAAATGGGAGTGCTGGGGTCAGAATGTAGTGGGTAAGTTCAATCGATCCCCAGACAGGAGATAACATAATGTATTCTTTTGCCAAACAAAACCAAGGCTGGTTCCTCAGCTTATACCAAGGTGTTAACATAAAATACCAGGAAATGTTCTTTAAACAGCTGAGCACAGTTATTGTTCCCAGAACCACGGCTGCTGTTCTCTCAGTGCAATAGTTGCCTTTCATCTTTTGACAACAAATGGCCACAAATCGATCAAAGGTGAAAGTGACAGTGAACCAGACAGAGCAGTCCATAGCGGCAAAAACCAGGATGGCGTACATGTTACACACGGGGATGGTCATCAGAAATGTAAATTCAGTTTTATAAATAATTGGAATGGGCCTCAATATCAGGTCAATGATGATAAGCAGTAAATCCACTGCTGCCATGGCCACCAGGTAGTGTGTGATACATTTAGAAAGATCACACTTTCTCTGCAACAGAATCACTATTGTCACTACGTTAACTATGAGAATAGAAGATAAACAAGAACATGTTATGTTAGGCTGAAATAAAATTGCACTTATTACAGTTAAAATTAATAATTTGCAACAGATATAATAATGGAACATAAAGAAACATTGGGTGCATTGAACAGGTATGTTTTGCCTGTCTCTTGAATAGCATTCCAAAAATAAGGTATAAATAAGGCATTGAAAGGAATGGATGAATTATAAAATAATTATAATGATTGAGAATGGTTGCTCAAAAATTTACTAGAAACAAAAGCTGACATGTCCTGGGTTCTGATGGTTTTCAAAGGAATGCTGTATGCAATAGCAGATGCACTGGTTTTAATTTTCCAAACATCCCCAGAAGCTGGTGAGAATGGAGAGCAACTGCTTCTCCAATCACAGGCTGCTTCTCTCCATGCTTGCTGTTGATAGGTTTACTGATGAGCCTATCAGTGACAAATTCAAAGAGAGAAATAATTTGTGATTGGTGATTGTGTGTGTGTGTGTGTGTGTGTGGGTGGGGGTGGGGCAGGTGGGACAAGCACGCAGCTCGGTAATTGCTGCCAGTGAGGGTCTCTCTGAGGGAAGGTGGGCTGAGGGCTGGGAGCAGGCAGATGGAGGTCAGGTCTGGGAGGGAGAGCCAGAGGGAGGAGTCAAGTCAGCCTTTGTCAAGAGGTCCAGGAGTGTTGTAGGGGCAAGAGGGAATTTGCAAGGAACTTTGTGTTTGATAACTTTGCTGAATTTATTTAAGGTGTTAACCTGACGTGTTGATGAGGGCAGTGCATTTGATGTGGTCTACATGGACTTCAGCAAGGCTTTTGGTAAAGTGTCTCCTGCAGATTGGTCAAGACAGTAAGAGTCAATGGGATCCCAGCTAAAGTGATGTGCTGGATCTAAAACTGGCTGAGAGGCAGGAGGGAGAGGAGAATGGTTGAGGGATGTTTCTGTGACAGGAAGTCTGTTTCCAGTGGGGTTTCACGGCGCTCGGTGCTGGGAGCTTGCTGCTTGTTGTGTAGATGATGATTTAGACTTAAATTCAGGGGAATATGATAAAGAAGTTCACAGACGGCATGAAACTTGGCAGGGTAGTAAAAAGTGAGGAGGGTACCTGTAACCTGCAGGAGGAGCAGAGACAACAGGAACTCAACCTGGAAAAGGGTGCACTAGCTTTTGAGGAGGGGCTAACAAGGCAAAGGATTACTCTGTGAATGAAAGGGCCCTGGAAAAGACTGAATATCAGAGGGACCTCGGATGCATATCCACAGATCCCTGATGGTAGTAGGTCAGGTGGATAATGTGGTTTAGAAGGCATTCTGGATATTTGTGTTTTATTAGCTGAGGCATGGAATAAAAGACCTGGGGAGGGGGGTTGTGTTGAAACTGTATAAAACACTGGAGCTCTGACTGTAGTTCTGGTCACCACATTGTAGGAAGAATGTGATAGCGCGAGAGAGGAAACAGAGGCGATTCACCAGGATGTTGTCTGGGCTGGAGGGTCTGAGCAATGAGGAAATATTGGAAAGGCTGGGGCTGTTTACCTTGGAGCAGTTAGGAGTGAGAGGGGACCTGATCGAGGTGTACAAGATTATGAGGGCTGGAGATAGGATGAATAGAAAGGCACTTTTTCCATGAGTAGAGGGGTCAATAAACAGGAAGTCAGAGAAGTGAACCTGAGAGATCGAGGCAAAGAGGAAAGTTGAGGACTTTTATTCCCAGAGGGAGATGGGCGTCTGGAACTCACTGTCTGAAAAGGTATTGAGTAGAAATGGTTTTAACCCTAAATCAGGAATTAAACATTCAATTCTGTTTCCATAACCGACAGAGGTACAGGCCAAGAGCTGTACAATGGTATTAGTGTTGTGAGACCTTTGTTGACCAGCCTCCTTCAGTGAGGTTTAAGTCGATGAGCCTATATTGACATCACCAGTTTTACTGAGGGAATCGACCTCGTGAGCATCACTGGCCGAGTCAATCAAGAAAGAACCTTTGTGGAGGAAGTGCATACGGGGGAATACAGAGTCACCACAACAACCATCTTAAATACATTCAGAACAACAGTCATCAATTCCATCGACAAAGTGTTAATAAGGGAAATGATACATCAGATGGGAACCAAATGGGTCGTGTGAAGGGGTTGGTGATCATTGTTATATTTAGTTTGAACATTCATTGATGAATTTGATGTTTATATCTTTGGGCTTTCTGCTAAAGACAGGATTTACATTAAAATACTGTAACATCTGTAAACTGAGAAAGGTACTTCTTATGGAATCGGGATGCAATGAACGTACAACACACCAGTTCTCTCTGACCTGGTGCACTGTGACCAGTGCTCGGCAACACACTTTAATAAGGACATGGAAACTTTGCAATGGGTATGAGGACATTTTAACCAGTGCAGGTTCCAGCACTAAGGGATTGCAGATACATAGATAAACTGGAGAAATTGGAGTTATTCTCATGTGAGAAACCTACAGAATGCTTGGAAGGATAGACAAGATCGATCCAGGAAGATATCGGTCAGGGAGACCAGAAATAAGCATAATTTAAGAATAACAAACCTGCCATTTCGAATTGAGATGATGAGAAGTTTTTTTTTCAATACCATTGAAAATCTCTTTCCTATTGGGCTGGGGAAGCTCAGCCTATGAGTCTATCTAAAGCAGCGGCTGATACATTTTTGAGCATCAATCACATTAAGAGTTAGGAGGATAGTCTGTAAAAGGCATTGAAGTGTCCAGTCAGTCATCATTGAATTAAATGATGGAGAAGACTTGATGGGCTGAATGGCATCCTCCAGTTCCTACGTTCCCAAAGACCTGTAAAGGCAATAATCAGAGCCCACAGAATTAATATGATTGGCATAAAGAAGCAGAGGGTGACTGCTCTACACAATGGGTGATTAGGATTTGGAATACAAAGTGAGTGACACATATCGATTCAATAGTGGATTATAAATATGGAACTGGAGAAATACGTGAGGCAGGAAAAGTTAAAGGATATGGAGAAACTTACAGTTTGAAGGAGAGAATAATAGGCTCAATACCGGTGTTGTAATTTTAAGTAAGGGTAGATCTAAGAGCTTTAAAGTAGACCGAACTAAACAGAACAGGGAAATGATGTTCAGCAGAACACAGTGGTGGGAGACATTTCAGGGCATAATTCAGATTACACACAACAAATGCATTCAAAATGAGAAAGGAAAATTTCCAAATGGAACACCCACCATCCATGTTAAAAATGGCATCAAACTTCACTGAAAAGGCGATAATTGTGAAACATTGGCTGGTAGGTCAGGAAAAGAAAATAAAAGTCAGCACAAAATGGCTAAAAGATTAACGAGGAGTGAACAATTAGAGTACAAGAGAAAACTAGCGAGCAATACAGGGGCAAGAACACGGTGGGCGACAGTCAGAGGCCTTTATCAACATTGCTCATTATCACCCTCATTAACATCAAATCTCACCTCATTAATATGCAGATTCCAATTCTAACATCCACTGGATAGAAACTAGACGCTGAGAATTCCTGACGTAGAAGTCAGACTGGGAACCTGGTGACTCCAGCTCACTGCTTGTTCCTCCAGCCCTCCAGCTTGGAACCCCGGCACCAACAGCTCAAGGTACGGTTTCTGGGTGGTGACCACACACAGCCCACGGTCACAGACATTGGAATCCGACATGTGCCAGTCTCACCACACACCAATCTGGCACATCTCCGAGCCACTTGTTGGGCACTGCCAAGGAGGCCATTCCTGTGAAATGACGCCTAGGGAACATAATAGTGAGAATAGGAGTTGGGAAGCTGGGGAATGATGATACTGAAGGGACATAACTCACTATGTAAGGGGGAGGGGTTCAGTGAGACTCAGCAACACCCTGGATACAAGGAGGGAGGGCAGTGAATTCCCAACCCTGGCATATCGACCCAACCGGACTGGGGTCAGGACTGAAGGGTACGTAGATACAGATGGGTTGGGCAGGACTCAGGGAGGAGTGAAGTCTGAGATGTTACTGGGGTGGGGGAGGTTCTAACAAGGAGGGACATTTCATTCCTTGAGTGTTCCCCTGCGTGCAGAGGAGGAGGCTGGAACTCAGTGTCTGAGGGAAGCCTGCTCTTGCCTTCCATCCTGCTGTGAATCAGAAATAAAGATGGCTGCAACTGAACATGAGGCCATCAGGGTAAGTTTTTGGATGTGCAGCCTCGGGTGGGGGTGGGGTATCTGCAAGTCCGTGCAATGGGAGGCCCCTTCAAAGGGCACGGTCACTCGGCACACACCCAGACACTGAAGGGCAGGCCCTTTAATATTGTACATTGCAGCTCCTTCCCCAAACAGCTCAGAGCATTTAGTGTCACACAGGTTGACAGCATGGAAACAGGCTCTTCAGCCCAACTTGTGCATGCTACCCAGTTTGCACAACGAAACCTGTCCAGATTGTATACGTTTAGTCCATATACCTCCATACCTGTCCCAACCATGTATCTGTCTAAATGTTTCTTAAATGACAACATTGTACTCACTATCACCGCTACCTCTGGGAGCCCATTCCAGACACTCACCACCGTCTCTGGGAAAAAGCTGCCCCTCTGAACCTATTTGTGTCTCTCCCCTCTCAGCCTAAACCTGTGCTCTCTAGTTTTAGACTCCCCGAGCACGGGGAAAATTTGTTGGCTATCTACCTTATCATTGCCTCGCATGATCTATGAGGTCACCCCTCAGTCTCATATTCTCCAGGGAAATCTTATCCAGACTCTCCTGGAAGCTCAAAACATCTAGTCCAGGTGGCATCCTAGCAAATTTTCCAGTGTTCTTTCCAATTTAATTTTATCCTTCCAATAGCAGGGTGACCAGAACTGCACGATGTACTCCATTTGTGGCCTTTCCAACACGCTGTACAGCTGCAACAAGATGTCCCAACATTTATACTCAATGTTCTCCCCAGTGAAAGCAAACAAGCTGAAAGCCTTCTTGACCATCCTGCCTACCTGTGACTCCAGCTTCAAGGAGCAATGAACCTGTACCCCTCGAACTCCTTGTTCTATAACACTCCCTATGGCCTGACCAATGAATGGGTATGTCCTGCCCTGGTTTAACCCAACAAAATTCAACACCTTGCATTTATCAAAATTAAACTCTATTGGCCATTCCTCAGCCTATTGGCCCAATTGATCAAGATCTCACTGTATTCCCAGGTAACCTGCTTCACTGTCCACTGTACCAGCAATTTTTGTGGCATCCATACACTTACTAATCATACCTCCTAAATTCTCTACCAAATTCTTTCAATAAATGATGAATAACAGTGGACCCATCACTGATCCCTGTGGTACATTGCTGCTCACAGCCATGTTTCTGTTAGAGCTGTAATGTCCCAGTCCAATGTATCCATCCATGCCCTGAATTCACTTCCCTTACCTGTCAGGCCTCTTGCTTTGAAATAAATGCAGTTTAACCCTGAATTCCCTTGCTTCCTGCCTACTCTTGTCTACCCTGTCTAGTACGATGATTACCAACATTACCTCGACTGTTTAACTCGCTCTCATTAACTTCTGTACTGTCATTAACATTCTCCTATGTCTCCCTACTGCTTTGGATCCACCCCAACACCCATCTGCACTTCCCTGCCAGACGAGTTTACCCCATCCCAAGTGGCTCTCGCAAATCTCCCCACCAGGACATTGGTCCTCTCAATATCAGGTACAACCTGTCCCACTTGGAGAAGTCAACTCTGCCCCAGAACAGATCCCAATGATCCAAGAATCTGAATCCCTGACCCCTCCAGGCCCTCAGTCACGCATCCAACTGCCAAATCCTCCTTTTCCTATTCTCGCTAACACTTGTAGTCCCCAAATTACTACCCTTGAGATCCTCTGTTTTAACCTGCTGCCTAACTCCCTTTTATTACTCTTCAGGACCTCATTCCTTTTCCTCCCTATGTCATTGGTACCAATCTGCCCGCTCATCCTCCCCCTTAGAAATTCGATGCAATGTTCAGAGACGCTCTCAGCCCTGACACCAGGGAGGGAGCACACCATCCTGGAGTCTCGGTCACAGCCACAGATACCCTGTCTGTGACCCTGACTAGCAAGTCCCCTCATGCTCTGTTTCAATTGCCTTCCCGAAGGTTTGCAGCTAAGCTAGTCATGATACTACAGGCCTGTCTGCTGCAGTTGTACTCCCCTGAGAGAGTATCCCAAACGTTATCCCTGTTAGAGAGGGGAATAGCCACTGGAGACTCCTGCACTACCTGCCTCTCCTGGCAGTCACCCATCTCCCTGAGTGAACCTGTGGTGTGACCACATCACTGTAACTAGTGTCTATCACACTCTCTGCCCCCTGTATGCACCTCAGTGAGTCCAACTCTGTCTCCAACTGAACCTCACGGTCTGTGAGGGGCTGTAACCGGTCACACTTCCTGCAGACACAGTCGTCAGGGACACTAGACTATTCCCTGATCCCCCACATCTGGCAGGAGGAGCATACCACTGTCCTAACGGTGAAGTGAGAGAGAGAGAGAGAGAGAGTTAAATAGGAGAAGAGGCAGAGGGATAGAGATAGAAAAAATAAGATGTTGAATAGGGAGAGACAAATCGAAAGAAATTAATTTTCAGGATGGAATTGTATAAACATTAGAAGGGGATAGACTTGCCCTATGATGAGGAGAGAATTGAGAGGGGGAGAGGTGCTGTGTCTTTGTGACTCTACTTACAGGACAATCGGGACAGGACCAGGGGTGGCAATAATTGGACAGGTCAGGCTTTGAAGGAATTTGGACTCAAAATGAGAATATTAAAATGGGAAGTTGTTGGATCAGGAAAGTTTGTTGTCAATTAGCACAAAGAGAAATGGTAAACCAAACATGATGGGAGTTCAGAACGGGCAGCAGAACTTTGGATGAGTTCGGGTTGTTTGAAGTTTGACACTGTGGGACTGAAGATGATATCAGTGAAATACTTGAGTCTGGATTAATCAAACCCACAGGCGGTGTAGTGTGCAGCATCCCGGATGAAGGAGGCAGGAGACAATGAGATTACAGATTCTGATCTGTCATCTCTCCCTGTTTCGAGGAATGTTGCAGCTGAGACTCATTTATTAATAGAAGGAAGAATCCATCCAGAAACTCAGTTAGGGCCCACAGAGATTTACATTAATTACAGTCGCTGAACAAACAGGTTCATTGAATTTGTTTCAAACAAGTGCTTTTGTCCCAGAGTACAGTAAAACTTTTCCCTGATCTGGGTAGAATGTGTGAGGTTTGCTGAGTAAACGAACAATGAAAATATGGGAGTGGGCCAAGAGGGCTGGATGTTTATCATAGCTCCTCTGATGATTCTAGATAAAATATAGGTTTGTTCCTTTGAAAAAGAGTTTAACAAGTGACAGTTATTATGGGCTTAATGGAGTTCTTCGATAAAGGAAAGTGCTTTGGAAATGTTGAGTCCAGTGTGTTTCATGTTCCAAAAGGATCATGACTGCCAAAAGGTGTAGTGTAATTTAATTAACTGATTCGGAAAATTCAAACATGTGAATTGAAGGACCTTGGCATTCTGAGTTTCACATTGACTGAGGGACATAACTCAGAGAGAAATACTGAGCAGGTAATGATTAGCTGCAGGACGAGGGCTCTTATGGCGCAGTGATAGTGTCCCAGGCAAGAGATCTTGGGCTGAAATCCCACATGTTCCAGACGTGTGTAATAACACCTCGGGGGTAGTTTGGTTAGAAGGTAGACTGCAAGAAAATATACTGTTCCTCCCTCATGGAGAAATTGAGGACTGCAGATGCTGGGGATCAGAGCTTAAAAACGTGTCGCTGGAAAAGCGCAGCAGGTCAGGCAGCATCCAAGGAGAAGGAGAATTGACGTTTCGGGCATAAGCATACTTTCCCCTCCCCTCTGGAACTCTGCTCTTTTGTCCATGTTTGAACCAAGGCTGTAATGAGGTCAGGAGCTGGGTGGTCCCGATGGAACCCAAACTGGGCGTCACTGAGCAGGTTATTGCTGAGCAGGAGCTGCTCAATAGCACGGCTGATGTCACCTTCCATCACTTTACTAGTGATCGAGAATAGACTGATGTGGCGGTAATTGGCCGGATTGGATTTGTCCTGCTAAATATGTACAGGACATACCTGGGTAAATTTCCACATTGTTGGGTAGATGCCGGCTTTGTAACTGTACTGGAACAGCTTGGCTAGGGGAACACATGTCTTCATGTGTTCCCCTATTACTGCTGGAATGTTGTCAGGGCCTATAGCCAATTTCCAATGTCTCCCATCATTTTGTGAAATCATGTGGGGTGAATCGAATTGGCTGAAGACTGGCCTCTGTAATGCTGGGGCCCATTGGAGGAGGGGGAAATGGATCATCCACTCAGCACTTCTGACTGAAGATCCCGGCAAATGCTTCATCCTTAACTTTTGTACTGGTGTGCTGGAATCTTCCATCGCTGAGGATGGGAATATTTGTGGAGCCTCCTTCTCCAGTGAGTTATAGAGTCATAGAGATGAACAGCACGGAAACAGACCCTTCGGTCCAACCTGTCCATGCCGACCAGATATCCCAACCCAATCTAGTCCCACCTGCCAGCACCCGGCCCATATCCCTCCAAACCCTTCCTATTCATATATCCATCCAAATGCCTTTTAAATGTTGCAATTGTACCAGCCTCCACCACTTCCTCTGGCACCTCATTCCATACACGAACCACCCTCTGTGTAAAAAGGTTACCCCTTAGGTCTCTTTTATATCTTTTCCCTCTCATCCTAAACCTATGCCATCTAGTTCTGGACTCCCCCACCCCAGAGAAAAGACTTGGTCTATTTATCCTCTCCATGCCCCTCATAATTTTGTAAACCTCTATAAGGTCACCCCTCAACCTCCGACGTTCCAGGGAAAACAGCCCCAGCCTGTTCAGCCTCTTCCTGTAGCTCAGATCCTCCAACCCTGGCAACATCCTTGTAAATCTTTTCTGAACCCTTTCAAGTTTCACAACATCTTTCCGTTAGGAAGGAGACCAGAATTGCACGCAATATTCCAACTGTGGCCTAACCAATGTCCTGTACAGCCGCAACATGACCTCCCAACTCCTGCACTCAATACTCTGATCAATAAAGGAAAGCATACCAAACGCCTTCTTCACTATCCTATCTACCTGCGACTCCACTTTCAAGGAGCTATGAACCTGCACTCCAAGGTCTCTTTGTTCAGCAACACTCCCCAGGAACTTACCGTTAAATGTATAAGTCCTGCTAAGATTTGCTTTCCCAAAATGCAGCACCTCGCATTTATCTGAATTAAACTCCATCTGCCACTTCTCAGCCCATTGGCCCATCTGGTCCAGATCCTGTTGTAATCTGAGGTAACCCTCTTCGCTGTCCATTACATCTCCAATTTTGGTGTCATCTGCAAACTTACTAACTGTACCTCTTATGCTCGCATCCAAATCATTTATGTAAATGACAAAAAGTAGAGAACCCAGCACCGATCCTTGTGGCACTCCACTGGTCATAGGCCTCCAGTCTGAAAAACAACACTGTCTTCTACCTTTGAGTCAGTTCTGTATCGAAATGGCTAGTTCTCCCTGTATTCCATGAGATCTAACCTTGCTAATCAATCTTTGGAAGGACTGCAGAGCCTAGATCTGATTCGTTAGTTGTGGGATCACCGAGCTAGTCTAGTTTGGTGGCTTCACCAGGTTGACACCTCATCCTCAGCCATGCTTGGTGTTGCTCCTGGCATGTTCCCCTGCACTCTTCATTGAACCAGGGTTGATCCCCTGGCTTGATGGTCATGGTGAAATGGGGAATGTGCTGGACCATGAGGTCACAGACTGTGCTGCTGTTAATGGCCCACATCACATCATGGATGCCAAGTCTTGAGTTGTGAGATTTGTTTGAAGTCTGTCTCATTGATCACAGTGATTGTGCCACACTACACGATGGAGGTTATTCTCAATGTGAAGGTGGGACTCTGTCTCCTTAATGATTGTACGGTGATTGCTCTTCCTGATACCGTCATGGACTGAAGCATCTGCAGTCAGCAAATTGGTAAGTGTTATGGACCAGGCCAGACCCTCTCAAAACATTTCAAGAAAGTAGCTCAGAACCTAACTTTGCTGGTTGTTTATGGGAGATGTAATGCGGCTATTCCAGGAGGGATGCAGTTGATCAAACCACGTAGTTTTGAACAAAACAGAATTTATTTACAAGATTGTCAAATGAAACACAAATAAAAGGGAGTAGTATACAAAATAACTTAACCTATCTGAAAACACAACAAATTGTCCCAACTTAATGAAGCTGTTCCAAATATGTGCAACATTCCCACTCGGCACACAAGGTAAAGTCAACCATAGGGTCTTCCAGGAGAGATGTCAGAGAGAGAGGAGGATCAGCAGGGACCTGCTCCCTTGGGTCCAGCAGCTTTAAACCTGCCTGACTGCTTTCAGTGAATAGCCAGGCTGCCAAAACACCAAACCAAACTAATCTGGCATTAGTGAACCCAGATGGGTTTTGCCATCGTCGTCAGTATGTTCTTAATTTCCAATTTTTAAAATAAAAGTCAAATTTCATCATCTGCTGTGGCAGGATTCAAACCTGGGTCCTCAGATCATTAGCTGAGTTTTTGGAGAGATAGTCTCGTAATAATACCACGAGGACATCACCTCCCTGCCTCCACTACATGGAGGGGTATAGAGGACTGTATGGAGCGGTATAGAGGACTGTATGGAGGGGTATAGAGGACTGTATGGAGGGGTATAGAGGACTGTATGGAGGGGTATAGGGGATTGTATGGAGGGGTATCGGAGATGTATGGAGGGGTATAGGGGACTGTATGGAGGGGTGTAGAGGACTGTATGGAGGGGTATAGGGGACTGTATGGAGGGGTATAGGGGATTGTATGAAGGGGTATAGGGGATTGTATGAAGGGGTATAGGAGATGTATGGAGGGGTATAGGAAACTGTATGGAGGGATATAGGGGATTGTATGGAGGGGTATAGGGGACTGTATGGAGGGGTGTAGAGGACTGTATGGAGGGGTATAGGGGACTGTATGGAGGGGTATAGGGGATTGTATGGAGGGGTATAGGAGATGTATGGAGGGGTATAGGAAACTGTATGGAGGGGTATAGGGGATTGTATGGAGGGTAATAGGGGACTGTATGGACGGGTATAGGGTCTGCATGGAGAGGTATAGAGGACTGAATGGAGGGGTACAGAAGATTGTATGGAGGGGTATAGAGGACTATATGGAGGGGTATAGGGGATTGTATGGAAAGGTATAGAGGATTGTATGGAGGCGTATAGGAGATGTATGGAGGGGTATAGGAGACTGTATGGAGGGGTATAGATTACTGCATGGAGGGGCATAAAGGACTGTATTGAGGGGTATAGGGGATTGTATGGAGGGGTATGGAGGGGTATAGGGGACTGTATGGGGGGTATTGGGAAATGTATGGAGGGGCATAGGGGACTATATGGGGGGTATAGGGGACTGTATGGAGGGGTATAGAGGATTGTATGGAGGGGTATAGGGGACTGCATGGAGGGGTATAGGGGAATGTATGGAGGGGTATAGAGGACTATATGGAGGAGTAAGGGGACTGTATGGAGGGGTATAGGAGACTGTGTGGAGGGGTATAGGGTCTGCATGGAGAGGTATAGAGGATTGTATGGAGGGGTACAAGGGATTATATGGAGGGGTATAAAGGACTATATGGAGGAGTATAGGGGATTGTATGGAAGAGTAAAGCGGATTGTATGGAGGCATATAGGAGATGTATGGAGGGATATAGGGGACTGTATGGAGGGATATAGGGGATTGTATGGAGAGGTATAGGAGACTGTATGGAGGCGTATAGGGGACTGTATGGAGGGGTATAGGGGACTGCATGGGAGGGTATAGGGGACTGTTTGGAAGGATATAGGGGATTGTATGGCGGGGTATAGAGGACTGTATGGAGGGGTATAGGGGACTGTATGGAAGGGTATAGAGGACTGTATGGAGGGGTATAGAGGATTGTATGGAGGGGTATAGAGGACTGTATAGAGGGGTATAGGAGACTGTACCAGGTTTATAGGGGACTGTATGGAGGGGTCTCAAGGATTGTATGGCGGGTATAGGAGACTGTATCAGGTTTATAGGGCACTGTATGGAGGGGTCCCAAGGACTGTATGGAGGGGTATAGAGGACTGTATGGAGGGGTATAGGAGACTGTGGATGTTCCATAGAGGGCTTTGTTGAGGTCTAAAGAGGACTGCATGGAGATGTAGTGAGGATTTCATGGAGGTCACAATAATGACTCTTCTTCCTCAGGAGGCTAAAGAAATTCAGCAATTCGTAAGGACTCTCACCAACGTTTGTAGCTGCACCATGGAAAGCATTCTATCTGGGTGCATCACAGCTTGGTACGGTAACAGCTCTGTCCAGGACCACAAGAAACTACAGAAAGTTATGAACACAGCCCAGACCATGACACAAGCCAACCTTCCATCTAGTTACTCCATCTATAGTTCTCGATGCCGTGGAAAGAGAGTGAACCCCTCCCACCCGGTCAGACTCTCTTCCAACCTCTTCAGCACACATAGCCACAGCTTCTTCCCTGCTGTTCTTTGACTGTTGAATGGACCTCTCTAACTTCAAACCTAATACTGATCTTGTGTTTGTGTGTCTCCTGTGCAGCTGTAACCCAGTTTGCCTCACTCTGTCAAAATAAACAACAATCTGTCTGTATATTACAATCAACAGAACATAGAACATAGAACACAGAACATTACAGCACAGTACAGGCCCTTTGGCCCTTGATGTTGCGCTGACCTGTGAAGCTCATCTCACCTACACTACCCCATTATGATCCATATATTGAACTAATGACCAATTAAATACCCTTAAAGTTGACGAGCCTAGCACAGTTGCAGGCAGGATGTTACATGCCCTTACTACTGTCTGAGTAAAGAACCTACCTCTGACATTTGTCCTATATCAATCAGTTCTCAATTTAAGGCTATATCCCCTTGTGCTAACCATTACTATCCGAGCAAAAAAAGGCTCTCACTGTCCAACCTATCTAATCCTCTGATGATCTTATGTGTCTCTATCACACCACGCTCAACTTTCTTCTTTCCAATGAAAACAGACTCACATCCCTCAGCCTTTCCTCAGAAGACCTTCCTTCTATACCAGGCAACATCCTGTTAGATTTATTCTGCACCCTTTTCCAATGTTACACATCCTTTCTATAATGCAGTGACCAAAACTTTTGACAATACTCCACGTGCAGCCTCGACAGATCTTTGTACAGCTGCAACATGATCCCATGACTCCAAAACTCAGTCACTTTGCCAATAAAAACTAACACACCATATGGCTTCTTACCAGTCCTCTCAGCCTTGGTGGCCACTTTCATACAATATGGAACAGTGAACATTACAGCGCAGTACAGGCCCTTCTGCCCTCAAAGTAGCGCCAGCCTGTGAAATCAATCTGATGCCCATCTAACCTACACTGTTCCATTATGATCCCTAAGTATGTCCAATGCCCACTTAAATGTCCTTAATGTTGGCAAGTCTGCTACTATTATAGGCAGTGCATTCCACGTCCCTACTACTCTCTGAGCAAAGAAACTATCCCTGACATCTGTCCTCAATCAATCACCCCTCAATTTAATGCTTATCCCCACGTGTTAGCCTTCACCATCCGAGGTAAATGGATCTCACTGTCCTCCCTATATAACCCACTGAATATCTTATATGTCTCAATTAAGTCACCTCTCAACCTTCTCTCTAATGAAAATGGCCTCAAGTCACTCAGCCTTTCCTCATAAGACCTTCCCTCTGTACCAGGCACATCCTAGTAAATCTCCTCTGAACTCTTTCCAAAGCTTCCACATCTTTCCGATAATGCGGTGACCAGAACTACACGCAATCCTCCAAGCCTTACCAGTGTCTTGTACAGCTGAAGCATGACCCCGTGGCTCCGAAACTCAATCCATATGCCTTTTTGACAGCCCTATCAACCTGGGTGGCAACTTTCAGGGATTTATGCACCTGGACTCCGAGATCTCTCTGTTCATCTACACTACCAAGAATTTTACCATTAGCTCAGTGCTCTGCATTCCTGTTACTTCTTCCGAAATGAACTACCACACACGTTTCTGCGTTAAATTCCATTTGTCATTTCTCAGCCCAGCTCTGCATCTTATGTATGTCCCTCTGTAACCCACAACATCCAGTATCCACAACTCTGCCTACCTTCGTGTCATCTGCAAATTTACAAACCCATCCTTCTACGCCCACCTCCAGATCATTTATAAAAATGACAAACAGTACTGGCCCCAAAACAGATCCTTGTGGCACACCACTGGGAACTGAGCTCCAGGATGAATATTTCCCATCGACCACCAACCTTCTTTCAGCTAGCCAATTTCTGATCCAAACCGCGAAATCACCTTCAATCCTGAAACTCCGTACTTTGTGCAAATGCCTACCATGGGGAACCTTATCAAATGCCTTATTCAAGTCCATATAGACCACATCAACCACTTTACCTTCATCCACGTGTTTTATCACCTTCTCGAAGAACTCAAAAAGGTTAGTGAGGCATGACCTACCCTTCACAAAACTGTGTTGCCTATTACTAATCAAATTATTCCTTTCTAGATTATTATAAATCCTATTTCTTGTAATCTTTGCCAACACCATACCCACATACTCTGGCTTCCCAAAAAATCTGAGGATATATCCCATCCATCCAAGGGGTCTTATCTATTTTCAGATCTTGCAAGATTGCTGGAACCTCCTCTTTGTCAACCTCGATCCCATCTAATCTTGTATCCTGTATCTCTGTATTCTCACTAACATTACCCTTTTCCAATATGAATACTGATGAAAAGTATTAATGAAGTACTTCCCCATTTCCTCAGGTTCCACACACAACTTTCAACTATATCTTTGATTTGCCCAAATGTTACTCTAGTCATTCTTTTCTTTCTGATATACCTACAGAAGGTCTTAGGGTTTTCCTTGATCCTATCCGTCAATAACTTCTCATGTCCCCTCCTGGCTCTTCTTAGCCTCTACTGCCTACAAAACAAAACAAAACGTTTCATTGCACTTAGGTACATGTGACAGCAATAAATCAAATCACATGCTGTACATGGGTCTGAAAGGGTTAATATTGATTGCGTGTAAAAAGGACAACGCACAGAGATCATATCATGGTGGGAGGATCTGGGAGGAGTCGGGCAAAAGATCAGGTTCTTCTAACAGTTTCTGTTACAATGGACAACACATCCTTCTGATGTATAAATAATCACTGAGAGGCAATGAGCTATCCCCTGTATGGTGTAAGAGATTCACATCCGAGTTAGGGAGCAATTCTCAGGGCCCTCGTATACCTAGAAGATTGGAAGTAATTGGAGTTATAGAATTTAGTATAAAATTTACATAATCTGGTGTTTCTGGGAAGCTTTACAAGTATACACATTTTGTTAATCTTCCACAAGGGAAAGAGGTGTTTTCTTTCCAAAACAATCTACATAAATGAAGCCATCTTGTACAGTCCCACAGCAGTGCTTATTCTCAGAACAGTACCACACCAGTCTATGGGTCGCAACTGCATGAGAAACACTTACATTATGCTGGAATTGAAGAATAAATAAAGCATTTAAGATGTCTTGTCTCAAAGAAGGAAGTGATTTTGTATCCAAGAGTTAGGTTCCAAACCCAATTTGATGCCTCCCTTGTATTTATGACGAGGATAACTGGGCAAACAAATGGCAGCAAGGGGATCAGGATTAGGAGCTGAATATTCACGGATTTACATCCTATTGAAAAGATAGGCATGTAGGCAGAGGGAGTGGGGTTGCGTATCAGTAAGAAATAAAATTAAATCAAGACTAAGAAACAAAGGAGGGGCCTATGGTGTCAAATCTGTGTGGGTAGAATTGGGGAAACACAAAGGTTTAAAATAAACATACTTGGAGTTATGTACAGGCGTCCAAACAGCAATCAGGAAGTGGGACACAAGATCCACCAGGAGATAGAAAAGATATATAGGAAAGGCAAAGTTACAGTGATCATGGGGAATTTCAATATGCAGGTCGACTGGGAAAATCAGGTTTATAGTGAATTGCAAGAAAAGGGATTTGTGGGATGTCTTCAAAATGGCTTTTTGGAGCAGCTTGTGGTGGAGCCCACTTGGGAACAGGCAATACTGGATTTAGTGTTGTACAATGAGGCAGACTTGATAAGGGAGCTTAAGGTGAAGGGACCCTGAGGAGGCAGTGATCATAATGTGATTGAATTTAGTCTGCAATTTGAAACGGAGAAGATAAAATCAGAGGTAACGGTATTACAGCTGAATAAAGGCAGATACAGAGGCATGAGGGAGGAGCTGGGGAGAATTGACTGGGAGAGGAGCCGAGCAGGAAAGACAGTGGAACAGAAATGGCAGGAGTTTCTGGGAGTAATTCAGGAGACACAGCAGAGATTCATCTTGAAGGGAAAAGAAGCATGGTACAGGGAGGATGAGGTAACCATGGCTGACTAGGGAAGTCAGGGATAGCATAAAAGCAAAAGAGAAAGCATATCATATGGCGAAGGGCAGTGGGAAACCAGAGGATTGGGAAGCTTATAAAGACCAACAGAGGGCAATAAAAAAAAGTAAAGAGGGAGAAGATTAAATGTGTGGGTAAATTAGACAGCAATATAAATGAAGACTGAGTTTCTTTAGAAACATAAAGAGAAAAAAGAGCAAAAGTGAACATTGGGCTACTGGAAAATGACACAGGAGAGATAGCGGCAGGGATCAACGCGGAAGACAACAGTAATATCCCAAAAATACAAGAGAGTTCGGTATGGTGGCCATCGCCAAGGAGAAGATGCTTGAAAAACTGAATGGCCTGAAGGTGGATAAATCACCTGGACCAGATGGACTATAACTCAGAGTTCTAAGGGAGATAGCTGACGAGATAGTGGAGCAAAGTCAGCATGGTTTCATCAAGGGGAGGTCATGTTTGACAAATCTGCGAGAATTCTTTGAGGAAGTAACAAGCAGGTTAGACAAAGGTGAGCCAATGGTATTATTTGTCTGGACTTCAAGTGGCCTTTGACAAGGTGCCTCACTGGAAGCTACTGAGTAAGGTAAGGGCCCATGGTGTTGGAGGCAAGGTGCAAGCGTGGATAGAAGCCTGGCTGTCTGGCAGGGAGCAGATAGTGGGGATGAAGGGTCCTTCTCAGGATGGCAGCCGGTGATAATGTGTGTTGGGACCACAACTTTTCACTTTATACATTAATGATCTAAATGAAGGAATCAAGACCATTTTGGCTAAGTTTGCAGATGATACAAAAATAAGTAGAGGGACAGGCAGCATTGAGGAACCGGGGAGGCTGCAGAAGGATTTGGACAGGTTAGGAGAGTGGGCAAAGAAGGGGCAGATGGAGCACAATGTGGGAAAATGTAAGGTCATGTACTTGGCATGAGCTATTTTCTATATGGGGAGAAAAATCAGAAGTCTGAAGTGCAAAGAGACTCTAGTCCAGGATTTTCTCAAGTTAAACTTGTAGGTTGAATCAGTAGTCAGGAAGGGAAATGTGATGATGGCATTTATCTTGAGAGAAATTGAATATAAAAGAAGGGAAGTACCCCTAAGGGTCTATAAGGTTCTGGTCAGACCACATTCAGAGTACTGTGTGCAGTTTTGGGCCCCACATCTCCGGAAGGACGTACTGGTCCTGGAGCATATTCCAAGGACGTTCACGACAATGGCCCCAGGAATGAAAAGTTTAACATATGAGAGTAAAAGGAAGACCTTTTAGAATAGAGATAAGGAGAAACTTCTTCAGCCAGAGAGTGGCGAATCTCTGGAATTCATTCCCACAGAAGGCTGTGGAGGCCTGGTCATTAAGTATATTTAAGACTGAGATAGATAGGTTCTTGAGTATCAAGGCCTTCAAGGGGTATGGTGAAAAAGCAGGACAATGGGCTTGAGAAACATATCAGCGATGATTGACTGGCAGAGCAGACTCGTTGGGCTGACTGGCCTAAATTTTGCCCCTCTGACATATGATTTTATAATATTTGTGTCTCTTGCATGTTCTTTCAATCGAGATTTGACGTCAGATGAGTCAGCTTTACATTATGAAACTTAACACAATCAGATATTATTCACTATTTCCAAGTTCCTGTCTTGCCTCATGAATATTTCTGCTGAACCTGAAACACTTGAACATCATAGTTTGAAGCAGTGGGCCCAAAGGTCTTTTAATTAGTTGATTTCAAACACATTGAATTCATCCAAACTCTGTAAACTTCCTTTTAAAACTGACAAAGTATTTGTGGCAGCACATACAACATGTGATTCACCTCACTGTACAATAGTGTGTGGAAGGATCTTCCAGATAACAATGGAGGCAGGCTCATTGATGACTTGTATGGAAGAGTTATGTGACTCTTCATTAACAAGGGAGTCAAAGGAGATAGAAAGTCGGTGGAACAGAGGATTACAGTTATAGCCAGATCAACCACGATCTTATCAAATGGCAATTAGAATGAAGGGGCTAAATGACCTACTCCACATTCATATTTGTTTGTTCACATAGTCTGTGGAATGATCTTCCAGATAACAATGGAAACAGGCTCATTAATGACTTGTATGAAAGACTTCTATGAACTCTTCACTAACAAGGGAGTCAATGGGGTTGGAAAGTATGTGGAAAAAAGTATTAAGGTTACAGCAAGATCAACCATGAATTGATCAAATCACAGATCAGACTCAAATGGCTAACTGACCTATTCCTCATTCATATTAATGTGTTCACATGGAGAGCAGACCAACCTCACTGTGTCTTTGTCACAGACCCTAGAGAGGGCAGATTGCCCCTACTGTATCTATATCACACACATTGTGTAGAGCTGACTGACCCCATTGTGTCTACATCATTGACTGTGGGAGAACAGACCATTTACTCTGTGTCTGTAGTCGATCACCAGGACTGCCAACTGAACATACTCCATCTGTACGACAAATATTAAAGAGAGCAGACTCCCCTCACTGTGTCTGTATCACCGACCCCACAGAGAGTGGATTGGATAGATTCTGAGACAGAACACATTTCTAATCCCTAAATCCTTCAATCCATCTCACAATTTAATGAGTTTTATCATTCGGGTAAAAGGATATTTTACCATGTTCTTCAGCTGTTTCCTGAACTTAGTCTGGGTCACGACATATATACAAGTGTTTGTGCAGCAACTTAGGAGCTGGAGAATGAATCCGATATCTCGTACAAAATAATGGAAATATAGGTCCCTGTTCCCCATTCGATATGTGCATTTCCATAGAGAGTATAGCATAAACACCGACCATAACAGAATGAAATTCCCTGAGATAACAAACAATAAAATGATGGACTTCCTTCGAGACCCCATTTCTGGGTCACTGGGATTCTCCCCACTGCTGTGAGCCTGAAGTCTCCTGCGGGCTCTGCTGGCCACTAAAATGTACCTGACACTTAAAGCATTGAGCAGCAGAATCAGAACAAATGGCACTGCTGGGTTCAGGATATAATAAAGACACTCAATTGTTCCCCAGACTGGAGAGGAGAGAATATCAGCTGGTACTGAACAAAACCAGGGGAGATTTCTCAGCAAATACTGAGATGTGAACATAAAGTACCAGAAAATGTTCTTCAAACCACTCAGCACAGTCACTGTTCCCAGAACCACAGCTGCTGTCTTCTCAGTACAAAATTTAATTTGCAGATTTGGGCAGCAAATGGCCACATATCGATCAAAGGTAAAAGTGACGGTAAACCAGACAGAGCAGTCGGTGGCTGCATAAAGGAAGACGGCGTGGATATTACAGATGGGGATGGTCCGTATGAAACGTAACTCTCTCTTATAAACAATTGGAATGTGCCTCAATAGCAGATCGAGGATAATAACCAGTATATCTGCTGTTGACATTGCCATCAGGTATCGAGTAATACATTTTGAAAGACCACACTTTCCTTGCGACAAAATTATAATTGTTATGATGTTCGCTGTGGGGAAGGAAAATAAACAGGAAGATGAATCAAGCTGGGAGAAAAATTCCCAATTCCACAGAGTACATCATGTGATTTCTGTATGTGTCTCTCTTTCTGAAAATGTGTTAAAGTAGGGCGACACAGTGGCTCAATGGTTAGCACTGTTCCCTCACAGCGCCAGGGACCTGGGTTAGATTCCTGCCTCAGGTGACCGTCTGTGTGGGGTTTGCACATTCTCCCCATGTCTGTGATCATTTGCTCCCGTGTCATCCCACAGTCCAAAGATGTGCAGGTTAGGTACATTGCCCATTAGGTGCATTAGTCAGTGGGAAATGGGTCTGGGTGGGTTACTCATTAGAGGGTTGGTGTGGATTTATTGGGCTGAATGGCCTGCTTCCACACTATAGGGAATCTAATTGATTTATACCCATGGTCATGTAGTCTGCTGGATCCAAACAATTCAATAAAATTAGTCACTAGGTAGCAATCCATACTTGAGTTGAAGCAGAAAATGAGGAAAAGCAGTTTATAAGAGATGATGTGAAGATTGACACTGGGCTGATAGATTATGGAAGTGAAAATAAGGGGATGTAGGAGACTTCACAAAGACCATGGGAGGTATGTTTCAGTTTCTGAAGTGGAACAGAGATCAGTGAAGTGGAACAGAGATCTTAGGGTGGAGAAAACATCTAGGTTCCTGCTATTCATCTTTACAGAGTCATACAAAATTAGTACCTTGAGTGTTGTTGGAGCAGAACTTACCCAGACAGGTGGGGAGTATTCCATCACATTCCTGCCTTACCCTTTGTAAATAGTGGACAGACTTTGAGGAGTCAGGAGGTGAGGTACGTATCACAGAATTACCAGTCTCTGACATGTTTAAATTCCTATGTTATCAGGCAGTTGCTGGTATTGTAATTGCTTTGGAACAGTTCAATGCAGTTCAACCACTAACAAGATATTTTCAGGACCATTGTTATATACACTGCCTTAGCTGTTTCTTGTGTTATCTCCTGGTGAGCACTGGACAACCTCTACTGAAGCACAATCCATCATGTGGACTACACACCCAGGAAAGGAAAAGGGAGATCAGGTTTAATAAGTACTCAGTTACCAGAAGGAAGCAATTCTGCCCATCATATCTACATGGGTTGACTTAGTGGCAACCACTTGCTTTTCCCCATCACTCTGCATATTGATTCGATTTCAATAATCATTCAAGTACCTCCTCATTGTCTCAATACAACCGAACCAAGGCTCCTTCTCCATCAACTGTCAAGTTAATACTTATTAGGAATGGGACCTGAAAATTTATTATTTGTTAGAAATGATAACCATCAGCTCAACATACTCTCTGTCACAGGATACCAAGTGATACAAACTTACAGCAATATCTTCTTATTTTATTCGATCAAGCTAAACTTGTGGAGCGATAAGTGAACGTTTCAGGTTGATGCTGTTCCATCAGCACTCCCAGCCTTGTCTGTTCTTATTTCAAATTTCCAGCACCTGCAGTATTGTGTTTTAGATCATTCATTTTATAAATTTCCATTAATATTGGCAGAATGGTTCATTTCTCTGAAGTCTCAGGAACTGTTTTGAGTGACCTCATTACAACTCTGGGAATGTTTTCTCAATTCTGTGGTAAATGGAGAGGTGTTGAAAGAGTCATAGATGGCAAAACATCTCAAACTGGTCACTGGACTGGTTCACTGTCCCTCAGTGTAGGATATATTTTGTTATCGCACTATTGGAACTTGGTGATCATGTTCTTCAGTATAAAATTGGATTCTATGTGTAATATAGCCTGAGAAGTGAGGTGGATATGCTCAACTGAACATTAGTTACAATTTTGTAAAAGTTATGTGATGGGGTAAATGCTGGAAAAGGGTAATTCAGAGGATGTAAAGATCCTTTATTTCAAAGTTGATAGAGCGTGAATTTATATATTAACCAGTGACACCTGCAGACTGGTTCAGCCGAAACAGTCATGAAGTGGGACAAGTGCATCGTAGTCTCACCAACTGGTCATTTGAATAAATAAACACCAAGCAGAAATGGATTTCAAAACCAGGGTATTATCATGGAAAGGACAGTTAGGTAACAGATTAATCAACTGTTTGAGTAGATACAGAGCTTTACTCAATATAACACAGAACCAAGAGGTAAACAGTGTATAAAGTAATGGTTTGAAAGACACTAAACATATATCCTGAGGGAAAGGCAGCGATAGGCTGCAGTTAAGGGACAAGGTTGAGGACTGCAGCTTGAGGACGGGTGTTCCATTGTGAATGTGACAACTGACCACTGCCCTTTGCTCAGTATCACAACTTTGTCTTTACTGTGGGAAATATAATCAAGTCTGTGAGATATTTGAAAACGCTCATTATATTCATGTGGTTGTGGAGCTAATCCAAATGAAAGTCCCTTTTGATGAGCTCTCCCAACTTGGTCTGTTATTGTAATTGACCTATGGCTTGCTATGACATGATAGCAAAGGTCAGAAGTTATATCTGTTTTAATCTGGTTAAAATCTTTACGGTAAGGGCAAGAAGGAAAAGATAAGATGATAGAAAGCAAACAGGAAATGCTGGAAATTCTCAGCAGCTCTGGCAGTGCCTGTGGGGAGACAGAGTTAACATTTCAGGCTGCTAACCCTTTGTCAGAACTGGAAATGTACTGAAACAGGATTTAAACCAGTCATGGAAAGGAAGGGACAACAAATGAAAAGATCTGTGGTAACCCGGGAGACAGGAGACATTAGATGGGAGAAGGGATGAAAATGAAATGCAAAATGAGATAGTATTTGCTTGTATTTGACCCCTATCCCTCTGAACCTTTGCTATCCTTTTGGTTTCTTTTCCCCCTATCTATATACCTGTCCAAAATTGTTCCAAAATTTGTCATTGATCCTGACTCTACCACTCGAGCACCTCTTCAGCTCGTTTGATGCACACACCATGAAAAAGTTGCCCCTCAGGTCCCAGTTAAATCTTTCCCTTCTCAACTTAAATCTTTGCCCTCTAGTTTTGAGGAAGTATGCCAAACGCCTTCTCTACTACCCTTTTGACCTTTGACACCAATTCCAAAGTACAATGTCCCTGCATACCTCAGTCTCTCTGTTCGATAACTCCAGGCAGGGCCTTACCACTAACTGTGCTGACTCCTTGGTGTGGTAAACTACGTGGGGGTGGTGTGGAAGAAGGTGTGTTGCAGGTGGGGTTGAGCAGGTCATTGAATAAGTTTGTTTTGGAGTAGACCTTCTCCAGTCCAAATACAGGAACATTGCCTCATGGCCAACATTCATAGCACAAAGACCTTGCCTGGTTTTAGATTTTGTCATGGGGCAGTGTAAATAAATTGAGGGGCAAGAAGGGTCAAAGGTCACTTGGAAGATGGGAGTATATTGACATGCTAATAGTGAAACAAATAATACATCTATGACCGGACATTGACCGGGCAAGTTAATCGTATTTGAGCAACACGTCCCAGAAACAAAGCAAGACGCGTTCTATACATCTCCGGTTTTCAAACAAACTCCATTTATTTGGCAGCCAGTTTTGTGAGAGTGTACTTTTATACTCCTGATGTAAAGGGGGTGGGGGTGAGTGAGTAATGTCAGTCAGGATGGGGACCTGGAAGGTGAGTTGCCTGAAAAGCTCCCTGTGATGAGGCACATTTTGGGAACAGGTGCCACCTGAATCAGTGCCAGGAACGAACACGGGGGTGACCCAGCTCAGGGTCAAATGGATCAGTAAGATTCTGAACAATCTCACTGATCCTCATGACTTGGCCAAGGATGGGGTTAGAGTTGTTAGAAATGGGGTAAATGGGGTAATATTTTTGCAGATATAGAAAAAGCATACAGAAAAGGGGTACAGCAAGAGAACTATTAACTCTGCAGGTATTTAAGGAAGAGTATCTCTACTTTTCAGTGCATAATTATGGATAATTAAGTACTAACTTTAATGTGGATTTATTAAAGAAAATAATTCCTTTTACCATAATGTTTAAAACAACAGTTTCAGCAAAAAGCTATGATTACTGAAACATATCAGCGAAGCACGAAAAAGATACATTGTTAAGATATATGTACAAGAATGGAATGTACCTGTGGACAATGAAAGAAGTTACAAAGGGGAACATTGAGATAAGAGTTTAGCCTTATGACAGCACTGGCAAGGGGGAAAATTGCCAACTTGGAAAGAAAGGGGCAATGGACGTGGAGCATAGATGGGTAGAGGCAAAATAGTAAGAGAGATTGGGTAATTAAGAGTCTGGAGAGATGACCTCACTCAGCTCAAAGGGTATAACTGGACACTAACCTCAGTTTTAATTTGCTTCATTTGCTTATGGAATTGAGGCCCATGCTTGCAAGTTCATAATAAATTGTCTTGTTTCCAGTTTTGGTGGTCTTGTCTAAATTTTATTGATTTTGTTTCTAACAGAGTCAATGGATAGGGATTACATTTTAAGGTAGGAACCAAAGGCAATGACGTTGGTTTTCCCAGTTGGAAATGACAGGACCATTAATACAGTGAAAACAATTTACTGATCTAATAGGTATAGAGACATAGAGGCTAAGCCAGAACAACAGTAACAGCAGCAAGGAGGACAGAGGAACTGGAAGGAAAAGCATTACAGTTAAAGACAGATTTTCAAGTTAATAGAAGGGCTAGAGACTTACCAGGAACACCAACAATAACAAGGGTGGGATAGTAAATACGTTGAATGACTAGGACTATATAATAGATCCGGGATGTTAATGACATCAAATGGTAATTTGCAGAAATATAATCAATTGTCGCTGAGAAACTCTTGCCCATTGTTGTAAAATTCTGATCTTCTGTGTTCAGATTCCAACCCATGGTTGTAAAATTCCAATCTATTGTTCTCAGATTCGAATCTCTCTTCTCCCGAGTTCCCAGTCTCTGGAGCTGCCAGTCCCTGTTAGTGCTGGGAGTGATGCTGGAGGTGATGCTGTCACTGATACTATAGCTTCGTACATTGGAAGGAATTTGTCATTAATAGAAGAGGGAAACCCTCCTGGGACACAGTTGTCATCCATGGAGTTTGACATTAATTACAGTCACTAAACAAACAGGTTCAGTTAATCTTTTTCAGTCCAGTACAATATTCCCCCAATAGGACTTGTACCTTGGACTGCATGTACATGAGTTACTGAGAGAAGGAAAGATAGAGACATTGACCACAATCTTTCAATTCTCTGGAGATATTGAAGTGGTTCCATAGAAATGGATGGTTGTGTTTTGCCTGCCATACAGTGTGTTTTGACTATTATACCTAGTAAAGAAATTGCAAATCGACTCAATGATAATAAAGGATAATATTTGTTTATTTAAAACAATAAATATTAAAATAACAAAATGCATTATCAACTTACAATTTACATTATAACTCTGTTTTGTGCTTTACCTTAACTCTGGATGATCATACACCACTACATGAGATCTTCACCTTGATCCACGTGGCGATGATTACCTGGTCTTCTGTCTTGTTAGTCTTAGGGAAGTCTTCACTTCTCAGTGGTTGGTCTCAAGTTACCGCTGCCTTGAGTAGTATTGCAGTGGGTTTGTACACTCTGTAGTTGTTCATGCCCTTTTGGGAGGGTCTTCAATGTCCTCCAATAGATTGATTAGGGCTCGATCACCCTGATCCAACCAGGCATTGGCATGTCAATGGGAGTGGGGGCCTTAGGCATCCATTCCTGGGGGTGCTGAGTGTACAAATGAGGGTGTGAGGTACCCTCATGTCTGGTACACACCCTGATGTTTCCGATCGCCCTGAGGAAGGCATTCTGGTCAACTCTATTCAAACCCAAATTCGGGTGTGTACTGTGAAGTCCACAGCTCCCAGGTCGATTATAGACTCTGTTGATAGCTGCAGCCTGTCTGGATTCGGCAGCATGTTTATTAGCGCAGCCGCTTTGAGTAAGACTTGCTTCGGTTTCCCAGCATGCCTCAGTTATTATCCAATCTTTGTCAATCCATCATAAATTCATCATTTTGAGCTGCCCATCCAGACACAGTCTCTCTCTTGATCCTGAACGTGAAGTGTGTTGTTTTAAATAATCGAAGACCAATCTCTGTGCAGTGACTACATGACCATGCAGGCTCATATAAAGCACAATTGACATTTAAGCAACTAGGTCTTACAGATAATGTAGTAAATTAAAATCAATAAATGCACCAATGCAGAAAAACAAATTCATAATGAAAATCAAACTTCATAATACCAGGGAATATTTTACATAACCAACATGATAGCAGACTATATCTAAATGGAACATCAAAAAAACTCGTACTTAATGTCTGATCAAGCAAATATAGTTAATTAAAATAAATAAGATATTGCAGAAATAAGCAAATACAATACTGGCCTCTATTCCCTGGTGCCCATGCCCATGATGGGACTGATATATGAATTGATTCCTGTCCTGAGTCGAAACGACATAGACTTCTGCTTTTAAAACGAATCCGTCCCATAGCTGCAGGGAGTCTCTCTATTTAGTTTACACCTCTGGGTAAACCCCTCCCACAATGTGTTTGAAGGAATCATTGTGGTACTGGGCCAGTCTATGTTTGTCTGGCTGACAGACACGGCATTGGCCTGCTCACCCATGGGGGGGCTGCCAGAATTCTCCGACATCAGCACCTCTCTTAGCTCACACATCTGTTCTGCGGTTACCTTCTGAGGATGTTTTGTGGTGGCTACTAACTTTAATTATGCTGCGTTTCCTTCCACTGATGGCCTGCAGTATGTATTTTGATAAGGGGACTGAAGGTAGGGGTTTTCCCAGCAGCAGAACTAAACCCTCGAGCTTCCCATAATGGTGAGAATTCTGTGAGGATGTTGCACACAGACAATGCTATCGGGGTATATATCTGTGGGTGAAGGGAACAGATCAGGGGGGCTGACCACATCAGCTCCAGCTGCTATTTCCACAGCCTGGGCACTTCAATGGCTGCCTCATTTTAAAGTTAGTCCCAATAGTGGCTGCTGTCCTTGAGTGTTGGTCATGTATATCCCACAGACGGTGATCCGACTGCCTTCTTCTACTGTGGAGGATCCATCTCCATCAATTCCTGACAGCCGGGTCTGCCTGGTTATCTTCTTGTTTCATCCTTAATCTTTTTTCCTGCTGTTTAGGTATAAAAGGACAGGTGGGGGTGTTTAGTGTCTATGATTTGGCAGGCATGTGGGTCTCCCCCATTATTTCGGTTATCTGTTAGGAAGGTGGGCACTTTGACCTTGATGTCCCGGCCTTGAAGCAATGGAGATCATCATGATGCTCGAATCTGGCTCACTGAGCTGGCTTTGATTCAGCCGTCCAACTCGATTATCAGCTCTCCCGGGATATGCCCACAGTCATGTTAACGCCGGACGGATACCCCTTTGTGTTTCACCATCACCTCTCTCATAGCTGGACCTTTGGTCATTGTCAGGGGATTGAACCCAAACTCCCCTATTGTGCTGGTCTGATTCGTATCATTTCCTGTTGAAATGATGGATGGGGTACTGAGAGCCAGAGACAGTTGCCATATGCAGACATTCACTGGGTCTAAGGAAGGATAGCACCTAGTCATGGAATCGACCTGAGAATGTGTTCTCCGCCTGGGGGATGGTTAACTAACATAGCAGGGTGTTGGAATGTCATGTTGCGCAGTTTAAACTCTACCAGTTCTGTAATGTACCTTCCTGTATATGGTCAGTAATCCCAATTAAACCAATAGTTCCTGTGGTCTGCCAGGATAGGTCATTAAATCCCGAGGAGTTCACGTTTGGGCAAGGTGTTAACGGGGTGTTGTATTTGATTGTTCGGGGTTTCGATGCCCCTGACCCATCTCTCAGTACGGATTGGATTCATCACCGAAGGGATTGTCCCTGGAGGTGCTGGAGGAGTTGGCTCCTCTGGGTAGGGTGGGGGTGGACCGCAATCTTCCGCACATATGGCATACTGCTGCACTTCTTGTTTGAGCTCATCTCAGTCTATCCCTCGCTCCTCTCCTCCCTCTCTAACCTCTCCAATGCACATATTATTCCATTGTGTATTGAGAGTTATAATTTTAATTTGTCCATCTCCTGCAGGCACTTGGTGCGGTCTGGGGCTCCCTCTTCCCTGTCTGCCTGGTGCCGTACTCTGACTGCTGCTCATAAAGAGAGTCATAGAGTCATAGACATGTACAGCATGGAAACAAACCCTTTGGTCCAACCCGCCCATGCCGACCAGATATCCCAACCCACTCCAGTCCCACCTGACAGCACCCGGCCCATATCCCTCCAATCCCTTCCTATTCATATACTCATCCAGATGGCTCTTAAATGTTGCAATTGTACCAGCCTCCACCATTTCCTCTGGCAGCTCATTCCATACACACACCACCCTCTGCATGAAAAACTTGTCCCATCGGTTTCTTTTTATATCTTTCCCCTCTCACAGTAAACCTATGCCCTTTAGTTCTGGACTCCCCACCGCAGGGAAAGGACTTGGTCTATTTATCCTAACCATGCCCCTCATGATTTTGTAAACCTCTATTAGGTCATCCCTCAGCCTCCGACGCTCCTGGGAAAACAGCCCCAGCCTGTTCAGCCTCTCCCTATAGCTCAAATCCTCCAACCCTGGCAATATCTTTGTAAATCTTTTCTGAACCCTTTCAAGTTTCACAACATCTCTCCGATAGGAAGGAGACCAGATTTGCGCACAATGTTCCAACAGTGGCCTAACCAATGTCCTGTACAGCCGCAACATGATCTCTCAACTCCTGTACTCAATACTCTGACCAATAAAGGAAAGCCCATACCAAACACCTTCTTCACTATCCTATCTACCTGCGATTCCACCTTCAAGGAGCTATGAACCTGCACTCCAAGGTCTCTTTGTTCAGCAACACTCCCTAGGACCTTACTATTAAGTGTATAAGTCCTGCTAAAATTTGCTTTCCCAAAATGCAGCACCTCGCATTTATCTGAATTAAACTCGATCTGCCACTTCTCAGCCCATTGGCCCATCTGGTCCAGATCCTGTTGTAATCGAGGTACCCTCCTTCGCTGTCCACTACACCTCCAATTTTGGTGTCAAATGCAAACTTACTAACTGTACCTCTTATGCTCGCATCCAAATCATTTATGTAAATGACAAAAAGTAGAGGACCCAGCACCGATTCTTATGGCACTCCACCGGTCACAGGCCTCCAGTCTGTAAAACAACCCTCCACCACCACCCTCTGTCTTCTACCTTTGAGCCAGTTCTGTATCCAAATGGCTAGTTCTCCCTGTATTCCATGAGATCTAACCTTGCTAATCAGTCTCCCATGGGGAACCTTGTCGAACGCCTTACTGAAATCCATATAGATCACATCCACCACTCTGCCCTCATCAATCCTCTTTGTTACTTTTTCAAAAAGGTCTGTGAGACATGATTTCCCATGCACAAACCTATGTTGACTATCCCTAATCAGTCCCTCAGGATTCCCTCCAACAACTTTCCCACCACCGAGGTCAGGCTCACTGGTCTATAGTTCCCTGGCTTGTCCTTACCACCCTTCTTAAACAGTGGCACCATGTTTGCCAACCTCCAGTCTTCCCGCACCTCACCTGTGACTATCGATGATACAAGTATCTCAGCAAGGGGTCCAGTGATCACTCCCCTGGCTTCCCACAGAATTGTAGGGTACACCTGATCCAGTCCTGGGGATTTATCCACTTTTATGCATTTCAAAACATGCAGCACTTCCTCCTCTGTCATGTGGACATTGTTCAAGATGTCACCATCTATTTCCCTACAATCTATATCATCCATGTCCTTTTCCACATTAAACACTGATGCAAAATACTCATTTAGTATCTCCCCATCTCCTGTGGCTCCACACATAAGGCCGCCTTGCTGCTCTTTGAGGGGCCCTATTCTCTCCCTAGTTATCCTTTTGTCCTTAATATATTTGTAAAAACCCTTTGGATTCTCCTTAATTCTATTTGCCAAAGCTTTCTCATGTCCCCTTTTTGCCCTCCTGATTTCCCTCTTAAGTATACTCCTACTGCCTTTCTACTCTTCTAAGGATTCACTCGATCTATCCTGTCTATACCTGACATATGTTTCCTTCTTTTTCTTAACCAAACCCTCAATTTCTTTAGTCATCCAGCATTCCCTATACCTACCAGCCTTTCCTTTCACCCTGACAGGAATATATTGTCTCTGGATTCTTGTTATCTCATTTCTGAAGGCCTCCGATTTTCCAGCCGTCCCTTTACCTGCGAACATCTGCCCCCAATCAGCTGTTGAAAGTTCTTGCCTAATACCGTGAAAATTAACCTTCCTCCAATTTAGAACTTCAACTTTTAGATCTGGTCTATCCTTTTCCTTCACAAATTTAAAACGAATAGAATTATGGTCGCTGGCCCCAAAGTGCTTCCCCAGTGACACCTCAGTCACCTGCCCTGTCTTATTTCCCAAGAGTAGGTCAAGTTTTGCACCTTCTCTAGTAGGTACATCCACATAGTGAATCAGAAAATTTTCTTGTACACACTGACCAAATTCCTCTCCATCTAAACCCTTAACACTACAGCAGTCCCAGTCTTTGTTTGGAAAATTAAAATCCCCAACCATAACAACCCTATTAAATCCATCCATTTATTTCCCAACTCCCTTCCTGCCTTCTCAGCAGCTTCTTTAGCTGACACTGTGTGTTGGGGATCTCAGTATGTTCATTCACACTGGGTATGGTATTACCCCACGGGAAGGAGGTTTGCTTGATTTCTCTGGACCAGAGCTGTGTTTGTCAATTCTAACTCCGTGATTTCCCTTTTTGCGTCCCCTGGATGGATTTTAATTCCTGCTCTGTCCCTACGAATTGCCCTAGACAGCACATTATCACTGTGACCTTCTCCTTTTAGGAAGCCCGCTTCCCTTGAGCTCTGATAAAATTATCCCAACACTTCTGCCCTCGAGATCCTGGGCCCATTTCAACATTGAAACAAAATTCTGCCCATGTAGCCCACTTTTTCTAACTAATATCCTGTCTCAGCGTTGTAACCCATACTCTACTCTGATGTCATTCTCTGCCATTTTCAATTAAACTATGGGGTATATGGGGTGGATCAGACTGAGGGTATGGCTTTCTCTCTGACCCGTTCCTCATCCCACCGGGTGTCGACTGACATTCAGTGTTTTACCTTACCTGTCACACACACACACACACACAACATCTGTTAGTTTTATCTTTTAATGAACAGTTCAGTTTAGACCATTCTGTTCTCTTTGATTTACTTGAACCCCTGGTCATCGGGTGGGAAAGCTGTCCTCTTAACAACCGTCTCAGGCAAAATCTCAAGGAATACTAGGTTCCACGGGCTTCGATCTCAGAGCGACAAAGTCACTTCTTATCGAGGTCTGATCCTGGGGCGCCAATTCATTGTCCCTGCTACACAGTGTGATTTAACTCTTATATCAAACAAAAGAACTGAGAAAACTCTTCATAATAATAAACAATAATAATCATTTATTTGACACAACTAACACTATCATAACAAAATACAATATAATTTAACCATTCACACTACAAATGCTATCTTGTGCTTTACCTTCACTCTGGATGATCGTATACCTCCACACTAGAACTGACCGTGCTCCACATCATAATGTCACCTGGTCATCTCCCAATGATTTCAGGGGTATCTTCCTTTCTTGGTGGTTTGTCTCGAGTTACTGCTCTCGAGCGTGGTGTTGTGGCAATTCTTATACTCTAAAGTCTTCGTGCCCTTTTGGAAGGGTCTTCACGATTAACCAATGGATCAATCAGGATCGATCACCCTGATCAATCTGACCCACCCAGGCGTTGGCATGACGATGGTCGGGTCATCCTCAGGTCTCCATTCCTGGAGGTGCTGGGAACACATACCCTCCTCCAAATAAGAGCATGAGGTACTCCCCCCCCCGTGTCTGGTACGTATCTCGATGTTTCCGATCACCCTGAGGATGACATTGCATCGACACTATTCAACCCCGACTTCAGGTGTGTTTTTTATTCCTGATGAAGGGCTTTTGCCTGAAACGTTGATTTCGCTGCTCGTTGGATGCTGCCTGAACTGCTGTGCTCTTCCAGCACCACTAATCCAGTATTCAGGTGTGTATTGTAGCGTCTGCAATAACCAGGTTTGTTACAAACTGTCTGTTGGTAGCTGCAGCCTGCCTGGGTTCTGCAGCATGTGGATTAGCACAATCACTTTGGTCAAGGCCGGTTTCCATTTCCCAGCATGCTTTAGTCACAGACTTCATCTTTTTGAGGGGCTCAGTTGAGCACATCTTCCGTTCAATTCCTGCATTCAATTCCCTTCATGATGAACCATAATGTTCTATTAGATTTTCCTGATTACTTGCTCTATCTGCATTCTAGCATTCAGTGATTCATGGACCAGGACCCCCAGATCCCTCTGCACCTCAGAGCTCTGCAGCTTCTGACCAATCAGATAAGGTATTTGTTTTTAATTCTTTCTGACACAATGGACAGTTTCCCAGTTCCCCACATTTTCCTCCATTTGCCAGATCTTTGCCCACTCACTGAACCAATCCATTCCCTTTGTAGTCTCCTCATGTCCTCTTCACAACTCACTTTCCCAGTTAGCTTTGTGAAATTAGTATATTTCGCTCCATAGCTTCAATCCCTCCATCCAAATCATTTCTATAAATTGTAAAGCATTGAACCCATTGTTTCCCATTTCTCCGCCTGCTGCTAAACACTGTACATTCAGATGTGGGTCCTGATTGATGACACCACGGGCTCCTCTCCTTATCCTGAGCAGCTGCCTGGTCTCTGCCGGTCCCTCCGAGTGCCAGCGGCCTGGGGCATTTCTTCCTCAGCCAGCTGCGGAGCTGTGGCAGTGAGGTGCTCACCAGCTTGTGGTCTCACACTCTCTAAGGCTAACCTTCCCACCAAGATCTCAGGGTCTGAGCTGGTGGGGGGCCTTTTACATCTCAGTCCTCTTGTCCTCACAGGGGAAGGACGGGGCTTGTGTGGGAACCGGCCATGTTACTGTGGGAGTGGTGGAGATGCTGGTGGTTCCCAGAAGGTAAAGAGAGAGAGAGAGAGAGAATTACAGCCGTTGGTTGGAAGTGGTGTGCGATGAATGAGACTGACAGAGCAGTTAATGGGAGAGTGGGAACACAGCACAGCACAAGCTTGAGGAACAACATCACATTTTCAACAGAGGAACCTTCCAGCCTCGAAGATTCAATATCGATCTGCCCAGTTTCAGATCTTGACTATATGATGTCTCTGATTCCTACAATCTCCTTCACACACACAGTTTTCTTATTTGTGCCTTACTTACATTGCTTCATTGCCTCTTTCAACCCCATTAACAACTTCCTTACCTTTTACACTGGACACCATTTCACACGTTGTCTTCCTCTGTCAAAACAATAAGAGACCCCCTTTTCCCAGCCCTTTCAGCTCCGAGCTGAATCCTTAATTCTACTTCCCTCTCCAATGCTGCCTGATCGACTGAGTTTCTGCAGCATTCTGGGTGTGTTTTAGTTTTGCAGCATCAGCAATATTTTGCTTTCAATGATTTTCTGATGTCTGATCCTGTCCTCCTCACTCTTCACTACCTTTCTGTCTCACTTGTTGTCTCCAAACCTTGAAATCATGTACTTTAGAAATAACGTATTAGCCTATGTCATTTATATATGTATTATAAACATCTCTGATTCTAATATTGGTCGTGAGGGATGAACAGTCTATTTTACTGCAGTCTATCTACCTTCTCATCAACCTGTCCCCGAGATGTTATTACACATCTCTGAAACAGGTGGGATTTCAGCACAAGATCTCTTACTTGGGGAACTATCACTGCACCACAAGAGCCCTCTCTCTGCAGCTAATCATTACCTGCACAGTGTTTCTCTCTGAGTTATGTCCCTCAGTCTGTGTTATAGTCAGAATGCCATGGTCCTTCAATTCACATGTTTGAATTTTCCTAACCTGTCAATTAAATAACACTTCACCTTTTGGAAGTCGTATTCCTTCTGGAACATGAAACACGCTGAACTCAGCATTTTCAAAGAATTTTACTTTATCAAAAAACTCCATTAAGCCCATGGAGCTGTCACTTGTACAACTTTTGTTCAAATAAATAAAATTGTATTTTATCTTGGTCATCAGGGGACACTAATACAAACATCCACCCCTCTTGGCCCACTTCCATATTTTCATTGTTCCTTTACTCAGCAACCCTCACACATTCTACCCAGACCAGGTATGAGTTTTACTGTACTCTGGGACAAAAGCACTGGATTGAAAGGAGTTCAATGAACCTGTTTGTTCAGTGACTGTAATTAATGTCAATCTCTGTGGGCCCTAACTGAGTCTCTGGATGGATTCCTCCTTCTATTAATAAATGAGTCTCAGCTGCAACATTCCTCGAAACAGGGAGAGATGACAGATCAGAATCTGAGGAGAGTAGACTGCAATATTACTACAATGGGCAGGAGATTTATCCACCTTCATACATTCAAATACATCTAACACCTCCTCTACTGTGATATGGACTGTCCCCAAGGTATGAACACTAACTTCCCCAAGCTCCCAAGTCTTCATGTCTTCCTCCATGGTAAACCCAGGTGAAATATTCATTGAAGACCTAACCAAATCACCTGCAGTTCGACACATATATGTCCACTTTGGTCCTTGAGGGGTCCTATTCTCTCTCTAGTTTTTTCCTTTAATGTATTTAAACTACCTCTTTGGATTCACCCTTATCTTCTCAGCCAAGGTCAGCAGACAGGCCTGTGGTTCCATGAATGGCTTAGCTGCAAACCTTTGGGATGGCAATTACTTAGAACATTAGGTGACTCGCTAGTCAGGGTCACAGACAGGGTATCTGTGGCTGTGACCGAGACTCCAGGATGGTGTGCTCCCTCCCTGGTGTCAGGGCTGAGGGCGTCTCTGAACATTGCATCGAATTCCTAAGGGGGAGGGTGAGCAGGCAGAGGTCATTGTGCACATTGGTACCAACAACATGGGGAGGGAAACGGATGAGGTCCTGAAGAGTCACGAAAGGGAGTTAAGCAGAAGGTTAAAATGTAGGATCTCAAGGGAAGTAACTTGGGAATACTAGTGTTAGCGAGAATAAGACAAGGAGGATTTATCAGATGAATGTGTGGCTAAGAGCTGGTGCAGGGGGTAGGGATTCAGATTCTTAGATCATTGGGACATGTTCTAGAGCAGAGGTGATCTGCCCAAGTGGGACAGGTTGTACCTGAACTGGAGGGGTTCAAAAACCTGGTGGGGAGATTTGTGAGAGCCACTTGGGATGGGGTAAACTAGTCTGGCAGGGAGCGGAGGATGGGTGTTGGGGGGGATCGAAATCAGTAGGAAGACATAAGAGAAGGTTGATGACAGGAGAGAAGATAATGAGAGCAAGTTAAACAGTCGAGGCAGTGTTGGTAATCGTCGTACCAGACAGGGCAGACAAATGTACGCAGGAAGCAACGAAAGTCAGGGTTAAACTGCATTTATTTCAAAGCAAGAGGCCTGACAGGTAAGGGAAATGAATTCAGGGCATGGATGGATACATGGGACTGGGACATTACAGCTCTAACAGAAACATGGCTGTGAGCAGTGGTGTGTCACAGGGATCAGTGATGGGTCCACTGTTATTCATCATTCATTGAAAGAATTTGGCTGAGAATTTAGGAGGTATTATTAGTAAGTTTATGGATGCCATGATGATAGGTGGTATCATGGAGAGTGAAGGAGGTGACCTGGGAATACAGTGATATCTTGATCAATTGGACCAGTGGGCTGAGGAATGGCAGATGGTGTTTAATTCAAATAAATGCAAGGTGTTGCATTTTCCTGGATCAACCCAGAACAGGACTTACCCAGTCATTGGTCAGGCCCTGAGGAGTGTTATGGAACAAGGTGATCTAGGGGTACAGGTTCATTGCTCCTTGAAGCTGGAGTCACAGCTAGGCAGGGTGGTGAAGGAGGCTTTCAGAATGCTTGCTTTCATTGGGGAGAGCATTGAGTATAAGAGTTGGGATGTCTTGGTGTAGCTGTACAAGGTGTTGGTGAGGCTACATTAGGAGTACTGTGTGCAGTTTGGTCACCCTCCCAGAGAAAGGATAGAATGAAACTGGATAAAGCGCAAAAACGATTTCCTAGGATGCCACCTGGACTGGAAGTTTTAAGCTTTCAGGAGAGTCTGGATAAGCTGGGAGTGTTTTCCCTGGAGAATATGAGACTGAGGGGTAACCTTATACATGTCCATAAAATCATGAGAGGCAGACATAACATAAATAGCCAACAGCTTTCCCCCATGTTCGGGGAGTCTAAAACTAGAGAGCACAGGTTTAGGCTGAGAGGGGAGAGACACAAATAGGTCCAAAGGGGCAACGTTTTCCCATAGAAGGTGGTGAGTGTCTGGAATGGGCTCCCAGAGATAGTGGTGGAAGTGAGCACAATATTGTCATTTAAGAAACATTTAGACAGGTATACATGGTTGGGATAGTTATGGAGGGATATGGACTAAATGTATACAAAGTGAATAAGTTTAATTGTACCACCTGGGTAGCATGGACATGTTGGGCTGAAGGGCCTGTTTCTGTGCTGTAAATCTGTATGATACTAAATGCTCTGGGCTGTTTGGGGAATGAGCTGCAATGTACAATATTAAAGGGGCTGCCCTTCAGTGTCTGTGTGTGTGCCGAGTGACCGTGCCCTTTGAAGGGGCCTCCCATTGCACGGACTTGCAGATACCCCACCCCCACCCGAGGCTGCACATCCAAACACTTACCCTGATGGCCTCATGTTCAGGTGCAGCCATCTTCATTTCTGAGTCACAGCAGGATGGAAGGCAAGAGCAGGCTTCCCTCAGACACTGAGTTCCAGCCTCCTCCTCTGTATGCAGGGGAACCCTCAAGGATAAAGTGTCCCTTCCTGCAAGCACACCCCACCATGTTAATCTTCATACCTTAATCTTCAGACTTCATACCTCTCCAAGTCCCCGCCCAACCCACCTGCATCTACAGACCGCCCAGCCCTGACCCCAGTCCCGTCGGGTCGATATGTCAGATTTGGGAATGCACTGCCCCCTCCTTGTATCCAGGGTGTTGCTGACTCTCACTGAACCCCTCCCTCTTATGTAGTGAGTTGTCTTCCTTCAGTATCATCATTCCCCAGCTTCCCAACACCGATTCCCACTATTATGTTTCCCAGCCGTCATTCCACAGGAGTGGCCTCTTTGGCAGTGCCCTACGAGTGGCTCGGAGATGTGCCAGGATGGTGTGTGGTGAGACTGGCACATGTCGGATTCCAATGTCTGTGACCGTGGGCTGTGTGTGGTCACCACCCAGAAACCGTACCTTGAGCTGTTGGTGCCGGGGTTCCAAGCTGGAGGGCTGGAGGAACAAGCAGTGAGCTGGAGTCACCAGGTTCCCAGTCTGACTTCCAGGTTGGGAATTCTCAGTGTCTAGTTTCTATCCAGTGGATGGTAGAACTGGAATCTGCATATTAATGAGGTGAGATTTGGTGATAATGAGGGTGATAATGAGCAATGTCAATAAATGCCTCTCACCGCAGCCCACCTTGTCCTTGCCCCTGTATTGTTCGCTAGGTTTCTCTTGTACTCTAATTGTTCACTCCTGTTAATCTTTTAGCCATTCTGTGCAGACTATTATTTTCTGTTCCTTTTCACAATTGTCTGTTTTTTATTGAAGTTTGATGCCATTTTTAACACCGATGGTGGGTGCTCCATTTGGAAATTTCCCTTTCTCATTTTGAATGTATTTATTGTGTGTAATCTGAATTATGTCCTTCAATGCTGACCACTACTGTGTTCTCCCTGAACCTCATTTCCATGTTCACTTTAGTTCGGTCTAATTTCATGCTCTCAGATCTATCCGTACTTAAATTATAACACTGGTCTTAGACCCACTCTTCTCTCCCTCACACTCTGTTTCCCCATATACTTTTACTTGGCCTGCCTCACATATTTCTCCAGTTCCATATTTATAATCTACTATTGAATAGACTGTGCATTCCAAGTCCTAATCACTCATTGTGTGGAACTAAAATGTTAAGTCACCCTCTGCTTCCTTTTGCCAATCATATTACATTGTGTGCTTCGATTATTGACTTTACAGGTCTTTGAGAAAGTAGGAACAGGAGGAAGCCATTCAGCCCATCAAGTCTTCACCGCCATTTAATTCAATCCTGGCTGACCAGACACTTCAATACCTTTTACAGACTGTCCTCCTAACTCTTAATGTGATTGAAACTCAAAAATGTATTAACCACTACTTTAGATAGACTCATAGGCCAAGCTTTCACAGCCCAATGGGAAAAAGATTTCCAAAGTTATTGGATAAAACAACTTCTCATCATCTCAGTCCAAAATGGCAGGTTTGTTATTCTTAAATTATGCTTATTTCTGGTCTCCCTGACCGATATCTTCCTGGAACGATCTTGTCTATCCTTCCAAGCATTCTGTAGGTTTCTCACATGAGAATAGCTCCAATTTCTCCAGTTTATCTATGTATCTGCAATCCCTTAGTGCTGGAACCTGCACTGGTTAAAATGCCCTCATACCCATTGCAAAGTTTCCATGTCCTTATTAAAGTGTGTTGCCGAGCACTGGTCACAGTGCACCAAGTCAGAGAGAACTGGTGTGTTGTATGTTTCATTGTATCCCGATTCCATAAGAAGTACCTTTCTCAGTTTACAGATGTTACAGTATTTTAATGTAAATCCTGTCTTTAGCAGAAAGCCCAAAGATATAAACATCAAATTCATCAATGAATGTTCAGACTAAATATAACGATGATCACCAACTCCTTCACACTACCCATTTGGTTTCCATCTGATGTATCATTTCCTTTATTAACACTTTGTCGATGGAATTGATGACTGTTGTTCTGAATGTATTTAAGATGGTCATTGTGGTGACTCTGTATTCCCCCGTATGCACTTCCTCCACAAAGGTTCTTTCTTGATTGAATCGGCCAGAGATGCTCACGAGGTCGATTCCCTCAGTAAAACTGGTGATGTCAATATAGGCTCATCGACTTAAACAGCACTGAAGGAGGCTGGTCAACAAAGGTCTCACAACACTAATACCATTGTACAGCTCTTGGCCTGTACCTCTGTAGGTTATGGAAACAGAAGTGAATGTTTAATGACTGTTTAAGGGTTAAAACCATTTCGACTCAATACCTTTTCAGACAGTGAGTGCCAGACGCCCATCTCCCTCTGGGAATAAAAGTCCTCAACTTTCCTCTTTGCCTCTATCTCTCAGGTTCACTTCTCTGACTTCCTGTTTATTGACCCCTCTACTCATGGAAAAAGTGCCTTTCTATTCATCCTATCTCTGTCCCTCATAATCTTGTACACCTCGATCAGGTCCCCTCTCACTCCTTACTGCTCCAAGGTAAACAGTCCCAGTATTTCCAATCTTTCCTCATTGCTCAGACCCTCCAGCCCAGACAACATCCTGGTGAATCGCCTCTGTTTCCTCTCTCGTGCAATCACATCCTTTCTATAATGCGGTGACCCGAACTACAGACTGGTCTCCAGTTGTGGCCGAACCAATGTTTTATACAGTTTCAACACAACCCCCCTCCTCCACTCTTTTATTCCATGCCTCAGCTAATAAAAGACAATGATCCCGAATGCCATTTTAACCACATTATCCACCTGAACTACTACCATCAGGGATATACATCCGAGATCCCCCTGATCTTCAGTCCTTTCCAGGGCCCTGTCATTCATAGAGTAATCCCTTACCTTGTTAGCCCCTCCTCAAAGGTTGAGTTCCTGTTGTCCCTGCTCTGCCCAGCTGACCAGTCCATTGATATCCTCCTGGCGGTTACAGATATCCTCCTCACTTTTTACCACCCTATTGAGTTTCATGCCATCTGTGAATATCTTTATCATATCCCCCTGATTTTAAGTCTAAATCATTCATCTACACAACAAGCAGCAAGCTCCCAGCACTGCGGTCTGTGAAACCCCACTGGAAACAGACTTCCTGTCACAGAAACATCCCGCAACCATTCCCCTCTCCCTCCTGCCTCTCAGCCAGTTTTAGATCCAGCACATCACTTTACCTGGGGTCCCATTGGCTCTTACTGTCTTGACCAATCTTCATGAGGGACTTTACCAAAAACCTTGCTTAAATCCATGCAGACCACATCAACTGCACTGCCCTCATCAACACGCCAGGTTACCTCCTCAACCAATTCAACAAAGTTATCAAACACAAACTTCCTGTAACACACCTTGTGTCTGATTATTTAATCTCTCTTCAAATGCAGATATAGATTCCCTGCACTGTCCTTTTGGCCTCCTTTGCTGATGTATTTCTCTTGCAGCTGCGAGACTGAAAGGGAACCGAGATTGTCGAGCTTGCCGTTCTGAAACCACATTGGGAATTGGGGGCAGATGCCTTAAGCCAGTGTCTGCAGCCTGACAAGGCCACATGGGGAAATCCTTTTCCAATGCAGGGAGGCTTAGCAGGGAGACACCTCGACAGTTATGGCAATCTCTGCAGTTGCTCTTGTTCATGTACAGGGTCACAATCCTTGCATCACACACTCCCTGTGGAAATGTCCCCTCCTCCAGAAGGAACAGAGAGGGTAGTGCAGAAGCTGCAGGAGTGGGGTTTTCTGTGTTTGATGAGGACAGTGAAAAGTGACTGGAGCTTTGTCCATGTGTGTGTGTCAATAGCTTTGCTAAATCCCTCCACTGTGGTTTTGATTCCCAGCTCTGCCATAACAGGGAGGCTTTTTAATGGTGTCTACAGCTTCCTCAGTGACAATGTCCTCCCTGTGTTATAGCTCAAGGCGAGGATCTCCCCATCTCTCCAATTATTTGTTACAGTGGGTGCTGATCTCTCCTGCCGTTGTTTCAGTTGAGCTGTTTCTTGTCCTCATGCATCTTTCATCTTTCCCATCCCTTCATCCGTACATTTCCCTGTGATAAAGTAGCTGTGGATATTCCTGCAAGGTTAGAAATGTTATTATTGGATCGTTGCTCAGCATTCTCTTGGACTGTACTTCAAATGGCTCTTTCTACATTCAGAGATTCCTCACTCAGATCTCTCTTGTAATCGATGAGAGTGGAACTCTCAATGACAGACTCTATCACAGTAATGTTCGCCTCAAACCAGTCTGTGATGTTTCACTGTTGCGTCTTGTCTGTTCAGGGTGTGGTATTATAGATGATGGTGTCTCACAGAATGTGTCATTTCACTTCTGCTCTCTGAGTGGGAATGCCGCAAAGTGCCTTTTAGTCAAGTTGTGGAAAAGTTGCTTTTTATTTGAGAAAGCAGTATAACTGATGTTAACATGAGGGCAATGTTTCTGCTTTGAATGAAGAAGACCTTCAAGGGCTCTATAGTTAATTTGACACATATCAGAGAGATGTGTATCTCAAAACATCAAGTATTTATTTTTGATGGCTCCTCTTGAGTGTTACATTTTGGTTTGCAGGGCTGCCTTTACATTCTCACTAACACCTTTATTAATTGATGCAGTCAACATGTCACGAGGTCTTCTGTGTATGTCTTGCTGTGTTGGATATTTGTGTTCACAAGCAGAATTTGAGGAATTTATCAATATTATGAAGAAATATGAATCCATAATAAAGCCACAAAGTACAGGCAACAGATTAATTTCCTGGGTGGATGCTGCACCTAAACTGGTACAAGACAACAGGCATAAGTTAGCAAACTATGTTTTTCTTCCCCATTATAGCTGACACAGGCTTCATGAGACACAAAAAGGTATACCAATAAACACACTTCCAACAGACTGGGGAAGTGACTATTCATGTGTTTCCACACATATTCACAAAGCTGGAATATTTTATCACCAGATTGTTGCTACTTTTTTTTTACTGAAATAAATATTTAGTTCAATAAAATATTAAACTGGAAAGGCCCAGCTGGTCCGACAGCACCAGAGGAGCAGGAAGTTCCTGGTAAGGCATCCTGACCGAAACCATCGCCTTTCCTGCTCCTCTGATGCTGTCTGACCTGATGGGTCTTTCCAGTTCCACATTTCATCCTCTCTGATTCTAACATCTGCAGTCAGAGAGTCATGGAGAGGTACAGCATGGAAACAGACCCTTCGGTGCAACTTGTCCATGCCAACATGATACCAAAAATTCATCTAGTCCCATTTGCCAGCACTTGGCCTGTGTCTCTCAACACTCCCTGTTCATAGAGCCATCAGGCTGCTTTTTTTCCAATGTTGTAATTGTATCAGCGTCCAGCACTTCCTCAGTCAGCTCATTCCATACATGCTCAACCGTCCATGGAAACAAGTTTCCCCTTCGGTCTCTTTTAACATTTCCCCTCTCGCCCTAAACCAATGCCCTCTGATTCTGCACTCCACCACCCCAGGGAAATGACCTTATTCTTTACCCTATCTCTGTCCCTTATGATTTTATAAACCTCTATAAGGTCACCCCTCAGCCTGCGATGCTCCAGGGAAAACAATCCCAGTATGTTCAAACACTTCCTGTATCTCAAATCCTCCAACCCTGGCAACATCCTTGTAAATCTTTTCTGAACCCTTTCAAGTTTCGCAGTCATTATTATCTCCAATAAATATTTCTTTGTTTGTTTACTAATAAAATAAAAATCTTTGATGTCAATTTCAGATTTTCATGTCACAACTTATATGACGTACATGACAATAGCATCCACTGAAATCTTCCCCATAAAGTAGCTACTGAGCATATGTGGCCATTAATTAGAAATTCCACATTCATTTGCAAGTAATTAATTAACTCAATGGTTTCATGTTTTTCTCATTCTTTGTTAGGTAAGGTTTCTTTTGTTAACAGGTTTGAAACCAGTCACTGGTGTTTACAATGTCGCCCTGTCTCTCACTTCACTTGCAGCCTCTCTGTCTCTCTCTCGAAGCTTGTTCTATCTTTCCCTCCTAACCTCTTGCAGCATCTGTTGCTCTTTTCCATCTCCCTCCTTCCTGTCTCACCTATTCTCTTGTGGCTTCTTCATGCTGCTCATCCCACTAGTGTCCCATATCCCCTCAGCCTCATTGTGACACCAAAATCTTCCCTCAGATTTCTTGTGGCCTCTCCACAATGTCCCAATCGCTTCATGGCCTCCTTGTCTCTTCCAAATTTCCTTGCAGCTTCCCTCTTGCCCCTACAACACTCCTGGACCTGTCTGCAATGGCTGGCTTGGCTCCTCCCTCTGGCTCTCCCTCCCAGACCTGACCTCCATCTGCCTGCTCCTAGCCCTCAGCCCACCTTACCCCAGAGAGACCCTCATTGGCAGTAATTACTGAGCTGCGTGCTTGTCCCACCTCCAACACACTATCACCAATCACAAATTATTTCTCTCATGCATTTATCATTGACAGGCACATCAGTAAAACTATCAACAGCAAGCATGGAGAGAACCAGCCTGTGATTGGAGAAGCAGTTGCTCTCCATTCTCACCAGCTTCTGGGGACATTTGCAAAATTAAAACCAGTGCATCTGCTATCGCATACAGCATTCCTTTGAAAACCATCAGAATCCGGGACATGTCAGCTTTTGTTTCTAGTAATTTTCTGAGCAACCATTCTCAATGATTATAATTGTTTTCTAATTCATCCATTCCTTTCAATGCCTTATTTATACTTATTTTTGGAATGCTATTCAAGAGACAGGCAAAACATACCTGTTCAATGCACCCAATGTTTCTTTATGTTCCATTATTATATCTTTATTAGGTGCATGCACACATTTGGAAATCCCAATTACTCCCATAAATTATTAATTTTAACTGTAATAAGGTGCAATTTTACTTGGCTTTTACCCGAAACATCAATTTACCTGCTCCTTGGATGCTGCCTGACCTGCTGTGCTTTTCCAGCACCACTCTGACTTAAACTCAACTTTACTTCAGCCTAACATAAGATGTTCTTGCTTTTCTTCCTTTCTCATAGTTAACATACTGACAATTGTGATTCTGTCGCAGAGAAAGTGTGATCTTTCTAAATGTATCACTCGCTACCTGGTGGCCATGGCAGCAGTGGACTTACTGCTTATCATCATTGACCTGATATTGAGACACATTCCAATTATTTATAAACCTCAATTTACATTTCTGAAGACCATCCCCGTGTGTAACATCCACGCCGTCCTGGTTTTTGCAGCTGTGGACTGCTCTGTCTGGTTCACTGTTGCTTTCACCTTTGATCGATTTGTGGCCATTTGTTGTCAAAAGATGAAAGGCAAATATTGCACTGAGAAAACAGCAGCCGTGGTTCTGGGAACAATAACTGTGCTCAGCTGTTTAAAGAACATTTCCTGGTATTTTATGTTAACATCTTGGTATAAGGTGAGGAACCAGCCTTGGTTTTGTTTGGCAAAAGAATACATTATGTTATCTCCCGTCTGGGGATCGATTGAACTTATCCACTATATTCTGACGCCAGCACTCCCATTTGTTTCGAGTCTACTGCTCAATGCTTTCACTGGGAGGTACATTTTAGTGGCCAGCAGAGCCCGCAGGAGACTCCAGTCTGACAGCAGGGGGCAGCATCCCAAGGACCGACACTTGGAGAGCCGAAGGAATTCCATCATTTTAATGTTTGTTATCTCAGGGAATTTCATCCTGTTATGGTCAATGTTTGTGGTGTATTCTATGTGGAGATGGATGTATTGCTTGGGTTATAAGGCTGTCATTTTGCACTACTGTTTATGAGAAATAGGACTCATTCTCCAGCTCCTGAGTTGCTGCACAAACACGTGTATATATGCCGTGACCCAGACTAAGTTCAGGGAATAGATGAAAACATGATAAAACACCAATTTGCTCGATTAGTGGTATGTATGAAATGACACGATGGATTCTTGCATTCTGGGATTCAACGTATTCGGTTTGAGAATTATTGGGTTGGAAGGTTTCATAATGAAGCACACACGAGGCCACCGGGAATGGTTAGTTTTACATTTTATTCAAACTTCGCATGTAACACAAGCAGTCACTCTCTCCTGGTTCTAACGGCCCAGAATGGCCTGATGTTGCCCGAACTGCCCGCCCCAGGCTCCCATTCTCACTATTTTATACTCACTCCCACCCCCCTCTGTTCCCTCCAATCAGTTCATTCAAACAACAGGGTGTTTGCCATTTTAGTGATCAGCCCCTCCTCTTTCTAGAACCTTCTGTCTGTTGGTTTTCCACACAATTTTCACTCCCTCACTGCTTCCCCTCCCACACTCAACAAACACACAAACACACACAAACTCAATTTTAACTGATGCAATATACATCCAGCTGCAAACATTTTATTTTGAAACAACTCAAACACTCTCCCACACAAACCAACAATCCGGGCTCCTTGGGTCAGTGATAAAGACACAGTGAGGTCAGTCTGCTCTCCCTGACGTCTGTGAGATACAGAGAATAGGTTCAGTCAACATTCCCCATGATCCCTGAAACAGACACAGTACAATCGATCAGTCCTTCCTGAATCAGTGAGACAAACATTATGTTTTCCCTGGGTAAATGATACACATTGGCCGCATTAGACCTTGTGCATCACTCCTTGTGTTCAATCAGAGTCGTACAGCATGGAAATAGACCCCTCAGTACATCTAGTCTGTGCCAACAGTGTTCTCAAACTCAACTATTCCCATCTGCCTGCACTTGGCCCACATCTGTCCAAACCTTTCCTGGTCAAGCTTGATCCAAATATCTTTGAAATGCTGTAACTGTACCTGCATCCATCACTGTCTCTGACAGAGCATTCCCAAACACAAACCACTCTCTGGGTAAGAAAACACTCCCCACATGCCCTTTCTCAATCTTTCCTCTCTCACCCGAAATATATAACCCCTGCTTTTGAACACCCTCATCGTCATTCACCTTATCCACGTCCCAACTGATTTTACAAACCTCAGTAAGGTCACCTCTCAATCTACTCCGCTCCAGTGAAATAAATCCCAGTCTTTCCTCTCTATTTTTATATCTCAATCCCTCCAAGCCCGGCAAACCTTGGTAAATCTTTTCTGATCTATTTCCAGTTGAATAATATCCTTCCTATAACTAAGTGACATGAACTGGACACAGTCCTCTAGAAGAGGCCTCACCAACATCCTGTACAACCTCAATATGACGTCCTACACTCTACAGCAGATGTCCCTGTGTAAAGTCCCTGCAGTACAGTTAGAAACCAAGATTCCATCAAATACTTTTTAAACTGTCATCATGGATGTAACTTTAAGTAATTACAGTGCATAATGAAAAGCAAAGCGACGTTATAGAATAGCTACAGCAAATGTCACTGAAATCATTGCAGCAAATATTGTTTAACATGCTCACAACAGGGAGCATTTAAACTGCTCACTCTGTGTAATGATTAATAGACAGGGATGACAGTCACTGATGTGACCCCATTTGAGCTTGCTCCTTCCTTCTCAGAGGCAATTCAGCATCAGCAACAAATACTGTCTTTACTGATGATGCCCACATCGTGTGAGTGAATGTCTGTGTGAACATTCTTGATAAAACTGATAGAATCCATTTAGTGATATTCAGTTCACATATTTTAAACTTCATGTCCCACAAATTATACCTGATACAAATAAGAGAAAGTACTTGGTTTTTAAAAAAAAAAGATCATTATTTGGTATTACAGAACATGTGTATTACTGGAAAAAAGATGTCTGTGAGAGTTTTTATCTCTGACACTCATCAGGACAATCTGCAAGAATACAATTCAATGGGAACCTTTATACTGTTTATTACTGATGATTGATAGTTGACCTCCAGGCTTTGTTTAAATTTTAAACCAAGTACGTTGACTTTGACTAATTGGGGCATTGCCCTTAACAAATGGCTGTGGTCTATTTTGTTTGAATTGAAACAGGTTTAGTGCATGTACGTGATTTATTTATCTACAAAGAACAGGGCTCTGCCTATTAAACGATGTAACTTTCAGTATGCACAAGTATCCTGCTATGTGAGTCCACTTGACAATCCTTGGGTCAGTGGTTAGCACTGCTGCCTCACAGCACCAGGGTCCCAGCTTCGATTCCAGCCTCGGGTGACTGTCTGTGTGGAGTTTGTGCATTCTCTCTATGTCTGTGTGGGTTTCCTCCCACAGTCCAAAGATATGCAGGTCATGTGAATTGGCTATGCTAAATTGCCCATAGAGTTAGGTGCATTAGTCAAAGAGAAAATGGATCTGGGTGGGTTACTCTTTGCAGGGTTGGTTGGGCTGAAGGGCCTGTTTCCACGCTGCAGGGAGTCTAATCTTACAAACATACAAAGCAGGAGCAAACGTGGACCAATTAGCTCCTCAAATCTATATGTGTGTGTTTGTGCGCAATCATCTGTTATGATGCTGGTTTGAATAGTGAGTGGAAATAACATACAGTCTTCTTTAACAGAGAAGGTGCTCTTCTGAGCTAAAGGTACCACCAATGCTGCCATTATACAGAGCAGCCAGGAGACAGGCTGTTCCAAAAGAGACACATGGAACAATTGGCTGTTAAATGGATACCTGAGTTTTGGTTGCTGTTTTGACAATTCAAGTGTGACCAATTGATTTAGACCAAAAACTCAGCCCTTCAAAGCCAATCGATTTTAATATCTGACAATACTGACAGCCTGAAACCAATCCGACGATGGGAAATTCATATGGAATCAGGGGAATCAAAACAAGTGTGTTTTGAAAATCAGAGAGAAAGAGCAAGTGCCAGCAAAAGAGAGCCAACAGCACTGAACAACTCTGAAAGAAATCTCAGAAAGCTCCCAAGGTTAAGGTACCAAGGAATTTTATACAAAGATACTCGCAGTCAAAAAGAAAATCATACAAGATGGCTCGGGAGTGGGGCAGACAGCAGAGTTGGAAGGGGAAGGAAACAGCAGATTCGGAAGAGCAGAAGGATTGCAGCATATACAACTGTATGGACTTTGAGAGATTAAATTTATTTAATGTTTTGTAATTGTGTTATTGGAGCAGCATTTTAGTAGGATTGGGGTCAGATAGTCATCAGTTAAGAAAAAAGGGGCTTGAGTTTGTTCATAGTTTTTGTTTAGTGTTCACTGTTACGGTTAGGAAAATAAACTGTTATTTTTTTCTTTCCACAGTGGAAATCCAGAGTTTTCTTTCACTCCCTCACATTTTGAACAGATTACGCGGTGAGACGAGTTTCTCTGGGTGTTTCTGTTTTAATTAGCAGAAGGGATCGACCTCTGTATCAGAACAAACTGGGGGCTCAGGTCCAGGATTTGGGCAGGTTTGGGTAGATTCAGATGGATTTGCACAGATCAGGTCTGGGATCTGAGCAGATCTGAATGCATTTGGACAGATTTAAACAGACTTGGGGATCTTTAAATAAAACAGGGAGAAAATATGTTTATTTTCAGCTACTTGTAGGTGGTTTAATTAAAAGTGCGAGAAATGTCACTTTCAGTAATTAAGTGTTTTGCAGAGCTGGAAGACATGACTTTGGGGGTTGTGGAAAAGGTGAGTAAGGCAAAGCCACTGTAATTGGCAGACACAGTGGAGCTGGGGTTGCCTGAGTCTCTGAAAAAAAAGATGAGGTTATGACTGAAATAACACACCTTTTAAATGTGCTACAAAGACCATTAGAGTCTTTGGAAATGGTGAAAATTCAATTGTAGATGAAGCAGTTTGAGTGAGAGGAGGAAGAAAGGGAGAGAAGATTCTTAACTGAGCAAAAAGAAAGAGAGAGTGTGGAGAAAGAGAAAAAGAGGGAGAGTTTGCGCTTCTGAAGTTGCGAATTAGTCAGGAAAGTTAAGTTAACAGGGTGGAGATGAAGGGAGAAGGTAGGGAATGTTAAAAATATGTTAAAAATCTGCACATGTCGATGAGTAAGATGTTGAAGCCGTGTTGTATTTCAATTGAAAAGCTGGCTAGGCAGCTGGAGTGGCCAGAGGACTTGTGGGTAATGCTAGTTCAGACGAAGCTGGGAGGCAGAGCTAGAGAGGTGTTTGCAGCGCTGTCAGGTTAGAGGGCAAGAGATGATGCTGATGTCAAACAGGCTACTTTCAGTGTCTATGAATTGGTGCCAGACACATACAGAGAGCAGTTCAGAAACATAAAGAAAAAATCAGGTCAGTCTCTAATACTAAGAAATGAAAGTATTTGCCCTCTTTCTGAACAGTTACCTGAAAGGGTGGTAATTTATGGAATAGATGGAGAGAAACCTATCATTCTATCATTGCCCTGTGTAAGGTTAGGGTGGAGAGTCACATAAAGACTGATAGTGAAAACGGAAGTGATGGACAGAGTGCCAGTTTCAGGAATACAGATTGTTCTAGAAAACCAATTAGCAGGATCCAAGGTAGGAGTGACGCCCCTTGTGGTGGAGAAGCCAGAGAAAAAAACAGGGAACTGAGGAGTTAAAAGAAAAATACCCGAGAATTTTTCTGGACTGTAGAGTAACAAGATCCCACTATCATCAGTTACAGAAAGAAGGAAAATGTTAAGAGAAAGATGAAGGAATTGAGGTTCAGTTAGCTGACACCCTGTTTGATGTAATGGTGCAGGGAAACCCTGAACAGACAGAGGGTCGGACAGAGGTGTTTAATCCTGAAAGACTAATGAAAAATGTGACAATAAAATATCTATAATCTGATGCATACTCAGAAAAGGAATCGGAATGTATTTCCAAGGGTTATTCTCTTAAGGAGAGAATCCTAAGGCGAAATGGAGACAATGGCAGGTTATTGCAGATGAGAAATGGGGAAGTGCACCAGATTGTGTTGCCAGTAACATACAGACAGGAAGTGTTATGGGTAGCACACGAATTACCTATTGGAGATCATCTTGGTGTGGGGTAGATTCAGGCTAAGATACAAAACCACTTCTGTTGGACTGGACAGGATAGGGATGTATGTGGTTGATGTTTGTTGTAGATGTCATATGTGCCAAATGGTAGGTTAGCCACAGGCAACAATAAAATACTCCACAACCACCTGATGAAGGAGCAGCACTGCGAAGGCTAGTGCTTCCAATTAAACCTGTTGGACTATAACCTGGTGTTGTGTGATCTTTAACTTAGTCATAAACCAGAGCTTTTGTTGGCAATTTCCACGTTTGAAAATCCTTTCACGAGGGATATGATTGATTGTATTGTTCACCTCCCTAAAACTGAAAGTGGGATCCAGTATTTGCTAACCATAATGGATGTGGCTACCAGATTTCCAGAGGCAATTCCATTACAGTGTGTTAAAGCTAAAAGGATGGTGGAGAGTTGGTAGCTTTCTTTACCTGGTCTAATTTTGCTGATAAACTATTTAAGGAAGTCTTGGATAATTTCAGCCTTGGTCTAATTTTACTGATAAACTATTTAAGGAAGTCTTGGATAATTTCAGCCTACAGCTTTTAAATCAAGTGCATACCATCCTGAAACCCAGGGAGCATTGGAAAGGTGGCACCAGGCCCTGAGGACCACGTTCAAAGCTTACTGTCTGTCAGGATTATCTGAATGATTGGGATAAAGGAATCCCACATTGGGATTGTTTGCCATTAGAGATGCCCCAAATGAATCTACTCAGTGGAATCCCTTTGAGTTAATATTCGGACACAGAGTTATTAAAATTAATTGAGAAAAAATTGATAGGACTGAAGTCAGAGATCTCACTCTTGAGATAATGTATCTGAGGTGAGGGAGAGATTAAATCAGGGAAGTGTCCTCGGCCCACCTACCTTCAGCTGCTTCATCCTGGACAATCCCTCCATCATAAGGTCAGAATTCAGGATGTTTGTTCATTGTTCCACAAAGTTTAGTCCCATTCCTGCCTCGTCAGACACTACCGAAGTGTGTGGCGCCACAAAAGCACGGCCGGTCAAACAGCATTTGAGGAGCAGGAGAATTGTCGTTTCAGTCATAAGCCCTGCGTCAGGAATCCTGAAATATCGACTCTCCTGCTCCTCGGATGCTGCCAGACCAGCTGTGCATTTCCAGCACCACACTCTTTGACTCTGATCTCCAGCATCTGCAATACACACTTTCTCTTCATCAGACACTATGTCCATGTGTAACAACATTTGGACAATATTCCGGCCTGAGCTGACAAGTAACAATTGCTCCACACAAGTGTCAGGTATCTCCAAAAAGAGAGATTGTAACCATTTCTCTTCATATCAATTAATTCCTTAGTGTCAGTATCATGGGGGAGGGGACAAGGGGTAGCAATAGACCACAAACTGAGCCAGCCCAGTTATATAAATACCAGTGTTACAAGACTCTGTCAGAGTTTGGTGATTTGATAATATATACCTCACACTCCTGACTCAGTCCGTCCACTATCTACAAAGGGCAAGTCAGGAGTGTGAATGAATACTTGTCTGGGTGAGGTCTGCTCCAACAACTCTCAAGAAACTTGATAATAAAGCAGCACCCTTGACTGGCACCACATCCACAAACATTGCCAGTTTCCACTGTGAATGCACCCAGTAGCAATGTGTGGCATGTGGAAGATGTGTAAGAACATTTGATAGAATCTTCCAAAGTAGCAACCTCTAACATCTCAACTCAATAGGCCATCAGCTGCACAAGGAAACTACCTCTGAGTAGGTATCAAAGGATAACATCGACTGAGATGTCCCCACATTAATCCTCCTTCATTGGGTAATGATCAGGAGCAGGACGTGTGTGCTAACATCCACCATGGTCACGAGATCCTAATGAAGGGGAACTTGGGCTGACCTTTCCACACTCATTCTGAATGACTCTGTAAAGATGAAGAACAGGAACCTGGACATTTTCTCCATTCTAATACAGGGCCACTGATCTCTGTTCCACTTCAGAAACTGGAACATAACCCCCATGGTCTTTGTGATATTTCTTGCATTTCCTTGTTTACACTTCAATTACCTGTCAGCGTGGTGTCAATCTTCACAGTATCTCTTACAAACTGTATTTCCTTATTTTCTATTTCATTCCAAACATGAGTTCCTAATTAATGGCTGATTTTTGGATCCGGTAGAATGCATGAAAATGGGTATAAATACCTTAATACATTTTTAGAAAGAGGGACATATACAGAAATCACATGATGTACTGTGTGTAATTGGTAACCTTTCTACCAGCTTGATTAATTTTCCTGTTTATTTTCCTTCCCCATAGCGAACATCATAACGATTATAATTCTTTTGCAAGGAAAGTGTGGTCTTTCAAAATGTATTACTTGATACCTGGTGGCGATGTCAGCAGCAGATATACTGGTTATTATCCTCAATCTGCTATTGAGGCACATTCCAAGTATTATAAGAGAGAGGCATGTTTCATACGGACCATCCCCATCTGTAATATCCACGCCGTCTTCCTTTATGCAGCCACCGACTGCTCTGTCTGGTTTACTGTCACTTTTACCTTTGATCGATATGTGGCCATTTGCTGCCCAAATCTGCAAATTAAATTTTGTACTGAGAAGACAGCAGCTGTGGTTCTGGGAACAGTGACTGTGCTGAGTGGTTTGAAGAACATTTTCTGGTATTTTATGTTCACATCTCAGTATTTGCTCAGGAATCAGCCCTGGTTTTGTTCAGTACCAAATGATATTCTGTCATCTCCAGTCTGGGAAACAATCGAGTGCCTTCATTATATCCTGAACCCAGCAGTGCCTTTTGTTCTGATTCTGCTGCTCAATGCTTTAAGTGTCAGGCATCTGATTGTGTTAAGTTTCATTCAGTAAAGCTGACTCATCTGACAACAAAACTCTATTGAAAGAATAGGCAAGAGACACAGATGTTATAAAACTATAAGACAGAGGAGCAGAATTTAGGCCATTCAGCCCAATGAGTCTGGTCCGCCATTCAATCATGGGTGATAAGTTTCTCAGCCCCATTCTCCCACTTTCTCCCCATAATCCATGATCCCCTTGATACTCATGATCCTATCTATCTCAGTTTTAAATATGCTCAATGACCTGGCCTCCATAGCCTTTTGTGGTAGTGAATTCCATAGATTCACCACTCTCTGGCTGAAGACGTTTCTAATTATCTCTGTTTTAAAAGGTCTTCCTTTTACTCTCAGGCTTTTCCCTTGGGTCCTAGTCTCTCCTGCCAATGGAAACATCTTCCCAAAATCTACTCTGTCCAGGCCATTCGGTATTCTGTATGTTTCAATTAGATCCCCCCTCATCCTTCTAACCTCCATCAAATATAGATCCAGAGTCCTCAAATGTTCCTCATATGGTAAACTTTTCATTCCTGTTGATTTTCATTTCATTTCAACTACTCTGGTGTCCTGTGTGTTTTGCGATTCTTATGCACTCAATGCTGTCCTGTGCATGATTGTGTAGTTTGTGCTGTCCATGTAGAACCTTGGTCCTGGAGGAACTCTCTCTCCTTTTTCCTGTATCGGTAGTATACGGTAGAAAAGACAAATAAAGCTACTATTAACCCTTAACTCCTGGGAACATTCTCATGAACCTTCTCTGATCACACTCCAGGGACAGTATGTCCTTCCTGAGATATGGGCCCCAAAACTGAGCACAATACTCCAAAAGTGTTCTGACCAGACCCTTATAGAGCCCTCTCGCACCTCAGAAGTACATGCCTGCTTTAATATTCTCATCCTCTCAAGATAAAAGCCATTCCTGCACTTGCCTTCCTAACTACTGACTCAACCTGCAAGTTTACCTTGAGAGAATCCTGAATTAAAACTCCCAAGTCACTTTGCCTTTCAGACTTCTGAATTTTCTCCCCATTTAAACAATAGTCCATACCTCTAATCTTCCTACCAAAGTGCATGACATCACACTTTCCCACATTGTGCCCCATCTGCCCCTTCTTTGCCCACTCTCCTAACCTGTCCAAATCCTGCTGCAGCCTCCCCGCCTCCTCAATGCTGCCTGTCCATCTACCTATCTTTGTATTCTCTAAACACTTAGCCAGAATGCCCTTAGTTCCTTTATCTAGATCATTAATGTATAAAGTAAAAAGTTGTGGTCCCAACACTGAGCCTTGCAGAATACCAGTTGTCATTGGCTGCCATCCTGAGAAGGACCCTTCATCCCCACTCTCGGCTCCCTGCCAGACAGCCAGGCTTCTATCTATGCTCGCACCTTGCCTCCAACACCATGGGCCCTTACCTTACTCAGCAGCCTCCTGTGCAGCACATTGTCAAATGTCTTCTTAACATCTAGGTGGATGATATCTATTGCCTCTCCTTGATCTAACCTGCTCATTACTTCCTCAAACAATTCGAGCAGATTTGATAATCCCCTTGATGCGACCATGTGACTCTGCCCTATTTTACCTTACACTTACAAGTGTTCAGAACTCTCATCCTTCACAATGGATTCAAGGATCTGAACCACGAGTGAGGCTAGGCTGATCGGTCTGTCATTTACATCATTAGCCTTACTTCCTTCTAAATGTTTAATATATTTTATATATAATCACATATTTAATCTTCTCCCTCCTTATTTTTTTGTAGCCCTCTGTTTGTCTTTGCGTGCACCCAATCCTTTGGTTTCCACTGCCCTTTGCCATATGACATGCTTTCTCTTTTGCTTTCATGCTATCCCAGACTTCCCTAGTCAGCCATGGTTGCCTCATCCTCCCTGTACCATGCTTCCTTTTCCCTCGGGATGAATCTCTGTTGTATCTCCTGAATTACTCCCAGAAACTCCTGCCATTGCTGTTCCACTGTCTTTCCTGCTCGGCTCCTCTCCCAGTCAATTCTCCCCAGCTCCTCCCTCATGCCTCTGTAGTTGCCTTTATTCAGCTGTAATATCATTACCTCTGATTTCATCTTCTCCCTCTCAAATTGCAGAGTAAATTCAATCACATTATGATCACAGCCTCTACAGATTCCTTCACATTAAGCTCCCTTATCAAGTCTGCCTCATTGAACAACACTAAATCCAGAATTGCCTGCTCCCCCGTGGGCTCCACTACAAGCTGCTCCAAAAAGCCATCTCATAGACATTCCACAAATTCCCAGTCCACCTGCATATTGAAATCCCCCATGATCACTGTAACGTTGCCTTTCCTACACATCTTTTCTATCTCCTGGTGTATCTTGTACCCCAGCTCCTGAATACTGTTTGGAGGCCTGTACATAACTCCAAGAATGTTTTGCTTTAAATTTGTGATTCCTCAATTCTACCCACACAGATTCTACACCTTCTAACCTTACTTTGTTTCTTACTATTGAGTTAATTTCATTTTTTACTGATAAGGCAATCCCACTCTCTTGGCCTACCTGGCTTGTTTTTGATCGGATGTATATCATTGAACATTCATCTCCCAAACCTGAACCCCTTTTTAGCCAAGTCTCTGTGATCCCCACCATGTCATACCTGCCAATTTCTATCTGCGTCACAATCTCATTTCCCTTATTCCTTATCCTGTGTGCATTCAGGTATGAGACCTTCAGTCCTATACTAAGCGTCTCTCTTCTCACTGTCATTAGTTTGCCCAGTTATCCTCATCATAAATATAAGACAGGCATCAAACTGGGTCTGAAACCTAACTCCTGGATACAAAATCACTTCCTTCCTTGAGACAAAACACCTCAAGTGCTCACATGGGCAAAAGCCCCTGACTCCTGTCTTTGAAAGTTGTTAAATCCAAAAGGTCATCCCTTTGATCGAGCAAAACCCAACCAGGGTCCGGAGCACACTCCAACTTCCCCCAGGATATAGGGAGCACTCACAATGTGGCACTCGAACCCTTGTTTTGTGGTTCATTTGGCCCAGTGCTCAATGTTAATTAAAACTTACGGTTTGACACCAACCTGCTCATAAGGTGTTCATGGTTAATTTAATTGGCTTTCCCATCTGCATAAGTTGTCTTTTATTTTTGCACTGTCTGTTGTTCTCTCTCAGAATGACAGGTCTCTAATCATTGCTGTATCTGTGGCTTTAAGCCTCAAGGGCATTTCTAGCTGACAAAAGACTGGAGACATCTTCTCTCTTCTGCACTAACAGCCTTTTCAATCAAACAAAACATCATTAATATTTATGAGTAAAATTATTTAAAAAACAGCCTTTATTCACTCATATTTATTAATTATTTCTTTGTCAATTCCAGCATAATGTAAGTGTCTCTAAAGCAGTTGCTTTGCTGAGGCCCATAGATTGGTGTGGGACTGTTCTGGGAATCGGTGCGGCTGGGTGACTGTACAAGATAACTTCTTTTACGTCGACTGCTTTGGAAAGAAAACATTTGCCACTTTCTATAGTGTAAAATTAACAAATGTGTATGTTGTAAAATTTCCCGAAAAACACCAGATTAAATACATTTTTATACTAAATTCTATAACTCCAATTACTCACAATCTTCTCGGTATACGAGGGCCCTGAGAACTGTTTCCTACCTGGAACCAGAATCTCTTCTAAAATAAACAGTGGGGAGCTCATTGCGTCTCAGTGATTATTTCCACATCAGAAGGATGTGTTGTCCGTTGTAACAGAGACTGTTAGAAGGATCTGATCTTTTGTTTGACTGCTCCCAGATCGTCCCACCGTGTCATGGTCTCTGTGGGCTGTCCTTTTTATACTTAATCAGTATTAACCCTTTCAGACCCATGTACAACATTTGATTTGATTTATTGTTGTCACATGTACCTATATCCAATGAAATGTATGTTCCCTGTCTTTCCACGGCATCGAGAACTATATATGGAATTGATAGATGGAAGGTTGGCTTGTGTCATGGTCTGGGCTGTGTTCATAACTTTCTGTAGTTTCTTATGGTCCTGGACAGAACTGTTACCGTACCAAGCCGTAATGCACCCAGATAGAATGCTTTCTGTGGTGCAGGTATAAACGTTGGCAAGAGTCCTTACGAATGTGCTGAATTTCCTTAGCCTCCTGAAGAAGAAGATGCTTTCTTGCAACCTCCATTCAGTCCTCTGTACATCTCCATTCAGTCCTCCATGTAGTCTCCCATCCCCCTCTATGTAGTCCCCCATACTCTTCCATGTAGTCTCCCATTCCCCTCCATGTAGTCCCCCATACTCTTCCATGTAGTCCCCCATTCCCCTCCATGTAGTCCCCCATTCCCCTCCATGTAGTCTCCCATTCCCCTCCATGCAGTCTCCCATAGCCCTCCATGAGTCCCCCATACCCCTCCATGTAGTCTCCCATTCCCCTCCATGTAGTCCCCCATACTCTTCCATGTAGTCTCCCATACCCCTCCATGTAGTCTCCCATTCCCCTCCATGTAGTCCCCCATACTCTTCCATGTAGTCTCCCATACCCCTCCATGCAGTCTCCCATACCCCTCCATGTAGTCCCCCATACTCTTCCATGCAGTCTCCCATTCCCCTCCATGTAGTCCCCCATACTCTTCCATGTAGTCTCCCATTCCCCTCCATGCAGTCCCCCATACCCCTCCATGTAGTCTCCCATTCCCCTCCATGCAGTCTCCCAATCCCTCCATGTAATCTCCCATACCCCTCCATGTAGTCTCCCATACCCCTCCATGTAGACGCCCATTCCCCTCCATGTAGTCTCCCATTCCCCTCCATGTAGTCCCCCATTCCCCTCCATGTAGTCCCCCATACCCCTCCATACAGTCTCCCATACCCCTCCATGCAGTCTCCCATTCCCCTCCATGCAGTCTCCCATACACCTCCATGTAGTCTCCCATACCCCTCCATGTAGTCTCCCATTCCCCTCCATGTAGTCCCCCATACCCCTCCATGCAGTCCCCCATTCCCCTCCATGTAGTCCCCCATACCCCTCCATGTAGTCCCCCATACCCCTCCATGTAGTCTCCCATTCCCCTCCATGTAGTACCCCATACCCCACCATGTAGTCCCCCATACACCTCTATGTAGTCCCCCATACTCTTCCATGTAGTCTCCCATACCCCTCCATGTAGTCCCCCATACCCCTCCATGTAGTCCCCCATACCCCTCCATGTAGTCTCCCATTCCCCTCCATGTAGTCTCCCATTCCCCTCCATGCAGTCCCCCATACCCCTCCATGTAGTCCCCCATACCCCTCCATGTAGTCCCCCATACCCCTCCATGTAGTCTCCCATTCCCCTCCATGTGGTCCCCCATTCCCCTCCATGTAGTCCCCCATACCCCTCTATGTTGTCCCCCATACCCCTCCATGTAGTCTCCCATACCCCTCCATGTAGTCTCACATTCCCCTCCATGTAGTCCCCCATTCCCCTCCATGTAGTCCCCCATTCCCCTCCATGTAGTCCCCCATTCCCCTCCATGTAGTCTCCCATACCCCTCTATGTAGTCCCCCAAACCTCTCAATGCAGTCTCCCATTCCCCTCCATGTAGTCTCCCATTCCCCTCCATGTAGTCTCCCATACCCCCCCATGCAGTCCCCCATACCCCTCCATATAGTCTCCCATACCGCTCCATGTAGTCCCCCATACCCCTCTAAGTAGTCCCCCATACCCCTCCATGTAGTCCCCCATTCCCCTCTATGTAGTCCCCCATACCCCTCCATGTAGTCTCCCATACCCCTCCATGTAGTCTCCCATTCCCCTCCATGTAGTCTCCCATACCCCTCCATGTAGTCTCCCATACCCCTCCATGCAGTCTCCCATACCCCTCCATGCAGTCTCCCATACTCTTCCATGTGGTCCCCCATTCCCCTCCATGTAGTCCCCCATTCCCCTCTATGTAGTCCCCCATACCCCTCCATGTAGTCTCACATACCCCTCCATGTAGTCTCCCATTCCCCTCCATGTAGTCCCCCATACTCTTCCATGCAGTCTCCCATACCCCTCCATGTAGTCTCCCATTCCCCTCCATGCAGTCTCCCATACCCCTCCAGGTAGTCTCCCATTCCCCTCCATGTAGTCTCCCATACCCCTCCATGCAGTCTCCCAATCCCTCCATGTAATCTCCCATACCCCTCCATGCAGTCTCCCATTCCCCTCCATGTAGTCTCCCATTCCCCTCCATGCAGTCTCCCAATCCCTCCATGTAATCTCCCATACCCCTCCATGCAGTCTCCCATTCCCCTCCATGTAGTCTCCCATACCCCTCCATGCAGTCTCCCAATCCCTCCATGTAATCTCCCATACCCCTCCATGCAGTCTCCCATTCCCCTCCATGTAGTCTCCCATTCCCCTCCATGTAGTCCCCCATACTCTTCCATGTAGTCCCCCATTCCCCTCCATGCAGTCTCCCAATCCCTCCATGTAGTCCCCCATTCCCCTCCATGTAGTCCCCCATTCCCCTCCATGTAGTCTCCCATTCCCCTCCATGTAGTCCCCCATACCCCTCCATGTAGTCCCCCTTACCCCTCCATGTAGTCCCCCATACCCCTCCATGCAGTCTCCCATACCCCTCCATGCAGTCTCCCATACCCCTCCATGCAGTCTCCCATACCCCTCCATGTAGTCTCCCATACCCCTCCATGTAGTCTCCCATACCCCTCCATGTAGTCCCCCATTCCCCTCCATGCAGTCCCCCATTCCCCTCCATGTAGTCTCCCATTCCCCTCCATGTAGTCCCCCATACCCCTCCATGCAGTCCCCCATTCCCCTCCATGTAGTCCCCCATACCCCTCCATGTAGTCCCCCATACCCCTCCATGTAGTCTCCCATTCCCCTCCATGTAGTACCCCATACCCCTCCATGTAGTCCCCCATACCCCTCCATGCAGTCCCCCATACTCTTCCATGCAGTCTCCCATACCCCTCCATGTAGTCCCCCATTCCCCTCCATGTAGTCTCCCATACCCCTCCATGTAGTCTCCCATACCCCTCCATGCAGTCTCCCATACCCCTCCATGTAGTCCCCCATTCCCCTCTATGCAGTCTCCCATACCCCTCCATGTAGTCCCCCATTCCCCTCCATGTAGTCCCCCATTCCCCTCGATGCAGTCCCCCATTCCCCTCCATGTAGTCCCCCATTCCCCTCTATGCAGTCTCCCATACCCCTCCATGTAGTCCCCCATTCCCCTCCATGTAGTCCCCCATTCCCCTCTATGTAGTCCCCCATTCCCCTCCATGTAGTCCCCCATTCCCCTCTATGCAGTCTCCCATACCCCTCCATGCAGTCTCCCATTCCCCTCTATGTAGTCCCCCATTCCCCTCCATGTAGTCCCCCATACCCCTCCATGCAGTCCCCCATACCCCTCCATGCAGTCCCCCATTCCCCTCCATGTAGTCCCCCATTTCCCTCTATGCAGTCTCCCATACCCCTCCATGTAGTCTCCCATTCCCCTCCATGTAGTCTCCCATACCCCTCCATGTAGTCTCCCATACCCCTCCATGCAGTCCCCCATACCCCTCCATGTAGTCCCCCATTCCCCTCCATGTAGTCCCCCATTCCCCTCCATGTAGTCCCCCATTCCCCTCTATGTAGTCCCCCATTCCCCTCTATGTAGTCCCCCATTCCCCTCCATGTAGTCCCCCATTCCCCTCCATGTAGTCTCCCATACCCCTCCATGTAGTCCCCCATTCCCCTCCATGTAGTCTCCCATTCCCCTCCATGTAGTCCCCATACCCCTCCATGCAGTCCCCCATTCCCCTCCATGTAGTCCCCCATTTCCCTCTATGCAGTCTCCCATACCCCTCCATGTAGTCTCCCATTCCCCTCCATGTAGTCTCCCATACCCCTCCATGTAGTCTCCCATACCCCTCCATGTAGTCCCCCATTCCCCTCCATGTAGTCTCCCATACCCCTCCATGTAGTCCCCCATTCCCCTCCATGTAGTCTCCCATACCCCTCCATGCAGTCCCCCATACCCCTCCATGCAGTCCCCCATTCCCCTCCATGTAGTCCCCCATTCCCCTCCATGTAGTCCCCCATTCCCCTCCATGTAGTCTCCCATTCCCCTCCATGCAGTCCCCCATTCCCCTCCATGTAGTCCCCCATTCCCCTCCATGTAGTCCCCCATTCCCCTCCATGTAGTCCCCCATTCCCCTCCATGCAGTCCCCCATTCCCCTCCATGTAGTCCCCCATTCCCCTCCATGTAGTCTCCCATTCCCCTCCATGCAGTCCCCCATTCCCCTCCATGTAGTCCCCCATACCCCTCCATGTAGTCCCCCATTCCTCTCCATGTAGTCCCCCATTCCTCTCCATGTAGTCTCCCATTCCCCTCCATGTAGTCCCCCATACCCCTCCATGTAGTCTCCCATACCCCCCCATGTGGTCTCCCATACCCCTCCATGCAGTCTCCCATACCCCTCCATGTAGTCTCCCATTCCCCTCCATGTAGTCTCCCATTCCCCTCCATGTAGTCTCCCATTCCCCTCCATGTAGTCTCCCATACCCCTCCATGTAGTCCCCCATTCCCCTCCATGTAGTCCCCCATTCCCCTCCATGTAGTCTCCCATACCCCTCCATGTAGTCTCCCATACCCCTCCATGTAGTCTCCCATTCCCCTCCATGCAGTCTCCCATTCCCCTCCATGTAGTCTCCCATTCCCCTCCATGTAGTCTCCCATTCCCCTCCATGTAGTCTCCCATACCCCTCCATGTAGTCCCCCATACCCCTCCATGTAGTCTCCCATTCCCCTCCATGCAGTCTCCCATACCCCTCCATGTAGTCTCCCATTCCCCTCCATGTAGTCTCCCATACCCCTCCATGTAGTCCCCCATACCCCTCCATGTAGTCCCCCATTCCCCTCCATGTAGTCTCCCATACCCCTCCATGTAGTCTCCCATTCCCCTCCATGTAGTCTCCCATTCCCCTCCATGTAGTCTCCCATTCCCCTCCATGTAGTCTCCCATACCCCTCCATGTAGTCTCCCATTCCCCTCCATGTAGTCTCCCATACCCCTCCATGTAGTCTCCCATACCCCTCCATGTAGTTCCTCATTCCTCTCCATGTAGTCCCCCATTCCTCTCCATGTAGTCTCCCATACCCCTCCATGTAGTCCCCCATTCCCCTCCATGTAGTCTCCCATTCCCCTCCATGTAGTCCCCCATTCCCCTCCATGTAGTCTCCCATACCCCTCTATGTTGTCCCCCATTCCCCTCCATGTAGTCTCCCATTCCCCTCCATGTAGTCCCCCATACCCCTCTATGTAGTCCCCCATACTCTTCCATGCAGTCTCCCATACCCCTCCATGTAGTCTCCCATTCCCCTCCATGTAGTCTCCCATACCCCTCTATGTAGTCCCCCATACTCTTCCATGTGGTCTCCCATACCCCTCCATGTAGTCCCCCATTCCCCTCCATGAAGGCCTCCATACTCTTCCATGCAGTTTCCCATACCCCTCCATGCAGTCTCCCATACCCCTCCATGCAGTCCCCCATACCCCTCCATGTAGTCTCCCATACCCCCCCATGTGGTCTCCCATACCCCTCCATGCAGTCTCCCATACCCCTCCATGCAGTCCCCCTTTCCCCTCCATGAAGGCCCCCACACGCTTCCATGCAGTTTCCCACACCCCTCCAGGCAGTGGAGGCAGGGAGGTAATGGCCTTTTCGTGTTATTACGAGACTATCAATCCAGAAACCCAGCTAATGCTCTGGGGACCAAGGTTAGATTCCAGCCACGACAGATGGTGGAATTTGTACTCTATTTTTTAAAATCTGCAAATAAGTTGTAAAGAAATATTCCAATGACCATGGGAAAACCCATCTGATTCACCAATACCCGACAGAGACAGAAATCCACTGTCCTCACCTGGTCTGTACTACATGTGACTCCAGACCCCCAGCAGTGTGAGTGATTCTCAATTGTCCCCTGATCTGGCCTGACAAACCATTCAGTTGTACCAGTCATCACAAATTCTCAAAGAAATGAAACTGGACGGATCACCTGGCACTGCCCTAGGCACCGGAAAATGCAGGAACAGCCCTGTCAATCCTGCAACGTCCTCCTTACTAACATCTGCGGGATACTGCCAACACTGGGAGAGCTGTCTCACAGACTAGTCAAGCAACAATCTGACATAGTCATACTCACAGAAACATACCTTACAGACTCTTTCCCAGTCACCACCATCACCATCCCTGAATATGTCCTGACAGACCCAGCAGAGGAGGCAGCACAGTGGGGATACAGTCGGGAGGGAGTTGTCCTGTGAGTTCCCAACATTGACTCCGGACCCCATGAAGTCTCATGGCTTCAGGTTAAACATGAACAAGGAAAGCTCCTGCTGATTACCACGTACCGTCCTCCCTCAGCTGATGAATCAGTTCTCCTCCATGTTGATCAACACTTGGAGGAACCACTGAAGGTGAGAAGGGCACAACATGTACCCTGGGGGGGTGGGATTTCAATGTTCACCATCAAGAGTGTCTCGGTAGCAGTACAACTGATTGGAACTGGTGGGGTCCTAAAGGACAGATCTGTTAGTCTGGGTCCGTGGCAGGTGGTGAGGGAACCAACAAGAGGAAAAAACATACTCGACCTCATCCTTACCAATCTGCCAGCAGCAGGTACTTCAATCCATGACATCATCAGTTAGAATGATAACCGCACACTCCTGAAGGAGACAAAGTCCTGTCTTCAAATTGAGGATAATCTTCAATTGTTGTGCGGCACTATCATCGGGACAGACTTCAAATAGATCTAGTAATTTAACACTTGGTTTTTCATGATGCAATGTGGGCCGTTCACAGCAGCAGAGTCTGTGACCCCATGGTCCAGCACATTCCCCATTTCACCATGACCATCAAGCCAGGAGATCAACCCTGGTTCAATGGAGAGTGCAGGAGGCCATGCCAGGAACAATACCAGGCATAGCTCACGGTGAGGCTTCAACCTGGTGAAGCCACTAAACTGGACTACTTCCATGCCAATCAGCATAAACAGGAAGTGATAGACAGAGCTGAGTGTTCCCACAACCAACAGATCAGATCTAAGCTGTCACCAGTCATGAATGGTGGTGGACAATTAAACAACTCACTGGAGAAGGAGGCTTCACACATCTTCCCATCCTTAACAATGGAAGAGCCCAGCACATCAGTGCCAAAGATAAGGGTGAATCGTTTCCAGGAATCATCAGCCAAACGTGCTGAGTTTGTGATCCATCTCACCCCCCTCCAATGGGCCCCAGCATTACAGGTACCAGTCTTCAGCCAATTCAATTTCTTCCACGTGATATCACAAAATAGTGGGAGACACTGGACACTGCAAAGGCTATACACCCTGACAACAATACTGAAGACATGTGCTCCAGAACGTGCCCCCCCCCCCACCCACCAGCCAATCTGGACCAGTACAGTTACAACACTGGCATCTACCCGACAATGTGGAAAATTGCCCAGCTATGTCCTGCACATATTTAGCAGGACAAATCCAACCCAGCCAATTCCCTCCCCATCAGTCTATTCTCGATCACCAGTAAAGTGATGGAAGGTGACATCAGGCAGTGCTATTGAGCAGCTCCTGCTCAGCAATAACCTGCTCAGTGACGCCCAGTTTGGGTTCCACCAGGACCACCCAGCTCCTGACCTCATACGGCCTTGGTTCAAACATGGGCAAAAGAGCTGAGTTCCAGAGGGGAGGGGAGAGTGACAGCCTGTGACATCAAGGCCAATTGGACCGAGTGTGGCATCAAGGGGTCTGAGCAAAGCGGGAATCAATGGGAGAACAAACTCTCCGGTGGCTGGAGTCAGACCGGACACAGAGGAAGATGGTTGTGGATATTGGACGTCAGTCATCCCAGCTCCAGGATATCCCTTCAGGAGTTCCTCAGGGTAGTGTCCTGGGCAAAACCATCTCCAGCTGCTTCATCATAAGATCCCCATGATCACCTTTCACCCATTATAAGGTCAGAAGTGAGGATGTTCACTGATCATTTGACATCGTTCATCATCATTCGTGACTTCTTAGATATTGAAGCAGTCTATGTTCAAATGCAACAAGATCTGAACAATGTCCAGGCTTGGGCTGACAGTGGCAAGTAACATTCAGAACACACACACATGCCAGACTAAGACTATCACCAATAACAGACAATCTAACAACTGCCCATTGAATTTCAATGATGTTCCCATCACTGAATTCCCCAATGTCAACATCTTGTGTGTTATCATTGAGCAAAACCTCCACTGGACTCACCACATAAACACAGTGACTAAAAGAGCAGGCCAGAGGCTAGGTATACCACGGTGAGTAAATCAACTCCTGACTCCCCAAAGCCTGTCCACCATCTTAAAGTCACAAGTCAGCAGTGTGATGGAATACTCCCCACCCACCTGGATGGGTGCAGCCCCAACAATACTCAAGAAGCTGTACACCATCCAGGACAAAGCAGACTTCTTGATTGATACTATAAGCACAAGCATCAATTCCCTCCATCTCTGACGCTCAGTAGTAGCAGTGTGTAGTATCTACAAAATGCAAAGTAGAAAATCATCAAAGATCATCAGACAGCACCTTCCAAACCCACAACTGCTTCCATCTGGACGGACAAGGGCACCTGATATATAGGAACACTACCAGCTTCAACTTCCCCACCAATCTCCTCACCATCCTGACTTGGAAATACTTGGTCGTCCCTTCACCATCACTGGGTCAAAATCCTGGAATTCCCTCCCCAATGGCATTGTGGATCAACCCACAGCAGGTGGACTGCATCGATTCAAGAGGTAAGACCATAAGACCATAAGACATAGGAGTGGAAGTAAGGCCATTCGGCCCGTCGAGTCCACTCCGCCATTCAATCATGGCTGATGCGCATTTCAGCTCCACTTACCAGCGTTCTCCCCGTAGCCCTTAATTCCTCTAGACAACAAGAATCTATCAATCTCGGCCTTGAAGACATTTAGCGTCCCGGCTTCCACTGCACTCCGTGGCAATGAATTCCACAGCCCCACCACTCTCTGGCTGAAGAAATGTCTCCGCATTTCTGTTCTGAAATGACCCCTCTAATTCTAAGGCTGTGTCCACGGGTCCTAGTCTCCTCGTCTAACGGAAACAATTTCCTAGCATCCACCTTTTCCAAGCCATGTATTATTTTGTACGTCTCTATTAAGTCTCCCCTTAATCTTCTGAACTCCAACGAATACAATTCCAGTATCCTCAGCCGTTCCTCATATGCTAGACCTGTCATTCCAGGGATCATCCGTGTGAATCTCCGCTGGACACGTTCCAGTGCCAGTATGTCCTTCCTGAGGTGTGGGGACCAAAACTGGACACAGTACTCCAAATGGGGCCTAACCAGAGCTTTATAAAGTCTTAGTAGTACATCTCTGCTTTTATATTCCAACCCTCTTGAGATAAGAGACAACATTGCATTCGCTTTCTTAATCACGGACTCAACCTGCATGTTTACCTTTAGAGAATCCTCGACTAGCACTCCCAGATCCCTTTGTGCTTTGGCTTTATTAATTTTCTCACCATTTAGAAAGTCGTCCATGCTTTTATTCTTTTTGCCAAAGTGCAAGACCTCGCACTTGCTCACGTTAAATTCCATCAGCCATTTCCTGGACCACTCTCCCAACCTGTCTAGATCCTTCTGTAGCCTCCCCACTTCCTCAGTACTACCTGCCTGTCCACCTAACTTCGTATCATCGGCAAACTTCGCAAGAATGCCCCCGGTTCCCTCATCCAAATCATTAATATATAATGCGAACAGCTGTGACCCCAGCACCGAACCCTGCGGGACACCACTCGTCACCGGCTGCCATTCTGAAAAAGAACCTTTTATCCCAACTCTCTGCCTTCTGTTAGACAGCCAATCCTCAATCCATCCCAGCAGCTCACCTTGAACACCATGGGCCCTCACCTTGCTCAGCAGCCTCCCGTGTGGCACCTTATCAAAGGCCTTTTGAAAGTCTAGATAGACCACGTCCACTGGGTTTCCCTGGTCTAACCTACTTGTTACCTCTTCAAAAAATTCCAACAGGTTTGTCAGACATGACCTCCCTTTACTAAATCCATGTTGACTTGTTCTAATCAGACTCTGCTCTTCCAAGAATTTAGAAACCTCATCCTTAATGATGGATTCTAGAATTTTACCAACAACCGAGGTTAAGCTGATTGGCCTATAATTTTCCATCTTTTGCCTTGATCCTTTCTTGAACAAGGGGGTTACAACAGCCATCTTCCAATCATCCAGGACCTTTCCTGACTCCAGTGACTCTTGAAAGATCTCAACCAATACCTCTGCTATTTCCTCAGCCACCTCTCTCAGAACTCTAGGGTGTATCCCATCGGGGCCAGGAGATTTATCAATTTTAAGACTTTTTAACTTTTCTAGCACTATCTCTTTCGTAATGGCAACCATACTCAACTCAACCCCGTGACACCCTTTAATTGTTGGGATATTACTCATGTCTTCCACTGTGAAAACTGACACAAAGTACTTGTTAAGTTCTCCTGCTATTTCCTTATCTCCCATCACTAGGCTTCCTGCATCAGTTTGAAGTGGCCCAATGTCTACTTTTGCCTGTCGTTTGTTTCTTATGTACTGAAAGAAACTTTTACTATTATTTCTAATATTACTGGCTAGCCTACCTTCATATTTGAAGGTAGCTCACCACCACCTTCTCAAGGCTCAACTAGGGATGGGCAATAAATACTGGCACACCCAGCAATGCCCAGATCCAACAATGAATGAATAATGTCCTCTACACACCTCCTCCTATACAGATTCATCCCCTGTACTGTGATACACTGACTAGTGACATGATGAATGCCTGCCACTCTGCATTGAAAACATCATCAACAACACCCTCACAGGCATAAAGTTCACCAAGGAGGAAGAAACTGACAACAAACTCGCATTCCTGGACGTCACAGTCGAAAGAAAGGACAACGGAGAACTACAAACCTGTGTATACAGAAAACCGACAAACACTGACCAAATACTTAACTACACCAGCAACCATCCCAACACACACAAACGAAGCTGTATCAGAACACTATTCCAACGAGCCACCACACACTGCAGCACAGACGAACTTCAGAAAACAGAGGAGAACCACCTATACAACATATTCAAGAAGAGCAGATACTCAAAAAATACAGTCGCTGCATGAAATGTGCCCATGCCCCTGACTGTGAACCAACCTGGCAGAAGCAGGTACGTCATCATTGTCTCTGAGCTCCACAGTGAAGGGTGAGTTAATCTGAAAGCAGCCAGAATGATGTGGTGAGGCTGGGGTTTGGTGATGCCCACACACACCGACAAAGTGTGGGAGAGGACAGTGTTGATGGAGCATGCAGTGAAATGGTGCTGATGGTGGAGATGGATGAAGACCTGGAGAAGCAAACAGTGAGTTCCTGCCTCCAGGTAACTGCCCAGGCTTTCCTGTTGGGAACTGGCACCATCTGGTTTCCATAGGAACTGAAGGAAGGATCAGAATCTCCATCGAAATGAGGCAAGATCAGCTCCTAATGAGATAGAACGGCATAAAAATGAAGTGATCACCCCTCACTAGTGAGATTCAGAATTCACTGTTTAACCCAGAAAGGGGGACATTGGAAATACCTTTTCACAACAAAATCTAATGCTTTCATTCTTGCCATATTTCCCCAACTTTCTTGCCTTTGCTCAGACCACTCAAGGCAGCAGAAAATTCAACTGTATAAAAATTACTAACAATGTTCTTTTTAATCTACTTGCAGGATTGAGGATCCCACAGTCACACAGGCCTGAGTATTTTCAATGCTAGTCATCTTGTAGGACCCAGAGCAGACATATCGGCTTCCTGTAGGACCCACATGGGCACCCGGAGCCATGATATGACCCTTGACCCCACAGCGACTTGACCTCGACCTGGAATGGAATCAGCCCTGTCAGTGATTTGACCCCGAGGAGGACAACCAGCCTTGGTCTGGTCCCTGATCCCTCGGCTACTCCAACTCAAGGAGGTCCTGCCTGACCAGGCCTCACTCACTTACCCTCAGGAGCAGCAGACTCACTCCAGCAACTCCTGGAACTGCCCAGAAAACTGCCAGGACATGGGAAAATAACATGCTGGTCTGATGGAGATGTTGAAACAACACGGTTTCAAGACCTTTCCAGCACACTCCTTGCAAATGTCCAGGTTATCAAAAACAACATGGCTGAACTCAGATGCAGACTTACGTACCAGAGGGAAGTCAGAGGCTGTCGTGTGCTCTGTTACGTGGAGATTTGGCTCAGCCCTGCCATTCCTGACTGCTCCTTACAGACTGACGGGTTCTTCAAACACCACATGGACCACACAGCATCCTCGGGGAAGGTGAAGGGCAGTGGGGGATGCTTTCTGATCTAAACCTTAGATGTTGCTCAGATGTAGCGACCCTGACAGACCATTGCTCCCCCAGACCTACAATACTTTACAGTAAAATGCCGTCCCTACTACCTTCTATGAGAGTTCACGTCCACCACCCTGACAGCAGTCTACATACCACCCCATGCAGATGTGAAGAATGCCCTGGATGAAGTTTACACGGCCATAAACATTCTGAGACAAAATTCCCCAAGGCCTTACTCATCGTGGCTGGTGACTTCAACTGATCCAACCTCAAGAGGCCGCTGCCAAAGTCCCACCAACACATCTCCTGCCCCACTCGAGGACCCAACATCCTGGACCAGTGTTACACAACCATCAAACACACCGACCGCTCCACCCCCCGCAGCACACATCGGAAAATCAGATCACAACGCTGTGTCCCTCCTCCCAGCTTACAAGCAGAAGTTAAAGTGGGAGGATCCTTCACAGAAAGAAATACAATGTTGGCCCAAGGCAGTGGAATACCATCTCTGGGACTGGTTGGAATCAGCGAACTGGACTCTATTCAAGTACTCAGTGGAAATCCTGGACAAGTACACCACCACCATCACGGACTCATTAGCAAATCCATGAAGGAGTGTGTTCCAAAGTCATTCCGGGTGTTGCCCAAATGGGAACCTTGGATAAACTGGGAATTCCACTCCCTCCTGAGCACCAGGAACTCAGCATTCAAGTTGGATGACCCAGACCAATACAGAAAATCCAGATATGACCTCTGCCAAGCCATCAGAGATGCCAAGATACAATACCGGGCCAAGTTAGAGGTCTAAACCAACCACCCAGACACCCACTGCCAGTGGGAAGGCCAAAACAACATAACGGGATACAAGATGAAGCAGAGCAAGACAACAGACAAAGATACAACCCTCCCTGATGCGCTCAATGCTTTCTATACTCAGTACAAGCAGAATGCCAGCAGTGCGGTGTTACCGGCTCCGATAGCTCCAGGGAAACCTGTTCACACCGTCACTGCTGCTGATGCCTGATCAGCCTTCCTCGGAGTCAATCCAAGGAATGTGACAGGCCCAGACAGAGTCTACTCCGGTCCTGTGTCAACCAGCTGGTGGAGGTATTCGCTGAAATCTTCAACCTCTCCTTACTGCACTCCAAAGTCCCCACCTGCTTCAAGAAGCCCACCCCCATCCCAGTACCTAGGAAAGCCGGTGCAATGTGCCTTGATGATTACTGCCCAGTGGCTCTGACCTCCATAATGCTGTAGTGCTTCGAGAGGCTGATCATGGCCCACATCAGCCCTGGTCTCCCAGCCTGTCTCGATCCCAATCCTGCCCTCATCCCTGGAACATCTGTATAACAAGGACATCTACGTCAGACTCCTGCTAATCAGCTACATCTCCACCTCCAACACCATTATCCCCTCCAGACTGATCCCAAAACTCTGAGACTCTGAGTCTTGGCTCCACCCTCTGTAGCTGGATCCTCAGCTTCCTGACCCACAGACCACAATCAGTGAAGATAGACAGCAGCCCCTCCTCCACGATAACCCTCAACACTGGAGACCCCCCAAGGATGTGTTCTCAGCCCCTACTGTACTCCCTGTACACCCAGGGCAGTCTGGCTAAAGTCCATACAAACACCATCTCCATGTTTGCTGCAGACCCCACTGTGGGAGGATGGATATCAACCAACAGGAAGGAGATTGAGGGCTTGGTGACATAGTGAAGTGAGAACACCCTCTCTCTCAGCATCGGCAAAACTGAAGAACTGATCAGTGACCTCAGAAAGACAGAAGGAGAACATGCCTCCTTCTCCATCAATGGAGCTGAGGCTGAGAGGGTGGAGAGTGTCAAGTTCCTCGGAGTGACAATAACCCGCAATCTGTCCTGGCCTTCCCACATGGATGTGATGATCCAGAAGGCACAACAACACGGCTTGGTGGCTCAGTGGTTGGCACTGCTGCCTCATAGTGCCAGGGACCGGTACGATTCTTACGTTGGGCTACTGTCTGTGTGGTGTTTGCACATTCTCCCTGTATCTGCATGGGTTTCCTCCGGTTGCTCCAGTTTCCAACGATGTGCAGGTCAGGTGAATTAGCCATGCTAAATCGCCCAATGTATTATGTGCGTTAGTCATGGGGAAATATAGTGTAGGGAAATGGGTCAGTGTGGACTTGTTCAGTCAGATGCCTTGTTTGCACACTGTAGGGAATTTAATCTAATCTAAATGCCTCTTGCTCCTCAGGAGCTCAGGAACTTTGGTCTGTCCATAATGACATTCACCAAACTCTCCAGATGCAACACAGAAAACATCCTGTCCGGGTGTAACAACTGCTCTGCCCAGCACGGTAAGGAACTACAGGAGGTTGTGTGCACAGCCCAGACCATCACGGAAGCCAACCTTCCATCCATGGACTCCATTTACACGGCTCGTTGCCATGGAATGGCCGCCAACTTCATCGAATACCCCTCCCACCCCGGTAATGATCTCCTACAACCTCACCCGTCAGGCAGAAGATACAGAAGCTTAAAGACACCCACCAGCAGCTTCAGAAACAGCTTCTTCCCAGCCGTTATGAGACTGATGAATGGAATCTCTAACTTAAAGTAATTCTGACCTTGTTAATATTGATCTTGCCTCATGCATGCCCAGTGGGATGTAACCTGTACGCCTCTGTCCAAGTTTCTGTTCACCCTGTGACCTGTACATCCCTGCTTACTGTGATCTACCTGTACTGCTCATAAACAAAGCTTTACACTGTACTGAGGGAAACATGACAATCAGTCAATCAATGTGTTTCCCTTCACCCTGAACCACAGCTTTTCAACATGTCTCTCTGCTCTAAGTGCCTTCGACAACATGTTACTGAAGCTGTCCTTACTTTAAACTAGGGGAGGCAGAGTGCGCCAACTGACTGGCTGGAGGAACAGCAATTGTTTCTCTAACAATTTTTTTTGAACAGGGCTATATTGTTTGTAATCATCCATTTCTTTGGAACCATGTCAATATCTCTAAACAATTGAAAGTTCAATGTCTTTATCTTTCCTTCTCTGAGTAACTCATATACACATAGTCCATTGGGGGAATAGTGTACTGGATTGAAGTGGGTTATCTGAACGTGTTTGTTTAGTGACTGTAATTAATGTCAAACTCCATGGACCATAATTGTGTCCCAGGAGGGTTTCCCTTGTCTATTAATTCCAACTTCCTTCCAATGTACGAAGCTATAGTATCAGTGACAGCATCACCTCCAGCATCACTCCCAGCACTAACAGGGACTGGCAGCTCCAGAGACTGGGAACTCGGGAGAAGAGCGATTCGAATCTGAGAACAATAGATTGGAATTTTACAACCATGGGTTGGAATCTGAACACAGAAGATCGGAATTTTACAACAATGGACAGGAGTTTCTCAGCGACAATTGATTATATTTCTGCAAATTACCATTTGATGTCATTAACTACTCGGATCCGTTATATGCTCCTGGTTATTCAACGTATTTACTATCCCACCCTGGTTATTATTGGTGTTCCAGGTAAGTCTCTAGCTCTTCTATTAACTTTTAGAACTATCTTTAACTGCATCGCTTCTCCTGCCAGTTCCTCTGTCCTCCTTGCTACTATTGCTGTTGTTCCTGCTAAGTCTCTATGTCCTCCCATTGAATCTGTAAATCATATTTCACTATATTAAGGTTCTTGTCATTTCAAATTGGAAAGAGCAAAGCCATTGTCTTTCGTTCCTACCTTAAACTTTAATCCCGATCCACTGACTCCAACCCCATCCTTGGCCAAGTCGTGAGTATCAGTGAGATTATTCAGAATCTTACAGATCCATTTGACACCGAGTTGGGTCACCCTTGTGTTTGTTCCTGGCACTGACTCAGGTGGCTACTGTTCCCAAAATGTTTCTCATTACAGGAAGCTTTTCAGTCAACTCACTTTCCCAGTTCCTGACCAACATTTCCTGATCCCCATCCTCCTCCATCCCTCGACATCAGGGTGAAACAAGTACACTCTCTCAGAACTGGCTGCCACAGAAATGGAGCTGTCTGAAAACCAGAGACTTTTAGAATGTGCCTTGCATTGTTTCTTCAAAGTTTCCCTCAACTACAATGAACTTACCCGGACAATGCATGGTGCAGGATGTGTTATTTATTCCACTGCTTGGGCATCAATCTATTCCCGTTTTCCAAATGACCCTTGACCCCTCTTCTTTCCAAACTGCCAAAATGTGACCAAACTTCTACCTGCCAAAATCCAAAACCAGGCAAGGGTCTCGGTGCCATGACTGTTGGTTATGAGAGAGTGTTCCTGTGTTTGTATTGGAGAAGGTCAACTCCCCCACAAGCTTATTCAATGACCTGTTCAACCCCACCTGCAATACACCTTCCTCCATACCACCCCCTTGTAGGTAACCACACCAAGGAGTCAGCACTGTTCATGGGAGGGCAATGGGGAGAGTTGTCGAACAGAGACACCAAGGAGTGCAGGTACCTACTACATGGAAAGTGGCATCACCCTGTAGACAGGGTGGTAAAGAAGGCATTTGGCACACTTGTCCAAAATCAGAGGGCATTGGTTGCGGGTGAGAAGGGAAAGACTCAATTGGTACCTGAGGGGCAACTTTTCCCCACAGAGGGTGGTGCTTGTATGAGACGAGCTGCCAGAAGAAGTGGTAGAGGCAGATACAATGACAACATTCAAAACAAACTTGGACAGGTACGTGGATGGGAAAAGTCAGAGGAATATGGGACAGATTCAGCAAAATGGGACTAGTTCAGATTTGGAAGCCTGGTTGGCATAGACCATTTGGATCGAAGGGTATGTTTCCGTGCTGTATAATTCTACAATTCTATGACCCAGAGCTGAGGATGCAGGGCAGAGGACTGGCAGGAGAAAACATCGACCAGAGACCATCCCTCAGTGTAGGCCCCACTGCAGGCCCAACCAGTTTCACCTGCACAGCTTCTTTTTTTCTAAGGGTGGCACGGTCGCTCAGTGGTTCGCACTGCTGCCTCACAGTGCCAGGGACCTTGTTCGATTCCAGCCTCTGGTGACTGTCTGTGTGGAGTTCTCCCTGTGTCTGTGTGGGTTCCCTCTGGTACTCCGGTTTCCTCCCACAGTCCAAAGATGTGCAGGTCAGGTTAATCGGCCGTGCTAAATTGACAATAGTGTTAGGTGCATTAGTCAGAGGAGAAATGGGTCTGGGTGGGTTACTCTTCGGAGGGTCAGTGTGGACTTTTTGGGCTGAAGGGCCTGTTTCCACACTGTAGAGATTCTAATCTTCAATGGCAACAGTGGGCTGTTTTAAACTGTTTCAGGCCTGACTAAGCTTTCTGTGCAGATAATAACATCAGTGAGAATGCAGAGACTATCCCATGATGCAACAATGGTACTGTCCAAACCATCTTCAGCTGCTTCATCACTGACCATCCCTCCATCATGGGGTCAGAATTCAGGATGTTTGTTGATTGTTAGACACAGAACATCTCTACGTCAATCTCACTGGTTTCCTCATCTCGCCTCCCCCAGATCCAACCTTCCAAGTCGGCACCCCCCTCTTGAACTGTCCTACCCCTTCATCTTCCTTCCCACCAATCCGCTCCACTCCAACCTATCACCCATCATGCCCCAGCTTCATCTATCTAACACATTCCCAGCTAGCTTTCCCCAGCCCTACCCACTCCCATTTATCTCCCTTGGCCACCATTCCCCACATTCCTGATGAGGAACTTATGCTTGAAACATCAACGCTCCTGCTCCTCAGACGCTGCCTGACCAGCTGTGCCTTTCCGGCACAACCCCTTTTGACTCTGATCTCCAGCATCTGGAATCCTTACTTTCTCCAGAGAAAATCTCTACATCCGTGCTTGGGCTGGTAAGTGACAAATAATATTTGAATCGCACTAGCACCAGTTATCTCTAAAAAAGAGAATCTAACAATCTCTCTTGACATTAATTGGCCTTACCATCAGTGAATACCCCCCTCTCCATGTGCCGGGAAATACATTAACCACCTATATAAATCTAAAGATCGTGTAAGATGTTGGTAATTCTGTGATACATACCTCACCTCCAGCCTCACCAAAAGACAAAGCAAGAAAGTGATAGAATACTCCCAACTTGCTTGGATGAGTTTACCTCCAACAACATTCAAGAAACTTGCCAATATCCAGGATATAGCAAGTCCTTTGATTGGCACCACATCCACAAACATACTCTGCTTCCACCATCAATGCACGGCTGCAGCAAGGTGAGGCATGTGGAAGATACACCGCAACAACGTTTTAAAAGCCCTTTCACAGCATCTTCCAAAATTGTGACCTCCACCTTCTCAAAGCAACAGGCCATTAGGTGCAGAGAGAAACTATCTTGGGGCCATATTGCTGTTCCTTCACTGTCACAGAATCAACAAGCTGGAACTTGCTCCCTAACATCTCTGTGGTATACTTACATTACATGGACTTCAGTAGCTTACGAAAACAGCTTGGTAGCAGCTTTGTGGGGACAATCAGAGATGGGCATCGAACGTTGACCTAACCAGTAACACCCATATTTTATGAATAATAAAAGAGGGTAATCAAGTACTCATGTTTTTTCATTACACAAAATCCCTGAGTAGGTGTTAGAGAGAATAACCTTGACTGACATACACCAACAATAATCCACCTTCATTGGCTAATGATCAGGTGCAGGATATATGTGCTGATACCCACCATAGACACTAGATCCTAATGAAGGGGAACTTGGGATGATCCTTCCATACTAATTCTGAATGACTCTGTAAAGGTGAAGAACAGGAACCTGGACGTTTTCTCCATTCTAATACAGGGTCACTAATCTCAGTTGAACTTCAGAAACTAAAGCATGCTTCTCATGGTTTTTGTGGTTTCTCCTGTATTCCTTTTGATTACACTTCAATAACCTGTCAGCACATACGTTGATAAGTTCAAAAGATATAGGAACAGAAATAGGCCATTTGGCCCATCTAGTCTGCTCCATGGCTGCTATGCTCTTCACCCTCATTTTCTTGTCTTCTCCTCATAATCTTTCAACCCATGACCAATTAAAAATCTGTTTACCTCCTTCTTAGATTCATTCACTATCCCAGCATCCACCACACTTTGGGCTGGCAAATTCCACAGATTCACAACTCTTTGGGTGAAATAATTTCTTCTCAACTCTATTTTAAATTTGCTAAGGCTATGACCTCTCATCTGAAAATGTCTCATTCATCCCAAATACAAATTTGTACTGAATGTCTGATTTTATTGGATTGTAATTTCTGGATCCAGCAAATTGTTAGACCATAGATGTAAATACTTCAAAACATTTTCAGAAACAGGGACAAATTTGCAAATCTCACTAAGTACTCAGTGAAATTACTAACTTTTCTACCAGCTTAAATAACTTTCATGTTGATTTTCCTTCCTCACAGTTAACCTCATAACAATTACAATCCTATCGCAAGGAAAGTGTGGTCTTTCAAAATGTATTACTCGATACCTGGTGGCAATGTCAACAGCAGATATGCTTGTTATTATCCTCGATCTGTTACTGAGACACATTCCAATTGTTTATAAGAGAGATTTACGTTTCATACGGGCCATCCCCATCTGTAATATCCAAGCTGTCTTCCTTTATGCAGCCACCGACTGTTCTGTCTGGTTTACCGTCACTTTTACCTTTGATCGATATGTGGCCATTTGCTGCTCAAATCTGCGAATTAAATTTTGTACTGAGAAAACAGCAGCTGTGGTTCTGGGAACAGTGACTGTGCTGAGTGGTTTGAAGAACATTTTCTGGTACTTTATGTTCACATCTCAGTATATGCTCAGGAATCAGCCCTGGTTTTGTTCAGTACCAACTGATATTCTGTCATCTCCAGTCTGGGCAACATTTGAATGCCTTCACTATGTTCTGAACCCAGCAGTGCCATTTGTTCTGATTCTGCTGCTCAATGCTTTAAGTGTCAGGTACATTTTAGTGGCCAGCAGAGCCCGCAGGAGACTTCGGGCTCACAGCAGTGGGGAGAATCCTAGTGACCCAGAAATGGGGACTCGAAGGAAGTCTATCATTTTATTGTTTGTTATCTCAGGGAATTTCATCCTGTTATGGTCAGTGTTTATGGTATACTCTCTATGGAGCCGAATGTTTTGGATGGGGTATAGGGTCATACATCTACATTATTTTGTACGAGATATCGGATTCATTCTCCAGCTCCTAAGTTGCTGCACAAACACTTGTATATATGCCGTGACCCAGACTAAGTTCAGGGAACAACTGAAGAAAATGGTAAAATACCCTTTTGCCCAATTACTGAAATTCATTAAATGATGAGACAGATTGAAGGATTCAGGGATTAGAAATGTTTTCTGTCTCAGAATCCATCCATACCCACTCTCCGTGGGGTCAGTGATACAGACACCCTGAGGGGAGCCTGCTCTCTCCAATCTTTGTGATACAGACTGAGTATGTTCAGTTGACAGTCCTGGTGATCTGCTACAGACAGTAAATGGACTGTCCTACCACAGACAATGATATAGACACACTGGGGTCAATCTGCTCTATCCAAGTTACATGACATGGATACAGTCGGGGCAATCTACCCTTTGTCATGTCTGTGACAAAGACACAGTGAGTTCGGTGTGCCCCCTCTGGGTTACATGTGAACAATCAAATCTGATGTGGAGTAGGTCAGTTAGCCCCTTCAGTCTAGTCTGCCATTTGATAAGATCATGGTTGATCTGGCTCCAGTCTTAATCTTCTTTTCCTCCCATTTTCTGTCCCCGTTGTCTCCCATGTTAGTAAACAGTTCCTGTCACTCTTCCATACAATTTATCCATGAACCTGGTGATATTTTTACCTGGAAGATAATTCCACAATGCATTGTACAGTGAGACTAAACACATGTTGTATGCGCTGCCACAAATACTTTGTAGAGTTTTAAAAAGGAGTTTAGCGAGTTTAGTTTGTTTGATCTGGTTGAACTCAACTCATTAAAAGGCAGTTGGAATAATTGCTTCAAACTACAATTTTCAAACATTTCATCAGGTTTGGCCGAAATAAGGCATGAGGTAAGACAGGCTCTAAATTCATTGGCAGGTCACTCCATTATAATGCGTTTCATCAATGCATATTTACTGGAGCACCATTGACAAATCAGGGACTCTGTTTCTACAGCACGAATGTTTAAAATGTGTGTTGGCAGGAACACAATTACAGTGACCACAGGTTAAGCACTTTCTAAAGTGTGATTTTTCTATCATGCAGGGTTGCACAAGAACTGTCTAATATCCAATTTTATTAAGTTTCATTAAAGTAAGATACTCATCTGACAATGAAACTCTATTGAAAGAACATGTAAGAGATACAAGTATTACGCTTGTCATAAATACTGGGTCTGAAACTTAACTCTTGGATATGAAATCATTTTCTTCCATGAGACAAAACACCTCAAGTGCTCACATGGACAAAAGCCCCTGACTCCAGTCTTTGAAAGTTGCTAAACCCAAAAAGACATCCCTCTGATCGAGCAAAACCCAACCTGGGCCAGGAGCACACTTCAACTTCCCTCAGGATATTGGGAGCACTCCAAATGTGGTGCTCACAATCTTATTTTGTACCTCCCAACAACACCCCTTCCCCCTTCCCCAGGTTAATGACATGTTATAGTTTAACCTCAACTTGCTTATACTCTGGTAATGGTTAATTTAATTGGCTTTCCCATCTGCATAAACTGCCTTTTTTATTGCACTGTCTGCTGTTATATCTCAGAATGACAGGTCTCTATTCATTCGTGTATTTGTGGCTTTCAGTCTCAAGGGCAGTTTGAGCTGACAAAGGACGGGAGACATCTTTTCTCTTCTACATTAATGGCCTTTTCAATACGCAAAACGTGATAAAGTTTTACTCATAAAATGATGCAAAATCCAGCCTTCATTTACTAACAGTTATGAATTATTTCTTCATCAATTCCAGCTTTGTGTGTAAGTGTTCCCAAAGCAGTTGCTTGGTTGCTACCCATTGATTGGTGCGGCACCATTCGGGGATTAAGTACGGCTTTGTGAAATACTAGATGGCATCTTTTCTATCGAATGTTTTGGAAAGGAAATACTGGCCTCTTTCCCTTGTAAGAATACCAAAAATAGGTGTGTTTGTTTCTCTAAAAACAGATAAGTTAATTTGTTATTCTAAATTCTAAAACTAAAATTATTTACAATCTTCTAGGTACACAAGGGCTCTGAGAATTGCTTCCTAACTAGAAATAGAGTCTCTGATAATAAACAGGGCATAGCTCATTGCCCCTCAGCTTTTAGAAGGATGTGCTGTACATTATAACAGAGATTGTTAGGAAGACCTGAAGATACAGAGATCAGCTCAACCTGTTCATTCAATTACTTTAGTGCTCACTGTCAACCATTATATCATTGGTGAAACCAAACTGTTCAGCCCCTCAGTTGTGTAACCTGAAAATAAAGTGATGTATGTTATTAATATTCGGGAATTCTCCACTAGAAGCTAAGGATGTCAGATATTCCACTTGAGCTTATTTATCCATTCCAAATTACCTTGATGTTTAGTGTCGGACTTGGAACTTGTTGTAACTAGTTCCACACTAAGCTTTATTGCAACCTGTCTCCACCTAGTTAAAAATCACACAACACCAGGTTATAGTCCAACAGGTATAATTGGAAGCACACTAGCTTTCGGAGCAATACTCCTTCATCAGGTGATAGTGGAGGGCTCAATCCTAACACACAGAATTTATAGCAAAAATTTACAGTGTGATGTAACTGAAATTATACTTTGAAAAATTGATTGACTGTTAAGCCTTTCATCTGTTAGAATACGGTGATAGTTTCACTTCTTTCATGTGTAAATCACAAAACCTTTTTTTAAAAAGTTGCATTCTCAGGTTAGCTGTTAACAATGGTAATAGCTAGACAATATGTTGAAGGTGTTAGCCCCCTGTGTTCTCTGTCTATGACCTGATGTTTAGATTGATTCTAATCTAAAAAGTGAGATAACAAAGTTTTACATAAACTCATGCAGTTTTTGAGCTCAGAGTTCTACATGAATGCATGCAGGTTTTGAGCAAAGTACAATGTAACTCTGCAAGTACAAATTCACCCCACAAAACATACGTGTGCATGTGGGTCTTTGTCTGTCTATGTGTGTGTGTCTGTCTGGGTTGGGGGTTGTGAGTGTGAGAAAGTGTGTGTGTGTGTAGTGAGTGCAGAGTGTCTTAAGTCTGTGAGGGGGTGCATGTGTGAGTGTGGGAGTGTGTGTCTGTAAGGGAGTGTGTGGTGTCTGTGTGCGCATCTGTGTGTATATGTATCCATGTATATGTGTATATAGAAGTGCCTGTGTGAGAGTGTGTGTGTGCAGGAGTATCAGTGTGTGTATATAGTGCATTGGTGGTCACCTGTAGTGTGACATGAACCCAAGGTCCTGGTTGAGGCCCTCCCTATGGGTACCGAACTTAGCTATCAGCCTCTGCTCGGCCACTTTTCTCTGCTGCCTGTCCCGAAGACCACCTTGGAGGATGGTCACCCGAAGGTCCGAGGCTGAATGTCCTGGACCACTGAGGTGATCCCCAACTGGGAAGGAATCCTCTTGTCTGTTGATTGTTGTGCGGTGACCATTTGTCCGTTGTCGTAGCCTTTGCTCGGTTTCCCCAGTGTACCATGCCTCCGGGCATCCTTGTCTGCAACATATATGATAGACAACGTTGGCTGAGTCACATGAGTACCTGTCATGTACAAGATGGGAGGTGTCCCCACGTGTAATGGTGGTATCACAAAAGTTTTGTGATTTACACATGAAAGAAGTGAAACTATCACTGAATTCTAACAGATGAAAGGCTTAACTGACAATCAATTTTTCAGTGTATAATTTTAGTTACATCACACTGTAAATTTTTGCTATAAATTCTGTGTTAGGATTGAGCCCTCCACTATCACCTGATGAAGGAGCGTCATTCCGAAAGCTAGTGTACTTCCAATTAAACCTGTTGGACTATAACCTGGTGTTGTGTAATTTTTAACTTTGAACACCCCAGTCCAACACCGGCATCTCCAAATCATGTCTCCACCTAGTCACAGTTGCTTTGATGTCAACCCCGAAGCCAGGGGGCCCATGGCCTCCAAGGATGGAGGATTGGTTTAGTGATGACACTGAGGTAGTCCCCACTCTGCAATGGAGTCGAGTATACAATCAGCTGGACTATCTCTGTCAGTCGCCAAAGTCGGAAGGGGAGCTGTGTTTTAGTGAGTGTGCAATGATCACCCAAAGAGCCTGTACAGGCAACCTTCCAACCCACCAAATTAGGTGTGGGGCCAGAAAGCATTGCTATTGTCTGTGCCTGATCTAGTCCATAGAATTGTTCATAGAATCCCTGTAGTGTGGAAACAGGCCCTTCGGCCCAACAGGTGCACACCAACCCTCCAAAGAGTAACCCACCCAGACACATTACCCTACCCTATTACTCTACATTTACCCCTGACTAAAGCACCGAACCAACACATCCCTGCACACTATGGGAGAATGTGCAAACTCCACACGGACAGTCACTTGAGGCTGGAATTGAGGCTGGTCCCTAGCACTGTGAGGCAGCAGTTAGTGGGACTTATTTTACATTAATAATGAGATGTGGCTTGCCATGAGACATGGTTCATTATTGTTGAAAGGAGAAAGTGAGGAACATAGAACATAGAACATAGAAAAATACAGCGCAGTACAGGCCCTTCAGCCCTCGATGTTGCGCCGACCGATGCCTACCTAACCTACACTAGCCCAATAACTTCCATATGCCTATCCAATGCCCGCTTAAATGACCATAAAGAGGGAGAGTCCACCACTGATACTGGCAGGGCATTCCATGAACTCACAACCCGCTGAGTAAAATATCTACCCCTAACATCTGTCCTATACCTACCACCCCTTAATTTAAAGCTGTGTCCCCTAGTAACAGCTGACTCCATACACGGAAAAAGGTTCTCACTGTCAACCCTATCTAAACCCCTAATCATCTTGTACACCTCTATCAAATCTCCCCTAAACCTTCTTTGCTCCAATGAAAACAGCCCCAAGTGCCTCAGCCTTTCCTCATACGATCTTCCTACCATACCAGGCAACATCCTGGTAAACCTCCTCTGCACTCGTTCCAATGCCTCCACATCCTTCCTATAGTATGGCGACCAAAACTGCACACAATACTCCAGATGAGGCTGCACCAGAGTCTTATACAACTGCAACATGACCTCAGGACTCCGGAACTCAATTCCTCTACCAATAAAGCCCAGTACACCTTATGCCTTCATCACAGCACTATTTACCTGGGTGGCAACTTTCAAAGATCTGTGTACATGGACACCAAGATCCCTCTGCTCATCCACACTACCAAGTAGTCTACCATTAGCCCAGTAATCCATCTTCTTGTTACTCCTACCAAAGTGAATGACTTCACACTTAGCTACATTGAATTCCATTTGCCACCTTACTGCCCAGCTCTGCAGCTTATCTATATCGCGCTGTAACCTGCCACATCCTTCTTCGCTGTCCACAACTCCACCGACTTTCGTGTCATCCGCAAACTTGCTCACCCAGCCTTCAAGCCCCTTCTCCAGGTCATTTATAAAAATGACAAACAGCAATGGTCCCAAAACAGATCCTTGTGGAACACCGCTAGTAACTGCGCTCCAAGATGAACCTATACCATCAACTACTACCCTCTGTCTCCTTCCAGCCAGCCAATTCCTAATCCAAACCTCCAACTCACCCTCAATGCCATACCTCCGTAGTTTTTGCATTAGCCTGCCATGGGGTACCTTATCGAACGCCTTGCTAAAATCCATATACACCACATCTACTGCTTTACCCTCGTCCACTTCCTTGGTCACCTTCTCAAAGAATTCAATAAGGTTTGTGAGGCATGACCTGCCCTTCACAAAACCATGCTGACTATCTTTGATCACATTATTCCTATCCAGATGTTCATAAATCCTATCCCTTACAATTCTCTCTAAGACTTTGCCCACAACAGAAGTGAGACTCACTGGCCTATAGTTACTCGGGCTATCCCTGCTCCCCTTCTTGAACAAGGGGACCACATTCGCTCTCCTCCAGTCTTCTGGCACTGTCCCCGAAGACAACGTCGACCACAAAATCAAGGCCAATGGCTCCGCTATCTCCTCCCTAGCTTCCCAGAGGATCCTAGGATAAATGCCATCAGGCCCAGGGGACTTATCTATTTTCATCCTTTCCAGTATTCCCCAGACCTCTTCCCTACGTACCTCAAGGCCATCCATTCTAATCACTTGTGACTCAATATTCACATCAGCAACAGTGTCCTGTTCCTGAGTGAATACTGACGAAAAGTATTGATTTAGTGTCTCACCAATCTCCTCCACCTCCACACACAACTTCCCACTACTATCCTTGACTGGACCGAAACCTACCCTAGTCATCCTTTTATTCCTGACATACCTATAGAAAGCCTTTGGGTCTTCCCTAATCCTACCAACCAAGGACTTCTCATGTCCCCTTCTCTCTGCTCTTAGCTCTCTCTTTAGATCCTTCCTGGCTACCTTATAACTCTCAATTGCCCCAACTGAACCTTCACGCCTCATCTTTACATAGGCCGCCCTCTTCCCTTTAACAAGGGATTCCAATTCCTTATTAAACCACGGCTCCCTCACAAGACCCTTTACTCCCTGCCTGACTGATACATACTTATCAAGGACACCCATTAGCTGTTCCTTGAACAATCTCCACATATCATTTGTGTTCTTCCCTTGAAGCCTATTTTTCCAATCCACGCATCCTAAGTCATGCCTCACTGCATCATAATTTCCCTGCCCCCAGCTATAACTGTTGCCCTGCAGTGCACACTTATCCCTCTCCATCACTAGAGTAAAAGTCACCGAGTTGTGGTCACTGCCCCCGAAGTGCTCACCTACCTCCAAGTCTAACACCTGGCCTGGTTCATTACCTAGAACCAAATCCAGTATAGCCTCACCTCTTGTTGGCCTGCCTACATATTGTGTCAGGAAACCCTCCTGCACACATTGGACAAACACCGACCCATCTAATGAACTCGAGCTATAGCTTTCCCAGTCAATATCTGGGAAGTTAAAGTCCCCCATAACAACCACCCTGCTACTTTCACTCTTCTCCTGAATCAGCCTCGCAATACTTTCCTCTACTTCTCTCGGACTATTAGGAGGCCTGTAGAAAACTCCTAACAGGGTGACCTCACCTTTCCTATTTCTAACCTCTGCCCACACTACCTCAGATGGCAAGTCTTCCTCCATCACCCTTTCCACTGCTGTAATACTATCCTTGACAAGCAATGCCACACCTCCCCCACTTTTACCCCCATCTCTGACCCTACTAAGACATTTAAACCCTGGAACCTGCAACAGCCATTCCTGTCCCTGTTCTACCCACGTCTCTGTAATGGCCACAACATCGAAGTCCCAGGTACCAACCCATGCTGCAAACTCACCTACCTTATTTCTTATACTTCTGGCATTGAAGTATACACACTTCAAGCCACCTTCCTGTTTACAGGCACCCTCCTTCGAGATTGATGCCATGTTCCTAATCTCCCTACACTCCAGGTCCTGCACCCTAAAGCTACAGTCCAGGTTCCCATGCCCCTGCAGAGTTAGTTTAAACCCCCCCCAAGAGCACTAGCAAACCTCCCCCCAAGGATACTGGTGTCCCTCAGGTTCAGGTGTAGACCATCCTGTTTATAGAGGTCCCACCTTCCCCAGAAAGAACCCCAGTTATCCAGAAACTGGAATCCCTCCCTCCTGCACCATCCCTGTAGCCACGCATTTAACTCTTCTCTCTCCCTATTCCTCGACTCTCTATCACGTGGCACGGGTAACAAACCAGAGATAACAACTCTTTTCGTTCTAGCTCTGAGCTTCCAACCTAGCTCCCTGAAAGCCTGTCTAACATCCTCACCCCTCTTCCTACCTATGTCGTTGGTGCCAACGTGGACCACGATCTGGGGCTGCTCCCCTCCCCCTTGAGGACCCGGAAAACACGATCAGAGACATCACGTACCCTTGCACCTGGGAGGCAACATACCAATCGTGAGTCTCTGTTGCCCCCGCAATTCCTGAAGAAGGGTTGATGCCCGAAACGTCGATTCTCCTGTTCCTTGGATGCTGCCTGACATGCTGCGCTTTTCCAGCAACACATTTTCAGCTCATTATTGTTGAAACACAAGATACATATATATGTAATTGTATAAAACCCATCTTTCCCTCTAATTTCCTGAGTACCTTTCAGCTCTTAAATGTCTGTGCTCTCACACTGGTTTAGAATGTGTTTTGGAAATGCTCGATGATAAAGAAGTTTCTCCGACCCTGATTGCAACTTGTCGATCTGAAGTTAGGGTTGCTCTTCCTGCTCCCAGTGTTCCTGTTTCTTGGAGCACATGCTCTCTCTGGAATGTGTGTGTGTGTGTGTGTGTGTGTGTGAGACCCCTCTGATTTGAATAGCTTCTTTTAAACAGTTATCCAGGTCGTTCCCCAAGTACAGTGGCTTGTTATCATTTCACAACAGAAGTTTGATATAACAATGCAAATACCATAGCTCGGTCACTCCGTGTGAATTGAGTTTCTGTCCCAGGAATGAGGTTACAAAAGACAGTGCTGGATATTGTGATTTCTCTATTCATCAAGCTAAACCAAGGAACTGAGCTGTCTCAAATACAGTTCCACTGTGACTCCATACTACTGTCCCACCCGAAACCTTGTAACATTATCTCACCAACACCTAATCAATAGTCAATCACGTTGAATATTTTACATTGTCCAGAGACTGCTGGACAAGCACATGGACAGCAGTAAATTGAGGGGTGTAAAGGTTCGGTTGATCTTAGATTAAGACATTGTGGGCTGAAGGGCCTGTATCGTGCTGTATTGTTCAATGTTGTATGTTCTATATCTGTCTGACTTGATCCAATTTGACAGTAAATACTGTGAGTTTCCTGGCTTAATATCTCAGTTCCACTATTCCATCAAAATACCTAGTCAATGTAACCAATCAGGTAAGTGGTTTGCATATCTGCGTGGCCTGATTTAATTTCCAGCATGCTCTTCAGTTGGCTAGTTTACCAAGCAAGCTATTCAGTTGGCCAATGTTGCTTTTATCTGTCCCGAAAGATCTGCTATTTTACTGAGAAGGGACATTGTATGACCTACGGGGCCTGAAACTTTAGGATGCTCAGGGAAAACTGCAGCAGTGATAGAACTGAATGTCACATCTTTATCGTGAAAGGCCCGGGAACTCTGGAGCTGAGTTATTGATGTTGCTGCTCCGAGTGCAACCCAGTGAGCAGGAGAAGATCGGCTCAGTTATCAAGCTGGCAATACACATTTTTCAGGAAAAGTAAATCTCAGGAAGATGGACAACTACATGAGATTGGTTTTTCCATTAAGAAAAAATGAGTTGAATGTCTCAAACAGTCACCCTACTGGATAATGAAACACCTCATTGCCCTTTGGCTCCTCTAACCCCAAGGCCTAACCGTCCTTGGCTCACGAATCGAGAGTGTGGTGCTGGAAAAGCACAGCAGGCCAGGCAGCATCCGAGGAGCAGGAGAATCGATGTTTCAGGCATAAGCCCTTTATCAGGAATGAAGGGGAATTTGGCCCACAAGCCTCATTCCTGATGAAAAGCTTATGCCCGAAATGTCAATCCTTCGGCTCCTCGGATACTGCCAGCACCACACTCTCGACTCTGATCTCCAGCATCTGCAGTCTTTACTTTCTCCTCAGTTTATAAGGCCCAACCCTTGATGCAAATAAAGAGGCCAAAGAGGAATCTTACTTCAGCTTGGACAGTCATTGTCCTGGTCCTAAAGGAAGACACTCGATTCTCCATGGTGATTTGAAGCCGGAGTTGGGAGGGGCACAAATCTCTGGAATGGAATAATTGGCAAGGAAGGCCAAAGGGGAAGGAAATGTAAAGGCAGTCCTCCTCCTGATGAAATGTCAGGAGCACAACCTGGTCAAACACAACTGTGAAGGAGGACAAGGAAAATTCAGTATGTGGGGAAATAGATAGTGACATCTTGAAATATTATATTTAGAATATTGCAGAGGAGGAAGTGCTGGATGTCTTAAAACGCATAAAGGTGGATAAATCCCCAGGACCTGATCAGGTGTACCCTAGAACTCTGTGGGAAGCTAGAGAAGTGATTGCTGGGCCTCTTGCTGGGTTAATTGTATCATCAATAGTCACAGGTGAGGTGCCAAAAGACTGGAGGTTGGCCAACGTGGTGCTACTATTTAAGAAGGGTGGTAAGGACAAGCCAGGGAACTATAGACCAGTGAGCCTGACATCGGTGGTGGGCAAGTTGTTGGAGGGAATCCTGAGGGACAGGATGTACATGTATTTGGAAAGGCAAGGACTGATTAGGGATAGTCAACATGGCTTTATGAGTGGGAAATCATGTCTCACAAACTTGATTGAGTTTTTGGAGAGGTAAAGAAGATGATTGATGAGGGCAAATCAGTGAACATGATCCATATAGACTTCATTAAGGCATTCGACAAGGTTCCTCATGGTAGACTGGCTGGCAAGGTTAGATCACATAGAATACAGGGAGAACTAGCCATTTGGATACAGAACTAGCTTGAGGGTAGAAGACAGAGGGTGGTGGTGGAGGGTTGTTTTTCACTCTGGAGGCCTGTGACCAGTGGAGTGCCACAAGGATCGGTGCTGGGTCTACTAATTTGGATGTGAACATAGGAGGTATAGGAAGTAAGTTTGCAGATGACAGTAAAATTGGTGGTGAGGTGGTCAGCAAAGAAAGTTATCTCAGAGTGCAATAGGATCTCAATCAGATGGACCAATGGGCTCAAGAGTGGCAGATGGAGTTTAATTTAGATAAATGTGAGGTGCTGCATTCTGGAAAGGTCCATTAGGGCAGGACCTATACACTTAAGTGGGGAGTGTTGCTGAACAAAGAGACCTTGGAGTGCAGGTTCATAGATCCTTCAAAGTGGAGTCACAGGTAGATAGGATAGTGAAGAAGGCGTTTGGTACGCTTTCCTTTATCGGTCAGAGTATTAAGTATTAGAGTTGGGAGGTCATGTTGTGGCTGTACAGGATATTGGTTAGGCCACTGTTGGAATATTGTGTGCAATTCTGGTCTCCTTCCTATCGGAAAGATGTTGTGAAACTTGAAAGGGTTCAGAAAAGATTTACAAGGATGTTGCTAGGGTTGGAACGTTTGAGCTATAGGGAGAGGCTGAACAGTCTGGAACCATTTTCCCTGGACCTTTGGAAGCTGAAGGGTGGCCTTATAAGGCTTATTAAATCATGAGGTGCATGGATAGGGTGGGGGAGTCCAGGACTAGAGGGTATAAGTTTAGGGTGAGAGGGGAAAGATTTAAAAGGGGCCTAAGGAGCAACTGTTTCATGCAGAGAGTGGTACATATATGGAATGAGCTGCCAGAGGAAATGATGGAGGTTAGTACAATTATAATATTTAAAAGGTAGCTGGATGGGTATATGAATCGGAAGGGTTTAACGGGATATGGGCCAAGTGCTGGAAAATGGAACAAGATTAGTTTTGCATATCTGGTTGGCATGCACGAGTTGGACCAGAGGGTCTGTTTCTATGCTGCACATCTCCATGACTCTATACAAGACCTCACACCAACGTCACTCTGACTGTTAGCATCTGCTTGCCTCCATCAGGATGTTCCCTTTCACCAGGCTGCGACAGGAGCAGACAATGTCAGACTGCCTCATGCAGTCTGCAAAGGCAGCGGCAGGAATACAGCCACAGGAAATTCAATGTTGCTGGACTCAAGGACTCTGCAGAGACAGACCGGCACTGCCAATCCCTCCCAGCCAACACGCCCACCCCGATTCTCAGTGAACAGGAACCACAGAGTGTCCACAGTGTCTGCTCTGCTTGTAAAACCCATCGCAAAGAGCACTTGGAGGAAATCCTCAACTCCCCCTATCAGGAAGCATCAGGACCAATTTGATAAAAAGGACCAGAAAATCCAACAGCGAATAATTGATCACAAGATGTTCCTGAACTGGAATCTCCCCCAAACCTCAAAGGAAAGAAAACAAATGAAAGCTGAGATCCAGAAAAGAAACCCATGAAGTAAAGGACAGTTGATGGATGGAGAGAGCCCAGGAAACTGAGACACTCACTGATATCAATGACATATGTCGATTCTTAATCACAGTCATACAATCGTACAGCATGGAGACAGAGCTCTTAGTACAACCAGCCCCTCCCCTCCATCTTCCAAACTAAACTAGTCCCAACTGCCTGCTCCAGGCCCATATCCTTTGCTTTTCATGTACTTACCTAAATGTCTTTTAAATGTAACTGTGCCTGCATCCACCACAGTCTCTGGCAGTTCATTCCACACACAAACCATGCGCTCTGTGTGAGGAAAGGTGCACTTCTGTCCTTTTTGAATCTTTCTCCTCTCACCTTCAAAATATGGCCCCTCGTTTTGAACTCCTCGGCCAAAAAACTTCTGTTGCTCATCTTATCCATGCCCTTCACGATTCAATATCATTTTATAAGGGCACCCTCAGCCTGTGCTCCAGTGAAAATGGTCCCAGGAGATTTTGATAATGGAAATGCTCCATTCCCGGCAAAACAATGGCAAGTCTTTTCTGAACCCTCTGCAATTTAACAATATCCTTCCTATACCAGAGTGACCAGAAGTGGACATAGGATTCCTGAAGATGCCCTCTGTCCTACACAACTGAGAGCTTCTCCAAAACAGGCAGGCAGTCAGCACTCATTGGAAGGAGCACTCTGAGTACCTCCTGAACCAAGACTCTGCCATTGACACTGATGCTTCTGGAAGGAGGAGGTAGATATACTTCATGGGGCTAAAATGGCTCAAGGGAGAAAGTGAGGACTGCAGACGCTGGAGTACCAGAGTTGAAAAATGTGGTGCTGGAAAAACACAGCAGGACAGGCAGCATCTGAGGAGCAGGCGAATCGATGTTTCGGGCATAAGCCCTTCTTCAGGAATGAGGCTGGTGTGCCAAGCGGGCTGAGATAAAAGGTAGGGGGGAAGGGACTTGGGGGAGGGGCGCTGGGAATACGATTGGTGGAAGGCGGTGAGGGTGAGGATGATAGGACGGAGAGAGGATGGGGGCGGAGAGGTCGGGAAGAAGATTGCAGGTCAAGAGGGCGGTACTGAATCCGAGGGTTGAGACTGAGATAAGGTGGGGGGAGGGGAAATGAGGAATCTGGAGAAATCTACATTCATCCCATGTGGTTGGAGGGTTCCTAGGCGGAAGATGAGGTGCTCTTCCTCCAGGCGTCGTGTGGCCAGGGTCTGGCGATGAAGGAGGCCAAGGACCTGCATGTCATTGGCAGAGTGGGAGAGGGAGTTAATGTCTTCAGCCATGGGGCGGTTGGGTTGGTTAAAGGCCATGCGAATGAAAGCAGGAATAGGATTCTGTTTGGACCAGGCCCAACTTAAACAACATTTTTAAGAAGGTAGCCTAGCCCAGAACTTTTCCTTATTTTAAAGAACAAAGAATATTACAGCACAGGAACAGGCCCTTCGGCCCTCCAAGCCTGTGCCAATCCAGATCCTCAATCTAAACCTGTCACCTATGTTCTAAGGATCTCCATCTCTCTGTTCCTTGCCCATCCCATCCATGCAACTGTCTAGATACATCTTAAGCGATGTTATTGTTCCCACCACTACCACCTCCACTGGCAATGTGTTCCTGGCACCCACCACCCTCTGCGTGAAGAACCTTCTCTAACCTTTACCCCTCTCACCTTGAACTCATGACCCCTAGTAATTGAGTCCTCCCACTCTGGGAAAAAGCTTCTTGCTATCCACCCTGTCTGTACCTCTCATGATTTTGTAGGCCTCAATCAGGTCCCCCCCCACCCCACCCCCCAACCTCCTTCTTTCCAATGAAAATAATCCTAATCTACTCAACCTCTCCTCATATCTAACACTCTCCATACCAGACAACATCGTGGTCAACCTTCTCTGCACCCTCTCCAAAGCATTCACATTCTTTTGGTAATGTGGCAACCAGAACAGTATGGAGTATTCCAAATGTGGCCGAACCAAAGTCTTATACAACTGTAACATGACTTGCCAACTCTTGTACTCAATACCCCAACCAATGAAGGAAAGCCTGTCATATGCCTTCTTGACCGCTCTATTGACCTCCATTGCCACCTTCAGGCAACAATGGACCTAAACACTCAGATCTCTCTGTACCTCAATTTTCCCCAGGACGTTTCCATTTACTGTATCGTTTGCTCTTGAATTGCATCTTTCAAAATGGATCACCTCACATTTGTCCAATTGAACTCCACCTGCCATTTCTCCACCCAACTCTCCAATCTATCCATATTCTGATGTATTCTCTGACAGCCCCTTCACTATCTGCTAAAGGTCGATGTGAAGTGGGTGTTCCCAGACGTGACGCAGCTGGTCAAACCACTCGGCTTTAAGCAAAACAGAATTTATATGAACACTACAGTTGAAACACCGACAAAAGAAAGTGGAATTTAAAATAACTTAACTATTGGAAAACTGAACCGACCTGATACAGGGACTATTACTAATTAACAGTTCCAATATGCAACATCCCGCAAACACACCCCTTGGCAAAAAGGTAAGTTCAAACATAGATTCTTACAGGCGGGAGAGGACAACATCCAGAGAGATTTCAGAAGAGAGTCAGTGGAATTCGTTTCTGAAGCTTGCACTCTCATCTTGTGACTGCTACAGCTAAAAACAAACTTAAAATAAACCCCTGAACCAGGAGTACTGGCCATTCTCCTTTCATTGTTAAACCAGACAATTCCTACACTCCTTGGCACCTCTGTCTTTATGACTTCTCTTGAAATCAAACTGAGAACAAAATAGCCTTTTTATAGTGACAGCATATCACAGTACTGAGTTGGAAAATCAGACTGAAATGGCAGAGCTGAATCAAAGGCCCAAAAGCCTTACTCCTGCTCCCAACTTTTAAGCTTCTCTCTTTCTGTGTTCTCAGCCCCATCCCGTTGCGTGGTCCCCATCACAAAACGACAGCAACATAACCTCAGGCTGAGGGCACAAAGGTCATCTGACAGAAAAGGAACCATCGAGGCCACTTGTGCAGTTGGTACCCCAGCAAAGCACTAGAGTGCAGTGGGGAAGCAGTCAGAGGACAGAGACATCAACCCATCCCACCATCCAGAATGTGGGCAGCATGGCAGGGGGTTTCTGAGATGCCATCACTGTCCTGAAGACAAGAAATAAGATTAGTTGCCATAACCAGAAAGGGTCTCCCTGCTGTCTGTCATAGGGAAGGCCTTTGCAAGTATTCTCCTCCTGTATTGCTGCTACTGGGGTCCTGATGCTAATTCCATTTATCGTGATGCACCATGGATAGGATCTTCATGGAAACACCTTCAATAGAAGTTCAGAGAGCAGCAACAATCAGGAGGCACTATGAAGCATTCACCCCAAAATTGGCTGCTGTAGAAATTCATTGCAATTCTCTGCTTATTGCTCATTGTTATGCAAGCAGTGATCCTCACCAACTGACCCCGTCACTGACCCAATATGAGCGCAAACTGGGGTCAGGTTGAGCCACGCCACAATACCAAAACTTTTTTCATTTATTCTCACTGCATCTATGCAGTTTCCCGTCGGATTGGAGCTTCCCTACAGGATGAGCAGGACACTTCCATCTTCATCGCTTCCAGTCCAGGGAGGCCCCAACATCTATCACTAAGTTGTAGTGCGCTGACAATGTTTATCTCTGAACGTTCAGAGGTCCAGTCTAAACCATTATGGATATATTCACTGAAGCATTGGAGAGAGTTGCCCTTAGGCTATACACCCGGAAGACAGAGGTCTGCACTGACCTGTTCCCACATTGGAACACTGACCCCTGATGATCAAGACTCACAGCAAGTCACTGGGAAATGTGAATCAATTCTCACAGTGTGGGAGCTTCCTTTCAGTGAGAGCATGGCCAATGAAATTCAACAATGCCTCCAGGGTAGCCTTTGAGTGTTTGATAATGGAGACCTCAAGCTTGACACTACGCTCATGGCCTGCAAGGCATTTATATTTTCAGGCCTTCTGTAAGCATTGGAGACACGGGCAATGTATCACAGTCATCTCAAATCCTTGGAGAATTATTGGCTAAAGATGCTTCCTCACATTCCTGCAATCCCAATGGATGAGCTGCTGCATTGTCAGTGTCCTCCCTCAGGTAAACATCCCCAGCTTCAAAGAGACAGTTCCTGTCAATTTATCACATTGGGAAGGTGCCATCATTTGCAACTCTGATACAAAGCAAGTTCTCTCCTCTGAACCTCACCATCGCAAGCAGTTCCAAGAAGCGAAGAGAACACATCTTACAAACACCCACAAAGCTTCACGGAAAAGAGCAGTATCCTAGCCGGACTCATGGAGATCTCTTGGCCGTCACCACCCAAACGGGAGCAGAACCCTCTGTGGATCACAAGGTGAAGTGGAAACACTTCCCACTGAAGGTATGTGTGAAAACCCCAGCTTCCTATCCATCCTCCACCTCAGACATTATCATGGTAGGGTGTGCACATCGAGCATTAGGCTGTTCTGTCCCCTCACAATTCCCGAAGGGAAGCCAGTCATCCTCCATCCAAGAACAAGATTCTGTTGCTACCTGTTTGCTCATGTCTCCTTACAAGCCCTGCTGGCTCCTGGAGTCTTCAGTGTTATTAACAGTGGCAAACATTTCCACCAAACCAAAGTGATCACAGTTTGAATTCTCATGGATGGGTGGAAATCAGTTTCTTATCGGGCGCAGAGTGGGGGGAGGGTAAGCTTAAAAAAACAAGAGAACAGGGCAGTTTTACAGGGGCAGCTACAGCTACTCCAGAATGGGACAAGAAGGGGCGGATTATACAAACATCGAGAAACATCAGTCAATAGGGTCAAAGTGGGAAACCATGGTCAAAAAGGCAAACGTATTCAGAACAAAATGGCAGAATTAACCACATAAATATGATATGATCTTATAGCCATTGCAGTGACATGGAGATCAAATCTGGGAACTACCTTTTCCAAAGGACAGGCAGGTTGGAATAAGTATGACAGCAAGAAAAGATGTTAGATCAGCAGGTATAGAATCCATTTGGATGGAGCTTTGAAATGACAGGGGGAAGCAGTCGGAGTAATCTGTAAGACTTCAGACAGTAGGTATACAGTGGGACAGAGACTAAGTCAGAAAAGAGTGAGGGCATATAACAAAGTCAGTGCATAATCACGGGTGATGTTAATCTTCATGTGGATTTAGGGTTTGTTAGATCACCGGAGTAGACCAGGAGGAAGGATTCAGGCAGTATATTCAGGACAATTTCTGAGATCTATGCTGTGGATTGAACCAGCTCAGACTACTTTGGACTTTTGGATATGTCACTATCCAAGTTTAATAAATAATGTCAGAGTAGATGTTCTGCTCAGCAATAGCGATCATAACATGATAGAATTTAAGAATTCAATTGGACAACAAAGGACTTGGGTCAGAAACAACTGTGCTCAACTTAAACCAGGGTAATTGCAGAGGAAAGAGGGCAGAGCTGGCTGGACTGGGTTAAGAAAGAAGATCGTGGGTATTAGAATTCCTCACATTGACTGTCCATTCTCTTCTTGGGATTTTGGGAGCAACTCTCTAACCAACCATGTGTTGGCGCTCTAGCTATGGAATTTGAAATATGGATGGAGGTGACAATCTGAAGGTGAGATTGGGCTCTGTCACCTGTTTTGACCCTACACACACACACACACACACACACACACACACACACACACACACACACACACACACACACACACCCCTGGTTTGGTGAGTGTGTTGATGTGTGGGAAAACATTCACCAGTCACACACAGGGTAGACAGTGACATTATTCAGCGTGTGACACTAATATGATGCCAGCATTGTAACCAGTCTCACCGAAGCTCTCTCAACAAGGGTTTAAGCTCCAGGTAGAGACCCCCATATCCTCGAAACAACCCCCAACCCCATTGCCCAGCAAAACCAGCTCCTTTTAAAGGGATCATCAACTTCGTTCAGTGTAGTAGTCGATTGATTTCCACTGACTCAGTGGTTAGCACTGCTGCCTCACAGTGCCAGGGTATTGGGTTCAGTTCCACCCTTGGGCAACTAACTGTGCAAAGTTTGCACATTCTCCCTATGTCTGCTTGGGTTTCCTCTGGGTGCTCTGGTTTCCTCCCGCAGTCCAAAGCTGTGCGGGGTGGGAGGATTGGCCATGCTAAATTGCCCATATTGCAGGCTAGGTTGGTTAGCCATGGGATAGGGTGGGGTTTGGATTAGGATGGGATGCTCTTCAGTGGGTTGGTGGAGAATGGATGGGTGGAATAGCCTCTATCTGCACTGTAAGGAATCAATGTTGCTTGAGGTTGTAGATTTCTTTATGATACTTGCTACAATTCCTTCAGATTGTTAAGTTTCCAGCCAGTGGTGTGGCAAGAGCAAAAGGACCAGATTCCCAGTTTCCAGCCTTCTGCAGACACCAGCTCAGGAGATCCTGAGGTTGCATGGGTCAATTCTCTGCTATTGGGCCTCAGGCTTCAAGTTACATGTTTCAGTTCCCGAACTGATGGCTGTGCATTGTGGCCAACCAGTTAGATTATGCGAATCCTCCCTATGTGCCAATGGCAGGTGGTAACAGCGGGTGAGTTGTAGAACATCGAACATTGCAGAGCAGTGTAGGCCCTTCAACCCTCGAAGTTGTGCTGACCTGTGGAACCAATCTGAAGCCCCAACTATCCTACACTATTCCATTTTCATCAATATGTTTATCCAAAGACCACTTAAAGTTGGTGAGCCTCCTCCTGTTGCAGGCAGTGTGTTCCACACCCTGACTACTCTCTGAGTAAAGAAACTACCCCTGACATCTGTCCTATATCTATCACCCCTCAATTTAAAGCTATGTCCCCTCGTGCTAGCCATTCCTTCCAAGAAAAAAGGCTCTCCCTGTCCACCCTATTTAACCCTCAATTAAGTCATCTTTCAATCTTCTTCTGTCTAATGAAAACAGCCTCAAGTCATTCATCAGCCTTCCCTCGTAAGACCTTCCCTCCATCCCAGGCACAATCCTAGTAAATCTCCTCTGAACCCTTTCCAAAGCTTCCACATCGTTTCTATAATGCAGTGATCCGAACTGTACACAATACGCCAAGTGTGGCAACACCAGAGTTTTGTACAACTGCAACATGACCTCATGGTTCCAAAGCTCAATCCCTCTACCAATAAAAATTAACCCATCGTATGCCTTCTTAACAATGCTATCAACCTGGGTGGCAACTTTCAGGAATCAATGTACATGGACACCGAGATCTGCACCAAGAGCTTCAATCTGCAATTTGAGAGGGAGAGGGTACAGTCGGAAGTGACAATATTTCTGTTGAATAAAGGGATCTATGGAGCTATGAGGGAGGAGCTGGCCAATGTTCAATGGTGCAATACCTTTCAGGGATGACAGTGGAGGAACAATGGCGGATATTTCTGAGTATAATGCAGAAGGTGCAGGATCAGTTCATTCCTAAAAGGAAGAAAGATCCCAGGAGGAGGCATGGGTGGCCGTGGCTGACGAGGGAAGTTAAGAAACATATAAGGTTAAAAGAGAAAAAGTATAACATAGCAAAGATAAGTGGGAAAACTGAGGACTGGGAAGCTTTTAAAGAACAACAGAGGATTACTAAGAAGGAAATACGCAGAGGAAAAATGAGGTACGAAGATAAACTGGCCAATAATATAAAGGAGGTTAGTAAAAGCTTTTTTAGGTATGTGCAAGGCAAAAAAATGGTTAGGACTAAAATTGGGCCCTTGAAGACAGAAACAGGGGAATATATTACGGGGAACAAAGAAATGGCAGAAGAATTAAATGGGTACTTCAGATCTGTGTTCACTGGGGAAGACACAAGCAATCTCCCTGAGGTAACAATGGCTAAAGGACCTAAACTTATGGGAATTTATATTTGCCAGGAATTGGTGTTGGAGAGACTGTTAGGTCTGAAGGTTGATAAATCCCCGGGGCCTGATGGTCTACATCCCAGGATAGTGAAGGAGGTGGCTCGAGAAATCGTGGATGCGTTGGTGATTATTTTCCAGAGTTCGATAGATTCGGGGTCAGTTCCTGAGGATTGGAGGGTGGCTAATATTATACCACTTTTCAAGAAAGGTGGGAGAGAGAAAGCAGGAAATTATAGACCAGTTAGTCTGACCTCAGTAGTGGGAAAGATGCTGGAGTCTATTATAAAGGATGAAATTATGACACATCTGGATAGTAGTAACAGGATAGATCAGAGTCAGCATGGATTTATGAAGGGGAAATCATGCTTGACTAATCTTGAATTTTTTGAGGATGTAACTCTGAAGATAGACGAGGGAGATCCAGTAGATGTAGTGTACCTGGACTTTCAGAAAGCTTTTGATAAAGTCCTACACAGGAGGTTAGTGAGTAAAATTAGGGTGCATGGTATTGGGGGCAAAGTATTAGATTGGATTGAAAATTGGTTGGCTGATAGGAAACAAAGAGTAGTGATAAACGACTCCATTTCGGAATGGCAGGCAGTGACCAGTGGGGTACCGCAGGGATCAGTACTGGGACCACAGCTTTTTACAATATATATTAATGATATAGAAGATGGTATCAGCAATAACATTAGCAAATTTGCTGATGATATAAAGCTGGGTGGCAGGGTGAAATGTGATGAGGATGTTAGGAGTTTACAGGGTGACCTGGACAAGTTAGGTGAGTGGGCAGATGCATGGCAGATGCAGTTTAATGTGGATAAATGTATGGTTATCCACTTTGGTGGCAAGAACAGGAAGGCAGATTACTACCTCAATGGAATCAATTTAGGTAAAGGGGCAGTACAGAGAGATCTGGGTGTTCTTGTACACCAGTCAATGAAGGTAAGCATGCAGACAGCAGGTAGTGAAGAAGGCTAATAGCGTGCTGGCCTTCATAACAAGAGGAATTGAGTATAGAAACAAAGAGGTGCTTCTGCAGCTGTACAGGGCCCTGGTGAGACTACACCTGGAGTACTGTGTGCAGTTCTGGTCTCCAAATTTGAGGAAAGACATTCTGGCTATTGAGGGAGTGCAGCGTAGGTTCACGAGGTCAATTCCTGGAATGGCGGGATTACCTTACACCGAAAGCCTGGAGCGACTGGGCTTGTATACCCTTGAGAGGGGATCTGATTGAGACATATAAGGTTATGAAAGGATTGGACACTCTGGAGGCAGGAAACATGTTTCCGCTGATGGGTGAGTGCCGAACCAGAGGACACAGCTTAAAAATACGGGGTAGACCATTTAGGACAGAGATTAGGAGAAACTTCTTCACCCAGAGAGTGGTGGCTGTGTGGAATGCTCTGCCCCAGAGGGCAGTGGAGGCCCAGTCTCTGGATTCATTTAAGAAAGAGTTGGATAGAGCTCTCAAGGCGAGTGGAATCAAGGGTTATGGAGATAAAGCAGGAAGAGGATACTGATTAGGAATGATCAGCCATGATCATATTGAATGGCGGTGCAGGCTCGAAGGGCTGAATGGCCTACTCCTGCACCTATTGTCTATTGTCTATTATCTCTCTGCTCATCTGCACTACCAAGAACCTTACTATTAGGCCAGTACTCATAATTCCTGTTGCTCCTCCCAAAGGGAATCACCACACACTTTTCAGCATTAAACTCCTTTATCCACCTCTCAGCCGAGCTCTGCAGCTTATCCATGTCCCTCTGTAACCTGCAACATCCTTAAGCACTATCTCCAACTCTACCGACCTTAGTATCATCTGCAAATTTACTAACCCATCCTTCTATCCCCTCATCCAGGTTGTTTATAAAAATGACAAACAGCAGTAGCCCCAAAACAGATCCTTGCGGGACACCACTAGTAGCTGAACTCCAGGAAGTACAAAGTTAAAAATCACACAACACCAGGTTATAGTTCAACAGGTTTAATTGGAAGCACACTAGCTCTCGGAGTGCTGCTCCCTCATCTGAAGGAGCGTCACTCCGAAAGCTAGTGTGCTTCCAATTAAACCTGTTGGACTATAACCTGGTGTTGTGTGATTTTTAACTTTGCACAGCTCAGTCCAACACCGGCACCTCCAAATCAGAACACCAAGATGAACATTTCCCATCATCCAGCACTCTCTGTCTTCTTTCAGCTAGCCAATTTCTGATCCAAATCACGAAACACCCTCAATCCCATGCCTCTGTATTTTGTGCAGTAGGCTACCATGGGGAACCTGATCAAACACCTTTATCCTGGAGCAGCCTGGGCTGTGTGCTGGGTGCACCCACACCAACCTTCCACAGGAGGGCACCATTCTCATTCCAATGACACCCAATACCAGCCTTTCTCTGAGGTAGATATCAGATTAGATTTAGATTTAGATTACATTACAGTGTGGAAACAGGCCCTTCGGCCCAACATGTCCACACCGACCCGCTGAAGCGCAACCCACCCAGACCCCTACATTTACCCCTTACCCAACACTACAGGCAATTTAGCATGGCCAATTCACCTGACCTGCACATCTTTGGACTGTGGGAGGAAACCGGAGCACCCGGAGGAAACCCACGCAGACACGGGGAGAATGTGCAAACTCCACACAGTCGGTTGCCTGAGGAGGGAATTGAACCCGGGTCTCTGGTGCTGTGAGGCAGTAGTGCTAACCACTGTGCCCATATGCTGCCATATCCTGGTGGGAATTTCCAGGAAAATGCAACCTGGCTGGAAGATGGAATAGATGTCATTTAGAGCAGGACAATCTATAGGTGGTGCAAGGTTGGGTGGTGACTCAGTGGTTAGCACTGCTGCCTCACAGCGTCAGGGATCTAAGTTCAATTCCACCCTCAGGCGACTGTCTGTGTGTGGAGTTTGCATATTCTCCCCGTGTCTGCGCATATTTCCTCCCAGTACTCCAGTTTCCTCCCACAATCCAAAGATGCGCAGGTGAAGTGATTTGGCCATGGGAAATGTAGGGTTACAGGGACAGGCCTGGGAGAGATACTGTTTGGAGGTTCGGTGTGGACTCGATGGGCAGAATGGCCTGCTTCCGTACTATAGGGATTCTGTGATTCGGTGAATCTGCTGGAAGAAGGAGGAGAGGGGCAGGGGATACTATTCAGTGTTCAACAAAGTCTGAGCAGGGGAGGGAACAGCATTGCTAATAAATGGGAAGATGAGTTTCTGAGCTGAACTGCAAACATCATTTAATTCCTTGCGTCTGGAGACCAGGGTACAGAGTGAACGTGTGGCACCATGGGGGTGAGATGCCCTGCCTGTGGGGCATCAACTGCATCTATATCCAAAACAGAACTAAAAAGATGCTGTGGAGATGCTGGAGATGGACAAAGTCAAGAATCAAATGGCACCAGGTTCTAGTCCAACAGGCACCTGAGGAAGGAGCTGAGCTTTTGAAAGCTGCAATTTCAAATCAGCCCGTTGGACTTTAACCTGGGTGACATTTAATTTGGAACTGAAAGAGACTCCACTCCCTCGCATTTGTGTGACATCAATCAGTGAAGGTTTTAGGTCAATGTACTGTATCCTGCCTTCAGTTTGCTGTGGAACCACCAAGGCAAATCCACTGAGTGACTGGCTCTGCAACTGAATTTCCCATTGACATCCAGCTCCTCACACCCAGCCTGCCCTTTACCAGTGCCCATGGCAGAGCCACCTTTCTCACATTGCAAAAAAAATCCAAGAGTAACTATGTATGGATTCCATCATTCCAGAATGCACACAAATGTGAACTCATCGCGGCTGTTCCATCCCATAGTACCTGGTGTGTGTGTGTGTGTGTGTGTGTGTGTGTGTGTGTGTGTGTCTGTATGTTTCTCTGTGTGTATGTGGGTATATGTGTCTATTTGTGTGCGTGTGTTGCGTGTGTATGCATGTTGTATGCGTGTTGTGTGTGTGCTGTGTGGGCTGAATGTGTATTTGTGTGTTGTATGTATTGTGTGTTTGTGTGTTGTATGTATGTCTGTGTGTGCATGTTGTATGCATGTTGTGTGTTGTGTGTGCTGCATGTGTATGTGTGTGTTGTGTGTATGTACGTTGTATGTATGTCTGTGTGTGCATATTGTGTGTTGTGTGTGTTGCATGTGTACGTGTGTGTTGTGTGTATGTGTGTTGTATCTATGTCTGTGTTTGTGCATGTGTGTGTGTGTATGTGTGTGTGTGTGTGCTTTTCCCTGTCCTCATGCTCCTGCACAGTGTTGCTGACTTACACTGGAGGTTAAGCAGCTCAGGGAGGGACTCAGCACCTCGTACTGCCGACCTGAAAGCAGCAGCATGGGCCTGAGGAGAGCAATGACTGGGACCACCCTGACCAAGGACAGTGAGCTCACATTCCACGTGAGCATTGCCACTCCCTGAGATCCTGAGGAGTGTTGCTGAATAAAGAGACTCTGGAGTGCAGGATCATATGGGTGGCATGGTGGCTCAGTGGTCAGCACTGCTGCCTCACAGTACCAGAGACCTGGGTTCAATTCCCATCTTGGGAGTCTGTCTGTGTGGAGTCTGCATGTTCACCCTGTGGCTGTGCGGGTTTCCTCCGGGTGCTCCAGTTTCCTTCCACAGTCCAAAAATGTGCAGGTCAGGTGAATTGGCCATGCTAAATTGCCCATAGTATTAGGTGCATTAGTCAGGGTTAGGGTAGGGGAATGGGTCTGGGTGGGTTACTCTTTGGAGGGTCAGTGTGGACTTGTTGGGCCAAAGAGCCTGTTTCCATACTGTAGTGAATCTAATCTAATATAATCCCTTAAAAGTAGGGTTGCAGGTAGATAGGAGAGTGAAGAAGGCATTTGGTATGCTTTCCTTTATTGGTCAGTGTATTGAGTACAGGAGTTGGGAGGTCATGTTGCGGCTGTACAGGACATTGATTAGGCCACTGTTGGAATATTGTGCAGTTCTGATCTCCCTCCTTTCGGAAGGATATTGCGAAACTTGAAAGGGTACAGAAAACATTTGCAAGAATGTTGCCAGGATTGGACAATTTGAGCTATAGAGCAAGGCTGAACGGCTGTTTTCCCTGGAGCGTCGGAGGCTGAGGGGTGACCTTATAGAGGTTTATAAAATCATGAGGGGCATGATAGGGTAAAGAGACAAAGTCTTTTCCCTGGGGTGGGGGAGTCCAGAACTAGAGGGCATAGGTTTAGGGTGAGAGGGGAAAGATATAAAAGGGACCTAAGGGGTAACCTTTTCATGCAGAGGGTGGTATGTGTATGGAATGAGCTGTCAGATGAAGTGGAGGAGGCTGGTACAATTGCAACATTTAAAAGGCATCTGGATGGGTATATGAATAGGAAGAGTTTGGAGGGGTATGGGCCAGGTGCTGATAAATGGGACTAGATTAATTTAGGATATCTGGTTGGCATGAATGTGTTGACCGAAGGGTCTGTTTCAGTGTTGTACACCTCTATGACTCTATGACACCACAGCATCCTGGGAAATACAGTTGGACCAATAACACTGGAATAACCCAGCCTTGATGGCCTTCCATCAGAGGATTGTTGGACGCTGTGTGGACTTGACCACAGCACTTGGCTAATTGTGGCTCACGCCATGTTGGAACTTACAATGTCAGTCAGTTGACTGTGCCCCAACTCTGAGCTCGGGGACTTGCCTGTATTGGAAATCTACAACGTCAAGCATGACGCAAATCCCAGCGTCACGTTCTCCTGGACTCCCAACACGACACGCTGGCCTTCTGTCACACTTCCCAGTGCATCAGTGTTGGTCGGGAGATGGCACCATTGAAGGGCTGATCTGAAGTAGAAGGCATGTGTGACAGTCAGTGCCCACTTGGTGCCCCACCCTGGCTACATCCCACTAGTATCCAGTCTCATTCCATGTGCCAATTCCGCAGAGGCATTGCTTACTGTTCCAGCAACGAGATGGCGATGTGTGTTGGGATAAAACAGTGACACAATCGCAGAATGGTAATGGGGCAGAAGGAGCCCTTGTTGTCTGGCCCGGCCCTCTGAAAATTATGTCCGTCTCCTACCTCTCTCCCCATAACTCTGCACCTTGTTTTAATTTGAATGATCATCTCAAACCCTCATAAATGTCTCAATTGGCCTCAGCAAACCCATGCAAGTGTCTGAGAAGACAGGGGGTGATATTCTGCACAAGACAAGACAAGTAGGTACCTAGATTGTCAGTGTATTATATATAAAATTAGTTTTGAAGAAGTGCACTGGAGATAGATCTCAGTCCCTCACAGGTGAAGAGAAATCTTCCTGACAGGCCACAAGTCACCCAAAGAGAGATCCAAATAGCGCATAAAATGGAACCCAACCAGGTTGCGCTGTGAACCATTTCCTGGATGGGTCCTCGTGGTGTGAATCTGTGAGTGTGGGATTAAGGGACGGTGTTGTGCCTACATTAACATCATCGACAGTACCCAGTCAGGGGACAGCTCACGGGCTTCGGTGAAGAGCACGTCAGTGAGGGGAGGGATGGGGCAGGGAGAGGAGGGACAACTAAGAGGGTCAGACTTACAGCACCCATGACTTATAAATCAGAAAAGGTTGTGTGACAGGGGGGATGAGATGTGAGAAGGAGAATCAGTTCAACATCTTCCAACTGTTTCAGAACAGCCTCAAGCAATGGCTGCTCCAACCTCAACCTAACCCACCTCCGCCACAGGGTGTGAAGACATTTACACAGTGCCTGTCATCAAATCATAGAATCCCTAAAGTGCGAAAGAGGCCATTTGGCCCATCAGGGTGGGAGAGTCCAAAACTAGCGGGCCTAGGTTTAAGGTGAGAGGGGGAAAATTTAAAAGGGACCTAAGGGGCAACGTTTTCAAGCAGAGGATGGTGCTTTTATGGATGGAGCTGCCAGAGGAAGTGGTGTAGGCTGGTACAATTACAGCATTTAAAAGGCATCTGGATGGGTATACGAATAGGCAGGGTTTAGAGGGAGGTGGGCCAAGTGCTGGCAAATGGGACTGGATTCATTGAGGATATCTGGTTGGCATGGACAAGTTGGACTAAAGATTCTGTTTCCACTCTATTATTCTGAGTCTACACTGACACTCTGAAGAGCATCCCACCCTTTCAATGTAACCCTACATTTCCCATGCTAATTCACCGAGTCTGCACGTCCCTGGACACAATGGGCAATTTAACATGGTTGTTCCACCTAACCTGTACATCTATGTCCCCTCCATTAAAAGCCTGTCCCTCTGGCTGTGAGCCGCCTTGTCCTGTGAGTGTGTCTCTGTGAGAGTGTGGTAACTTACCGGAGTGATTTGGCTGTCATATGCAGTGTGTGCCCGCTGTGAAGTGAACATGTGAAACTTGCAGCAATGCTCAGGGCGAGAGGTGAAGGTGAAGCTCAAAATGTTAGCTATTGATCCTGATTGGTTGTGGGATAGCCAGGAATGGGCGTGTGGCGAATTGAGCAAAGGTATCAGTCGAGTGCCATTGTTGGTGTGATGTGCCATTTCAAGATGTATTCACTGACCTTGATCAGTCAAGTGAGGTCATCGAACAGTTGTCGGTCATTGTTGGCACAACACCCTCAGGTTATTTTGTATTTACTTACGGGATGAGGGCATCACTGGCCAAGCCAGCATTTATTGCCCATTGCTAATTGCCCAGAGGGCAGTTAAGAGTCAACCCCATTGCTGTGGGTCTGGAGTCACATGTAGGCCAGACCAGATAAGGATGGCAGATTTCTTCCCTAAAGGGCATGAGTGATCCAGATGGGTTTTTCCAACAATTGATAATGGATTCATAGTCATCATTAGATTCTTACTTCCAGATACTACTGAGCTCAAACTACACCATGGGCAGTGGTGGAATTTGAACCTGGGTCCCCAGAACATTACCTGGATTAACAGTCTAGCGATAATACCACTGAGCCGTTGCCTCCCCATTTTTGACACGAGACCTTGACTGTCAATGTAATCTGAGCTGAAAATGTGTTGCTGGAAAAGCACAGCAGGTCAGGCAGCATCCAAGGAGCAGGAGAATCGACGTTTTGGGCATCAGCCCTTCTTCAGGAATGAGGAAAGTGTGTCCAGCAGGCTAAGATAAAAGGTAGGGAGGAGGGACTTGGGGGAGGGGCGTTGGGAATGCCTGTCAATGTAATCTGTTCTCATTTGCGTCTGGAGGGCGAGTCGCTACTCCTGGCCCACATGCTTCTGCTTTTGCACGCCAGGTTCAGTATGGAAACGTTTTGGAGCCCATTCTTTCCCGCGTTGTTCAGTTCTTCATCGACTCCTGAACCCCTTCCGACCAAAATGCACTCTCCTTTCAGGAAATACTCGATATTAAGGAAGTACAATATTGGGCCCCCATTTGGACCTCTGAACATGTCATTCAAATGGCCATAAGGTCGGAAAGGGGATCCGTCTGCATCTGGGCCAAGCATCAAGCATTATGATGCTTAGAGCGAGTTTTTGGGATCTATCCAATTTAATTCTCACTGTCTCAGGCTACACAGAAGAAGGCCATTTACTTGAACATGTCATCCCAAATAATCTCACTCTTCTATTTTTTTTCTAGCAGTCATCTCAGCATTTCCTTTTCTATATTTATCCCAGTACTGTATGATTGAAATTATTTTCTCTGTCCTTTCACTCAGTGCTGTAGACATTCCCCAGAGCTAATAGAAGGGACAAACACAGGAAATGCTGGAGAAACTCTACTGGTGGCACCGTGGCTCAGTGGTGAGCACTGCTGCCTCACAGCGGCAAGGAACCTGGTTCGATTCCATCCTCAGGCTGTGTGGAGTTTGCACATTCGCCTTGTGTCTATGCTGGTTTCCTCTGGGTGCTCTGGTTTATTCCCACAGTCACAAAGATGTGCAGGTGAGGTGGATAGGCCATGCTTTATAGGCCATGGTGTGCAGGGCAGGTGGATTAGCTAAGGGAAATGCAGAGTTCTAGGGATAGGATTGAGGGGTTGAGTCTGGGTGGGATGCTTTTCAGTGAGTCGGTGTAGATGCAATGGGCTGAATGGTCTGTTTCCACACTGCAGGGATCCTATGATAACTCAGCAGGTCTGGCAGCATCGGGGAAGAGAGAAAGCAGATTTAAGGTTTCGAGTCCAGTAACCCTCCGGCAAACCTGTCTCTCACTCCCCCCTCTCTCTCAGGGAGATATCTGTACACTGACTGGTGTCTCTAAGTCCCCCCCTCACTCTCAGGGAGATATCTCTACACTGACTGGTGTCTCTCAGTTCCCCCCCTCTCTCTCAGGGAGATATCTGTACACTGACTGGTGTCTCTCAGTCCCCCCCCCCTCTCTCTCAGGGAGATATCTGTACACTGACTGGTGTCTCTAAGTCCCCCCCTCACTCTCAGGGAGATATCTCTACACTGACTGGTGTCTCTCAGTTCCCCCCCTCTCTCTCAGGGAGATATCTGTACACTGACTGGTGTCTCTCAGTCCCCCCCCCCTCTCTCTCAGGGAGATATCTGTACACTGACTGGTGTCTCTCAGTCCCCCCCCCCTCTCTCTCAGGGAGATATCTGTACACTGACTGGTGTCTCTCAGTCCCCCCCTCACTCTCAGGGAGATATCTCTACACTGACTGGTGTCTCTCAGTCCCCCTCTCTCTCTCAGGGAGATATCTGTACACTGACTGGTGTCTCTCAGTCCCCTCACACTCTCTCAGGGAGATATCTGTACACTGACTGGTGTCTCTCAGTCCCCCCTCTCTCTCTCAGCGAGATATCTGTACACTGACTGGTGTCTCTCAGTCCCCTGTGTTTCCTGCGTGGGGTCACCGTTTTTACGCTGAGTCGCTTCATTGTGAGTTTGTAGTGTGTTTGAGTGCGGATGGTCATATGTGACCGAGGCTCTGTTCCTCAGAGTCAAAGAGAGAGAGAGAGAGAGAGTGTGTGTGTGTGTGTATTCTCTGTATCCTTGCACATGCCTTGGGATGCTGCTGGTCCTAATATCAATACTGATTCCATGAAGCGAGTGGACAAACTGTTGGAAGTGGAGAGGTGCTGAACTTAAATTCACATGTGAAAGTCACTGTGACAGAAGTTTTCCATCATGGTAAACTCTCCTCTTGTTTTCTTGGCAAATTTAAAAACCTGCAGCACTCTTTATTGTCCCTATTACTGCCGTAGTTATTTGTTAACTCCAGTCAATTTATTTAGGGCTGCAACTTTTACTGACTGTTACTGTTTGTTAATCAGTTGCTCGTTGCGGTAATAACAACATTTTCTACATTTTAATAGGTGAGGGTGGAAAGTGGGTCAATTCAAGATCCAGCTTACTTATTAACAGCACTGTTTTCTGAAAAAGAAGTATCAAGTCTAGTGCTGAGCAAAAATGGATCGAGCAGTCTTTGGTCTGGATTGAAAAGTCTCAGCCCCACTGCCTGGGCCTAGAAGCTATGCTCAGCCTGTGTGCCACTGCGCCTAGCAACAGCTCTCAGTCTGAGTCAACCTCAGAGCTCCAGGAAGGAGAAAGAACATAAGAACCAGGATCAGGAGGCCTCCCCTCGAGCCTGCTCCACTGGTCAATAAGATCAAGAGTGGGAAATCAGACAAAATGGATGGGCAGTAACTGTGGCTGGTCATGTGGTAAAGTCATCTGCCTTGGAACTAAGCAAGGTAGACAAGAGTATTTTCAAAATGGTGCAAACCAAGTGGAGGAACAAAATTACCAAAAGTTAATTGAATGGAGGTGTTTAAGATGACTAAAAGATTTGTTGGGGTCCATACATCAAAACTGAATTGAATTAGCTTTATTGTCATATGCCTTAGAGTCCCGACAGTGTGGAAACAGGCCCTTCGGCCCAACAGTCTACACCAACCCTTCGAAGAGTTAACCTATCCAGACTCATTCCTCTACATTTATCCCTGACTAGTGCACCCAACAGACACATCCCTGAATACTGTGGGCAATTTAGCATGGCCAATTCACCTGACCTGCACATCTCTGGATTGTGGGAGGAAACCGGAGCACTCCCACGCAGACACGGGGAGAACGAACAAACTCCACACAGACAGTCACCTGAGGCTGGAGTTGAATCCGGGCCCCTGGCACTGTGAGGCAGCAGTGCTAACCACTGAGCCACCGTGCCACCCCAAAGAAAGCTTACCTGAGGGCAGTCGGTTCTGTTACAGTGCACGTTTTTTGAGTGCGAATTGGCTTCAATGCGATTGAAGAATTTAGGCTGTTGATTACAGAATGCAGACTTTCCTCACTGTATTGGCTATAATGTGATTCTGGCCCCATTTGTTTAGATGGCATGGCTATTGCGCGATTTTCTTATAACATGAGGTCGCACACGAACAGAACCCTTGCAATATATCAGAACCAACTGGACAGTGAAACATTTTTCTGGTGGAGCAGTCCAGAATAAAGGGTCATAATCTTAAAATGAGACAGGGATGGAGTGCTGTCATGAAGCACTTCATCACAGAGAGGATTATGGAAACCAGAAACTCTCTCCTCCAACAACATACTCTGCAATGAATCCAAAAACTGAGGCCAATAGGTTTTATGTTGAGTCAAGGTTATTAAGGGTTTTAGAACAAAGCTGGGTAAATTGAATTTGACTTTCGGTCAGTCATAATCTAATCAAATGGAGTTAACCAGCCTTCACTATGTTCAAATAAACCTGTGTCTCTATCTTCCTCTGCACTGATATTTTCTGTCGCTATTTTCCTAAACTCTTAAGTTCCGATGTTGTAGAGTTTCTATCTTCTCATGTGGCCCACTTACGTTTCTTTCTCCTTGACATTACAGCAAGTTGGTAGAGTACTCAGCTGCGATTGGAGGCTCCCATTTAATGCACAATGGGGAATCATGTAAGCTGTCACCATCCAAATTAAAAGGAGCTGAAACAGATCACGATATCAGATCGAATTTAAATCTCAGGAGGTATCTTTCCATCTCTTTTAGGTACTGGCTCATGGGTATTCATCAGACCTGAATCCCTAATCTAGCAAAAACGTTGTGACATTGTCTCAGATTGGGACCCTTGCCTGTTGATAGTTCCAAGTTTGCTTATTGTGTGAGATATTTGATTGAACTCCACACATTTCGTTCTCTAAATGGTTGTGAAATGTCATTGTTTGCACAAGAGGAGACATCGGTATAAAGTGAGATAAACGCTACTGCTGCTTTAACTGAGTTTGTACAAACTTTAATGTGTGCTTCCAGCTGGGAAAGGTTAGAATGCAGGTTGTGCAGCACAGAGCAATCAATCTGATTAAACTTTAGTTGGCTATTTCTCCAACTCACTTATGCGAAATGTTATTGTAAGGAGCATGTTAAATAAGTGGGTTAAAGAAGGAGCATTAACACACTTGCAGTCATTGCCACATTAATTGCCTTATCAAGAATTCTGCTGACGTCGCTCAAATAGACCCCAATCCTTTACAGGTCTCTTCCAGGTTTGGATGAAGTAGAGTCGAGTGTGTGGTGCTGGAAAGGCATAGCAGGTCAGGCAACATCCGAGGAGCATTCCAGCACCACACTCTTGACTCTGATCTCCAGCATTTCCAGTCCCCACTTTCCCCTTGTATTAGGTGGATGCTTGTACTTTGCATAAATGACGTGTTTGCATTGTGATCATCATCCTCTGTTGCTAAAGGTATAAAACAGTATTACCCTGGAAGCTTACACCATCAAGTGATGCCTTTTGCCCTTTGTACTTTGCAGTTATTGCCACCACCCTGTTCTTTGCTCTTAGTCAACAATTTTTCTTTTTATTTCCAAGTCGATTATTCAATTCCCCTTTGAAAAGTTACGACTGAGTTAGGATCCTCCAGCCTTTCAAGCAGTCCATTCTGTTTCACAGTCACAATCCCTTCGTTGCAAATTGTCTTAAACCTGAGTACTCTGATAATTGATCCAATAGAACCCGTTTTCTCTTCATCAAATCCATCTTAGGTTTTGAGCAACTCTGTTCAACCACTCCAAACTCAACCATCTCAGTTTCTCATTCAACCCTTCTAAGAATCTCATAACTGTCCTCCACATGCTCCCTCTCGCAATGCAGTGGCCATCACCAGACACAATAACTCAGGTGAGGCCCAGCTAATTACTGATCAAAGTTGAGCACAACTTCCTTGCCTGTACACTCAATGTCTCTTTTATAATGCCAAGGAGCATGTACATTTTTCAGTGTCCTGTTGACTTGAACTTCCAATTTCACCTTATGTGTCTCAGGAGTCACTGTTTCTGCACACCCTTTCAAGTTTGATTCTAGGATAGACCGTACAGAGCAAGGACTGGCCCTTTGGCCCATGATATTGTGCCGAACATGACCCTAAATTAAACTAATCCCTTCCAGCTGCCCTTAGTGCATAACCCTCCATTCCTTGAGCTCATGAGCTCATCTAAATGCCCCGTAAGTGCCCCTATCGTATCTGCCTCCACCACTTCCCTTGGTAGTGCATTCCCAACATCTACCATTCTCTGTATAAATGACCTGCCCTTTACATCTCCCTTGAACGTTTCCCCCTCTCACCTTAAATTGCCTGCCATCCAGTATTAGACATTTCAAATCTTGGAAAAAGATTCTGACCGTCAACCTGATAGAAAATAGGTGTGGGAGGAGGCCAATCAGCCCTTCGAGCCTGCACCCCCTTTCAATATGATTACAGCTGATCAGGCAATCTCAGTGTCTCCATTGCCGCTTTCTCTCTGCACCCCTCCATCCCTTTTGCCGCACGGGCCAAACCCAGCTCCCTCTTGAGCATATCTAACAAAGTGGCCCCAGTGACTTCCTATGGGAGGGAATTCTACACGTTCACTAATCTCTGAGTGAACAAATTCATCCTCATCTCAGTCCTGAATGGTTCACCCCTCATCCTCATAGTTTGGTAGACTTCTATCAAGTCTCCCTCAGATTCCACCGCTCCAGAGAAAGAACCCAAGTATTTCTAGCCTTTCTTTACAACTCATACCCTTTCATCCAGCTGACATCCTGGTAAAACTCTTCTGCACCCACTCCAAAGCATCCACATACTTACTATAATGTGGGGATCAAAATTGAGCGCAATGCTCTATAAGTGTAGACTAACCAAAGTCTTATAAAGTTGTAACATGACTCTTGTCCTCAGTTCCCCAACAAATAAAGGCAAGCATGTCATATGCTTCCTTTACCACCTTTAATATTTGTATGGCCACTTTAGGAGATTTCTTGACTTGAACCCCAAGCTCCCTCTGGACACCAATGCTGTTCAGAATCTTGCCATTAACATTTGATCTCCCAAAGTGTAGCATCACACACTTACCCAGAATAAACTCCCATCTGCCATTCCCCTGTCCATATCTGCAAATGACCTACCGGTCATTCTACTATAACGTGTGTTTCGTCAATGTGAATTTGCTGTAACACCAAATTAGAGACACTGTATATAAAGCATGAACTTTGAAAGCGTGTATTGGTTATAATGCGATTCTGGCCCCATTAGTTTGAATGGTGCTGCTATTATGCAATTTTCCTATGACACGGGGTTGCACGAGAATGAAACTGGCAAATGGGACTGGATTCATTGAGGATATCTGGTTGGCAGAGGTCCCAGTACCGATTCCAGCGGAACACCACTAGTCATGAACGTCCAGCCTGAAAAATACTCTTCCACCATCACCCTGTGTCTCCTATGGGCAAGCCAATTCTGAATCCACGTGGCTAAGTCGCCATGGATCTCCTGCACCTTAATGTTCTAGATAAGCCGACCATGAGGGACTTTGTCAAAAGCCTTAGTAAAATCCATGTGGACAATATCCATTGCTCTACCCCCATTGGCCACCTTGAAAGCTTCAATCAAGTTAGTAAGACATGACCTGCACAAGGCCATTCTGATTATCCCTAATTAGGCCATGCTTTTTCAAATGTGTGTAAATCCTATCCCTGAGAATTCTCTCCAACAACATCCCAACCACCCATGCGAGACTGACCGTTATGTAGTTTCCTAGATTATTCCTATTTCCCTTCTTAGCTAGTTCTCTGGGACCTCTCTAGATCCCCTGTCACATTTCCCTCAAAAATGCATCATATCACGTTTCTCTGCATCAAATTGCATCTTCCTCAAATCTGTACATTACATTCCCATCTTATCATATTATAACATCATTATTACCTTCTCTCAAAGTCTCTTCAAGGTGTACAGCAGGCCCTTCGGCCCAACTTGTCCATGCTGCCCAGTTTTCACAATTAAATGAGTCCCATTTACCTGCATGTGTTTTATAACCTTCCATACCTAGCCCATCTGTCTGAATGTTTCTTAAATGATTGAATTGTACTCGCTTCCATCACTACCTCGAACAGCTCGTTCTGGACACTCACCAACTTCTGTGTGAATAAACTGCCGCTCTAGAATCTTTTGGATATCTCCCTCCTCACCTTAAACCTATACCCTCTGGTTTTCGACTCCCTTACCAAGGGGAAAAACTTGTGGCTATCTCCGTTATCTATTTCTCTCATGATTTCATAGACCTCTGTCTTCAGTCTTCAAGGTTCGAGGGTGAAAAGTTCCAGCCTATCCAACCTTTCCTAATAACTTAAACCTTACAATCCATGTAGCATCCTAGTAAATCCTTTCTGCACTCTTTCTAGTTTCATAACATCCTCTTACCATCCCCTTCATCACTTACCACATTTCTAGTTTTGTGCTAGTTGCAAACTTCTGATTGATGTCTTGTAGGCACAAGTTCAGGCTATTCATATATGTATGTAAGGGATGACATTATTTTATTTTGGTCTACTGACTAAAACTGGGCAAACAGAAGCTGCCTGGTGAAAGGAGGGAAAGTACGAGGAGTTGTTTGCACCTCTGTGAAAAATAAGTGGAGGTCATTGGTGCACATAAAAGTTTGGGCTGAAGTGTATAGGGCCGTGAGCCACATGGGCTGTGACAAGGTTCGGGGCAGAGTGTTTTACAATGGCGTGCCAAGGCTTATCCCAAAGTCAGGAGTAAACTTGCTGCATCTTTTATGGATCTGCAGTGAGGAGAGTTTCTCGCTGGGCAGCAGCGTGTTATTAACCGGGATTGTTCAATGCCTTACGAATGGCCTAAATGAGCCCGTTACTATTCAACTTTCTCCCTTACCAAAATGGACTGAACAAGTCAAGTGTTGGGAAATCACAGCTTGGAAGGCTGAGCGGGTACCTGGTGACTGGGCTGTTTCTCGCGGCCATTTTCTTGGCATCTTAGAACGCGCCCACTCAGCGTCCAGCGACATGTTCACAGCACTCCCTCCCTGTCTCTATCAATGGCACACCATGATGCCAATGTAACAGGTACAGCTCATGCCAGCTGCCACGGTAGCAAATGCATTTGACATGTTCATTCAACCAAGAGAATACATCGGAGAGTGGGCAAGGGCCTCATCCTCAGCTAGGGATGGAATCAGACAAGGGGTTGGGGGGGGGGGGGGGGGGGGGGGGGGGTTGGTGTTGGGCGTGCTAGAGGCAGACTCTGCAGTTAAGGAACAGCTTTGGGAAATACAGTGTGAACTCTCACGAGACCCCAGTGCAAAGCCTTCCAAAAACTCACCCATCTTGCACTGAGGCAAAGAAGGCAGAGTTCAGCCCAATGCCACTTTTTGGGGACATTGAGTCCAGACAGAGAGGCACCATCCATTTGGGGGGTGGGTTTAGGGGAGCTCAGCAAAGCAACAAGCCTCCGATCAGTCAGGTCAGAGGTTCCCACTGTCTCAGTGAGGGGAGTGAAGAAGCTGAGGTTGAGCTACCTCAGTCTTCTGTCACTACCCTTCCTCTGTAAAGTTGCTACCACTAATTGTCTGTCAAACCGAGCAGAAAAAATTATTTCCAAAACTCAAGGGAACAAGAAAGAGCCTGGGTCTAACAAAGCAAGCAGTGAGCAGTAGACTGATCATTGCTGTGCATGTAACATAGAGTCATAGAGATGTACAGCACAGAAACAGACCCTTCAGTCCAACTCGTCCATGCTGACCAGATACCCAAACTGATCCATTCCCATTTTTCAGCACCTGGCCCATTTCCCTCCAAACCCTTCCTATTCATATACCCATCCAGATGTCTTTTAAATGTTGCAATTGTACCAGTCTCCACCACTTCCTCTGACAAGCTCATTCCATACCCGTACCACTCTCTGTGTGAAAAAGTTGCCATTTAGCCCCCTTTTATATCTTTCCACTCTCACCCTAAACCTAGGCCCTCTAGTTCTGCACTCCCCCACCCCAGGGAAAAGACTTTGTCTATTTATCCTATCCAGACTCCTCATGATTTTATAAACCTCTATAGGGTCACCCCTCAGCCTCTGACGCTCCAGGGAAAACAGCCCCAGCCTGTTGAGCCTCTTTCTATAGCTCAAATCCTCCAACCCTGGCAACATCCTTGTAAATCTTTTTGAATCCTTTCAAGTTTCACAACATCCTTCCGATAGAAAGGAGACCAGAATTGCACGCAATATTCCAAATGTGGCTTAACAAATGTCCTGTAAAGCCACAACATGACCTCCAACTCCTGTACTCAATACTCTGACCAATAAAGGAAAGCATACCAAACGCCTTCTTCACTATCCTATCTACCTTGTGACTCCACTTTCAAGGAGCTATGAATCTGCACTCCAAGGTCTCTTTGTTCATCAACACTCCCTAGGACCTTACCATTAAGTGTATAAGTCCTGCGAAGATTTGCTTTCCCAAAATGCAGCACCTCACATTTATCTAAATTAAACTCCATCTGCCACTTCTCAGCCCATTGGCCCATCTGATCAAGATCCCATTATAATCTGAGGTAATCTTTGCTGTCCACTACACCTCCAATTTTGGTGTCATCTGCAAACTTACTAACTATACCTCTTATTTTCACATCCAAATCATGTGTATGAATGACGAAAAGTAGAGGGCCCAGCACCGATCCTTGTGGCACTCCACTGGTCACAGGCCTCCAGTCTGAAAAACAACCCTCCACCACCACCCTCTGTCTTCTACCTTTGAGCCAGTTCTATATCCAAATGGCTGTATTCAAGGCAGCATCGGAGAATGGAAGATGGTGGTACCAAATGTATGATTTAGACTGGTGGTACAGATCCATCTTCGAGTCATAGTCATAGAGTCATAGAGACGTACAGCACAGAAACAGACCCTTCGGTCCAACTCATCCATGCCGACCAGATATCCCAAACCAATCTAGTCCCACCTGCCAGCGCCCCGGCCCATATCCCTCCAAACCCTTCCTATTCATATACCCATCCAGATGCCTTTTTAAATGGTACAATTGTACTAGCCTCCATCACTTCCTCTGGCAGCTTATTCCTTACATGCACCACCCTCTGCATGAAACAGTTGCCCCTTAGGTCTCTTTTATATCTTTCCCCTCTCACCCTAAACCTATACCCTCTAGTTCTGGACTCCCCCATCCAGGGAAGAGATTTTGTCTATTTGCCCTATCCATGCCCCTCATAATTTTATAAACCTCTATATGGTCATCCCCTCAGCCTCCAACACTCCAGGGAAAACAGGCCCAGCCTATTCAACCTTTCCCTATACCTCAATCTTCCTGTATAATTTTCCCTAAATGCATAATACTTGTGTTGTTTTCATGATAACTGTGTATGTATGCGTTTGTCTGTGTGTCTGTGTGTATATGCATCTGTGAGTGCGTGTAGATGTGTGTGTGTGTCTGGGTCTGTCAGTGTGTGTCTAGCTGTTTGTGTGTCTGTCTGTCTGACTGTATGTATTTGTGTCTATCTGTCTGTGTGTGTGAGTGTGTTTTGAGACAGGTTTAAAATTTGTTACAATTTCAATCACATAATTGGAAAATCCCATTCTTTTATTGTTCTTGTTAAAATTAAGAGTGTCACAATAAATAGAGTTTTCTAAAATTGTTATTGAACAAATTCAGACTTGGGGTTTTCCCAAATTGGGATTTTCTGCAGTTTCATGAAATCTTAGTGTTTATATCGAACCTGGGTAATAGTGGTTCTTGATTTCCACTCATCCCAGTGAGTAATAACATATCAAACAGCAGTGTGCGAACACTAACTCCGTGCCACATACTGCATTACAGTGTCTGTAAAAATTTTCAAATCTGTTCTTCCCGTAGAGTTCAAGTCGATATTGTGACATTTACCAACTGCATTTTGGAAGCTCATATAAAAGACAAACTTACCATATATCCAGACTACATTCCCAAGTGCACACGTGTACACAACCACGCGCTCTTCAGAGAAATGGTGAATTTAAACTGAGGGTAACCAAGTCTCAGGTTAGAGGCGAGGTTGCAAACGTGGGACTTTCATGGTAACCCCTCACCTCTCCCACCAATAACGCAAAGCTCAGGGGTCAGTGCTGGGTCCATTTTTGTTTGTCATTTATATTAATGATTCAAATGAGAATTATGGCTAGTAAATTTGTGGATGACACTAAAATTGGTGGCATAGTGGATAGGAAAAAGATTATTTAAGATTACAAAGATGTAATCAATGTGCAGAGGAAGGGCAGGTGGAATTTAATTTGGATAAGGGCAAGGTATTGCATTAACCAGGGCAGGACACTTACAATGAAAGGTAGGGCTCTGGGCAGCGTTGTAGAACAGACAGACCTCGGGGTTGAGGTACATAATTCCTTGAAATTTGTATCACAAGACGACAAGGTGGTTAAGAAAGTGCCTGGCATGCCTTGTCTTCATTGCTCAGAGTAGAAGAGTTGGGAAATCATGTTGAGGTGTACAGGACATTGACGAGGCCTCTTCTGGAGGACTGTGTCCTGTTCTGCTCGCCGTATTGTAGAAAGGATTTCATTAAGCTGGAGAAGGTTCAGAAAGGACTTCCCAGAATCTCGCTGGAAACGGAGGGTTTGAGACACAAGGACGAGGCTGGATGGGCTGGGACTATTTGCCACTGGCACGTAGGAGGTTGGAGGGTGACCTTATCGAGGTTTATAAAATCATGAGAGGCATAGATAAGGTGTACGGCTGGTGTCTTTTCCCTGGTGTGGGGGATTTCAGGACAAGGGGGCATAGTTTTAAGGTGGGAGGAAAAAGACGTGAGGGAGACCTTCAGAGGTGAGGTTGCAAAGTTAGTGAATGGAATGAATTTCCAGAGGAAGTGGTGGATGCGCAGGTACAGTTACAATGAAAGACATTTGGATAATTACATGAATAGGAAAGGTTTGGAGGGTTATGGGCTCAATTCCGGCAGGTGGGACTAGTTCAGTTGGGGATTGTGTTGGCATGGACTGGTTGGACCAAAAGGTCTGTATGACTCTATGAATCACCATGGAAACCTGGGCTGCAGTTTTTTTTTAAAGACCAAATCCTTGCTCAACTCAATGCTAGAGTTCCTATTTCTTCTGCTAGGTAGAAATCCTGAGTGCAACTCACTTTCAAAATCACTGCCATTGAGGGCTGCACTCACAAAGCTGTTAAATATATTTAATTCCTGCTGTTGGCTGATGCTGAGCAGATAAATGTAAGGTTAACAACCCGCAGTCTCAATTGCAATCACTTCTCTGTCGCGTTTCTATTGAGTTTGCTTGTTGAGATTTCTCTTCCCACCTCATATCACTGACAATGAAAGAGGTAGTGTGGTAATGAAAGGTCTGTAAAAATCGGCAAGATTGTTTACCAGAGGACCATCCTCGTTTAATAATTAAACCTTTTACAGACCTGTATACATGCTTTTCCACCCATTCCTGCTGCTGATTTGTACCTGACGGAGAATATAAGAGCCCCTTCTGTGTGGATCATCCTTTGCAGCGTCTTTCCAATAGTAAGGATGTGGATTGGGATTTTACTCCTTGTTTTCAATTTCTTCCCATCTCAAGGGTCTGATGCCATGGCAGGGGATCAGCTTTGCACCAAAGGTACGTTACCTTCTCTGAAGCTTTCCTTTTGTGCATTTTGTACATTAAATTTCTGATGATATCGCAGTTAGGATGCATTGAGGAAATTGATCATTTCTGATTTTTGTCACCCAATTAATTTCACATTTTTTAACATAATAACATTGCTGATTATGAACTGACACCAGATCAGATCAAAAACCATTTCTGAAATTACCCTAAAATTCACTAAATGATGCACGCTTTAGTTGTTTGAATAACTTCTCGCCCTCAATCTTCAGCGCATCTCACAGTGTTGTTAACCCTTTATCCAAAGAGACACTTGTGCCTTGCTTCAAGAGTTTGATGTTGTTTTTGGTCACATTAATTACAGAATCTCCTGATGCTCATAAAGTGCGAATCAGCCTGAATGCAGCCCTTGGAAACGAGGCAGTAAGTTCACCATAATTGCTGTTTAAGACGATTAAAGGCTCTTAATCGGATAAACCATTTCCGCTCTCGGTGGCATTGAGAACAAGGGGGCATAACCTTATAATTAGCCGTTAACCCTCACTGAGGCAGCATCCTGGGAAATCAAGCCTTTCTGTTCCTTGAGTCAGGACAAGAGTTAAAAGAATTTAAAAGGCGTGCTAGAATTCTCTCAATTTACCTGATTGATCAGGTTTCCATATCAAACAGGAATGGATCTTTATTACATAGACTTATACTGTACTGTGGCTCAGTGGTTAGCACTGCTCCCTCACAGCGTAAGGGACTTGGATTGGATTCCAGCCTCAGTTGACTATATGTGGAGTTTGTATATTCTCCCCGTGTCTGTGTGGGTTTCCTCCGGGTGCTCCGGTTTCCTCCCACAATCCAAAGATGAGCAAGTTGGGTGCATTGGCCATGCTAAATTACCCATAGCGTGCAGGTTAGGTGGATTAGCCATGAGAACTGCAGGATAGGATGGCTGGGATGCACGTCAAAACCTGGTGAGGGCTGAATGGCCTGCTTCCACACTGCAGGAATTCGACACAGATAAACATTGATGAACTGTCAACAAGTAATTCTATTGGGTAAAGTTCTTACCCCTTTATAAACTCTCCCTCGACACACAGACGGGCATAGACAGGAGGGAAAAGAAGGGTTTTCTGGGCCAAATTATCTCCTCCTACATTTTGGGTCCCTATAGCATGACAATGATGGAAAATTATTCAAAGGTCCTTGTTCACAGAGTTGTTGTGGCAGTCTTGTTTACCTTATCAGATGTGCAACAAAAGCATAAAATCAAAAAGGTATAGTCTTTAGGCAGTTTAAGATTGGCATCAAGGGCCACTTAAGTGCTGTGGAGGTGTGGAACCCTCTCCTTGCATAATAACAAACTGTTGAATTGATTGGAAACATCAAGGCTGAGGTTGATAGACTCCTCTTGTCTAAGGATTATAGCATTATTCATCATTCATACCCTCACTCCCATCAGCTGGCTTACAATTCCCTCTCAACAGGTTTCCATCATTGTCGTGTTAGAGAGACACAGAACGAAGAAGGAGACATTTTGGACCATCATCCATGTGCTAAGACTTTGATGAGCAGTAGCCCCGCCTAACATTTATTTCCTGATCCTCACGTACTTTTCCAACACCCTCTTTAGAATTAAACAGAGAATCTTCCTCATCTCTATTCAACGTGCTTTTCCAATGACTTTAAACCTCAAGTTATTGACTCGTTCTTTCCCACTTCTGACCCCCAACAAAACGCCACCTTGCTTTGGAAACCATTGTAGATCGCATCCTAAACTTCACTGTTTGAAGGAGAACCGTCTGAAATGTTCTGATTTCTCTTCAAACAGTAGCTTTGTTCAGTGGGAATGAAGAAATGTATTCATGGCATATAACTGTTTCGGTATTCCCGGTTTAAGAACCTGATTCAACAATCATTGGTGTTTTTTTGGATCTTGTTATTGATTTCCTTGCTACTGATTCCCAAATGATGCATGTGGTTGTGAGATAAGTAGGCAGCAACATGGGTTTACGCAATAAAAATTGAATCATGTATAATAGAGTCGCAACTGAAGAAGGGACAAATTAGCTGGCATTCCTGGTCTTAGATACCATTGGGAAATACCTGTAAATGGCACTTAGATCTTGGTAAACTCAAGTGGTATTCAGTAGCTTCATGGTACATGAGCCTGAATTTTTGCAATGAAGGAGAGTGTCTCTTGCTTGGTTAAAATGATGTCTGAGGTTTGATTGAGGTTCCTCCAACCTCCCATCATCAACTCTGAACATATTTAAAGTGCAGCTCCCTCCAAACTGATCCAATTTTTGCAGATGAGAAATCCAATATGAAACTTCTGTGGTTCCACCATTTTCAGGAGAACGCTTGAGTTCTTTGGGGAGGTAGGTCACACTTTTTGAGAGGTTAACTCTTTTGGGAGTGGTAAGGTGCCCTGTGGAAGAGGTCAGATACACTTGGCGATCGTTAAGAATAGACATGAGGGTATGTGAAATGTGGACAAACTCGCTGGAGCTGCCAACGGAACTGTCAAACTAAAATGGCACCCAAATCTCCTGACCTTTAAGTTTTTCAGGAAAAAGACTGTCTGTAAATAAAAGTCAGGATAGTGTTTATGAGGGCTGTGGGGGGGATGGGTGGCATATATTGGCATCAGTGGGGCAAGGAGAGAGAGTTTGGGAGTGGGGTGAGGGGTTAGGATGGAAGCAAAGTCCTTTTTTGTTTTATTTTTCCTTTAACATTTACAACAAAAACCTCGGACCACAAAGACAGATGTCTGAAACATGTTGCCTCTCTGCTCCAGCTGCAATTGTTCCCCCAACTTCACTTCCCACTTTCACAAATAAAGAGCAATAATCCTGCAAAGCTGAGCCATTGGAGTCAGATCTCCAAACCATTCAGATGATGGCTTACTTCAATGGACCCCTATAATGTGACATGCAGCTCATGGGAAGAACCTGGGATATATCAGATTAGATTCCCTACAGTGTGGAAACAGGCCCTTCGGCCCAACCAGTCCACGCCGACCCCCTGGAGAGTAACCCACTCAGACCCATTTCCCTCTAACTAATACACCTAACACTATCGGCAATTTAGCATTGGCCAATTCACCTGGCCTGCACACCTTTGGACTGTGGGAGGAAACCCACGCAGACACGGGGAGAATGTGCAAACTCCACACAAACATTCACCCAAGACTGGAATCGAACCTGGGGTCCCTAGCGTTGTGAGGCCACATGCCACCCCAATGGCTATGGGATGGCTATGACTGGGACACTTCAGATCAGAGTCCAGGGGTCTACACCACAGCAAACAGGTCCTCACAACATGTAAGAAATATTCAGATGGACACCTTCAAAAGCATTGTGTTTTGCTAAGCTGGATTAATAAGGGGATCCTCACCCAATTTTAATGCAGTCATGATCTTGAAGCTGTTTTAAGAACAGTTGTACAGGTGGGACCTTGGGGAACACCCAAGTGTCAAGTCAATTGCTATCCGAGCACATGGCTGTGGTCAGGGAATTAAATGCTACTCCATGCACCTGTTAGTACCAAGAAATGTAGTAACTTTCTCCCCTGTCCTTAGCATCCAGTGTTACCTGAACCTTTCTCCTGAGCTGGTCCCCCTGGGTCTGAGCTGATGATCACACAGGGCGTATCCAGTTTGTGGGGGATGTGACAGTGACAGACATGGGCCAGTTGGCTACTTTATGATGCAGACTGGCACCATAAGTGTGGGTTCAATTCCTGCACCAGACTGAGCTGATAGTGAAGGTTCTGTCTTCTCAGCCTCACCCCTCACTTGAGGGATGGTAACTCTCCAATCCCAGTCATCTCTTTCTCATGAGAGAACAGCCCTGTGGTCCTCTGGGATTGTGTTGACTTTATCCTTTACTCTAATACTGTGGGGGGGATGAGTAAGTCCAACCCAATACAGCTATCTGAAGTGATGCAAGAACAACGTGAAGATTTGTAGCCTCCAGGTGATACGTTCTGTTTCACCCATTTATTATAATGAATGCAATGCAGTGAAAGATTATGTCCCAATGTTAACCATCAAAGTATGTACCAAACAAGACATGCTCCAGATCAATTACAACACTCTACAAATGCAAGTCAATTCCTTTCAGTCGGTGCCCTCAATCTTACAGGGGTTCTGCTCAATAGAAATAGTTTCTCTCAATTTATTCAATCAAAAACTCCACGTTATTTTGAACAGCTTTCTTAGATTAGATCCCCTACAGTATGCGAACAGGCCCTTCGGCCCAACAAGTCCAAAACCGACCCTCCGAAGAGTAAGCCAACCAGACACATTCCCCCATATTTACCCCTGACTAATGCGCTGATCACTGTGGGCATGGCCAATTCACCTGACCTGCACATCTTTAGATTGTGAGAGGAAACCCACACAGACACAGGGAGAATGTGCAAACTCAACACAGACACTCACCCGAGACAGGAATCGTACCTGGGACCCTAGCACTGTGAGGCAGCAGTGCTAACCACTGAGCCACCATGTCGTCCAATTCTATGCTCCAAGGAAAATTATGCAAATTTCTCCAAACCCTCCTTGTATCTATCATCCCAAATCAATAAAGCCACCCCAGTAAAACTCTATTGTATTCTCTCCAAGACATGGAGTGAAGTCACCTTCCTGAAGGTGATGCTCAGAATTGTACACAAAGCTCGAAATGAGGTCTAACCCATTGTCAGTGAAAATTAAGAAAAAGTAGACTTGCTGAGTATTGACCCTATATTGTTTTAACAGCGGTAGATGAGGGTTAAGTATTAGGCATACAAAGAAAGATTAAAGTCAATCAAAATAAAGAACTTAAGAAATAATTTAATATAATTTCAACTGGATGACGGCATTTCCAATAGCATTCAAGGAACTTGACACCATCCAGGACAAAGCAGCCCACCTGATTAGCACCACTTCCACAAACGTTCGCCCCCCTCCCCCACCCCCCCCTCCCACCCCCCCCCCCCGCCTTCACCATGACACTCAGTAACTGCAGTGTGTACTATCTACAAGATGCATTACAGTAATTCACCAACGATCCTTCCAAACCAATGACCACTTCCATCTATAATGACAAGGGCTGCAAATATATGGGAACACCACAGCTGCAAACTCCCCTCCAAGCCACGCACCATCCTGACTTGGAAACCCGTTGCCGTTCCTTCGCTGTCACTGGGTCAGAATCCTGGAATTCTTTCCCTAAGGGCATTGTGGGTCAACCCACAGCACAGGGACTGCAGCGGTTCAAGAAGACAGCTCACCCCCCCCCCCCCCCATCTTCTCAAGGGGCAACAAAGGAGCATCAATGAATGCTGGTCTCACCAACAACACTCAGGAGGGTCTGGGGAGAATTGACTGGGAGAGGAGCCGAGCAGGAAAGGCAATGGCAGGAGTTTCTGGGAGTAATTCAGGAGACACAGCAGAGATTCATCCCAAGGGGAAAAAACCATGGTACAGTGAGGATGAGGCAACCATGGCTGACTAGGGAAGTCAGGGATAGAATAAAAACAAAAGAGAAATTATATAATATGGTGAAGGGCAGTGGGAAACCAGAGGATTGAGAAGCTTACAAAGACCAACAGAGGGCAACAAATGAAGAAATAAGGAGGGAGAAGATTAAATATGAGGTTAAGCTAGTCAGTAATATAAAAGACGACATTAAGAATTTATTTAGATATATGAAGGACAAAAGAGAGGCAAAAATGGACACTGGGCTGCTGGAAAATTCTGCTGGAGAGATAGTAGTAGGGAACAAGGAAATGGCTGAGGGACTTTGTATCAGTCTGCACAGTGGAAGATATGAGTAATATCCCAAAAAGTCAAGAGGGGGCAGAGCTGAGTATGGTGGCCATCACCAAGGAGAAGGTGCTTGAAAAGCTGATTGGCCTGAAGGTGGATAAATCACTTGGACTAGATGGATTACACCCCAGTGTTCTAAGGGAGATAGCTGAAGAGACAGTGGAGGCATTAGTGGATGATCTTTCAGCAATCATTAGAATCAGGGAGGGTCCCAGTGGACTGAAAACCACTAACCACTTCAGTTTAAAAAGGGAATAAGACAAAAGATGGAAAATGACAGACCAATTAGCCTAACCTCAAACATAGGTAAGGTCCTTGAATCCATTGTGAAGGATGAGAGTTCTGAATACTTGTAAGTGTATGGTAAAATAGGGCAAAGTCAACATGGTGTCATTAAGGGGAGGTCAAACCTGCTCAAATTCTTTGAGGAGGTAACAAGCAGGTTAGACCAAGGAGAGACAATGGATATTATGTATGTGGACTTCAAGAAGGCCTTTGACAAGGTGCTGCAAAGGAGGCTACTGAGTAAGGTAAGGGCCCATGGTGTTGGAGGCAAGGTGTTAGCATAGATAGAAGCCTGGCTGTCTGGCAGGGAGCAGAGAGTGGGGATGAAAGGGCCCTTCTCAGGATGGCAGCCGGTGACAACTGGTATTCTGCAAGGCTCAGTGTTGTGTCCACAACTTTTCACTTGATACATTAACGATCTAAGTGAAGGAATCGAGGGTATTCTGGCGAGGTTTGTAGATGATACAGAGATAAGTAGAGTGACAGGTAGCATTGAGGAGACAGGGAGGTTGCAGAAGGATTTGGAGAGGGTAGGGGGATGGGCAAAGAAGTGACAGATGGAGTGGAATGTGGGAAAGTGTGAGGTCATGCACTTTGGTCGGAAGAAGAGAGGCTATTCTTCAAAATGGGCAGACTGTTCAGAAGTCTGAAGGGCAATGTGACTTAGGAGTTCTCGTACAGGATTCTCTCAAGGTAAACTTGCAGGTTGAGCCAGTAGTTAGGAAGGCAAATGCAATAATAGCATTTATTTTGAGAAGACTTGAATGTAAAAGCAGGGGTTTACTTCTGAGGCTCTGGTCAGACAATATTCAGAGTACTGGGTGCAGTTTTGGGCCCCATATCTCAGGAAGGATGAGATTACTTACTTTCAGCGTGGAAACAGGCCCTTCAGCCCACACCGACCCGCCGAAGCGTAACCCACCCAGACCCATTCCCCTACACCTAACACTACGGGCAACTTAGCGTGGCCAATTCACCTAACCTGCACATTTTTGGACAGTGGTGGGAAACCGGAGCAAACCCACGCAGACACGGGGAGAATGTACAAACTCCACACAGTCAGTCGCCTGAGGCGGGAATTGAACCCGGGTCTCTGGCGCTGTGAGGCAGCAGTGCTAACCGCTGTGCCACTGTACCGCCCATACTGACCCTGGAGTGTGTTCAGAGGAGGTTTACAAGATTGGTCCCAAGAATTAAAAGTTTAACATATGAGGAATATTTGAAGACTTTGGGTCTATACTTGATAGAGTTTCGAAGGATGCGAGGGGATCGAATTGAAACTTAGAGAATACTGAATGGCCTGGATAGACTGGATCTTGGGAAGATGTTTCCATTGTTAAGAGAGACTAGGGCCTGAGGGCACATCCTTAGAGTAAAGGGAAGACCTTTTAGAATGGAGATAAGGAGGAACCTCTTTAAACAGAGAGTGGTAAATCTATGGAATTCACTGCCACAGAAGGCAATGGAGGCCAGGTCATTGAGTCTATTTAATACTGAGATAGATAGGTTCTTGGTTGTCATGAGATCAAGGGTAACAAGGAGAAAGTGGGAGAATGGGGTTGAGAAACGTATCAGCCATGATTGAACGGTCTAGCAGACCCAACGGGATGAATGGCCCAATTTCTGCTCCTACGTCTTGTGGTCGTTGAGCTCTGATGAAGAGTCATTTGGACTTGAAATGTTATCTTGCCTTTTGTTTATGGATGAAGGTGACTCGCTGTGATCTCCAGACTTTGATGATATTTGGAGGAGCCCCCTTTTCCATAAAGAGCAGGTAGAGATCTGAAGTTTTCCTTCAAGCAGACGTTGAGGCTGGAAGTTCAGTGAGAAAATTTCAAAAAAGCAACTGATAGTTTTTCTGTTAGGTAAAGTATTAAGATTAACGGAGCCAAAGTCAGTCAATAGATACTAGAGCAGCCAACACTCTAAATGAAAAGCAGTACAGTCTCAAGGGGAATGAGTAGTCTCCTCTTGTTTCTAAGATGTATAAACATTTGGATTAATTTCTTTACTTGTGTTCAATGCTTCTGTTTACAAAGCCAAGGGTGTGTCAACGAACATAGAGTGTGGGAGCAGGCCATTCAGCCCATTGAGTCCACACCAACCTTCTGAAAAGCATCTCACGCAGACCCACCCTATCCCTGTAACCCTGAATTTCCCATGACTAACCCACCCAGCCTGGCCTGTATATCCCTGGACGCTCCAGGATAATTTAGCATGGCCAATCCACATAACCTGCGCATCTTTGGACTGTGGGAGGAAACCGGAGCACCCGGGGAAAACCCACACAGACACGAGGAGAATATGCCAACTCCACACAGACAGTCGCCCGAGGTTGGAATCGAACTTGGGTCACTGGTGACATGAGGGTGAACCACTGAGTCACTGTGCCACCAAAGTTGCGAACCCGATTATATGATTTGATTATATGTCCAGCCACATTTGTTTTTTTTGGAACTGAAGGTGAGTACATTTGTCACCTCTGCAAACTGAGAACATTAACAGTATATTTAAAATTGTAGAGATAGCTACACTATTCAAAACCGTTCTCACTGATCCCCAGGAACTGCACAAATGGGGATATGCTCCATCACTGTGTACCAGTGCGTTTCTTGAAAATATTCACGGTAAGCTGTATGCCACTGGTTGCAGAGCTCCTAACACAGCCAGCAATACTGACCAAGCTGTCTGTTAACCTCAAGCTATGGCTGAGCCAGTGTTGACCAGGAAGAGGTTCCTAGACGGAAGTGGGTACTGCAGATGCTGGAGATTAGAGTCAAGATTAGAGTGGTGCTGGAAAAGCGCAGCAGGTCAGGCTGCATCCGAGGAGCAGGGAAAATCGATGGTTCGGGCAGGAGCCCTTCATCAGGAAGAGGTTCCTGCTGAGCCCAGATCTAACATTTCAGTGAGACGTGAAGCAAGAGGTTTGAGTGCGAGACTGATGTTTAAATCTTGTTCACTGACAGTATGAATGGGATGAGAGTGAGCAATTCTACTTTCAAGCAACCATGGCCTATGGCATGAGAAAGTCAACAAACAAAACGTTCAAGTAAGTGCTTCATAAAATGAATCATGCTGGATGGGGGGGGGGGGTTCTGGGTGGGGTTTTTTTTGCTTCAGGTGAGACCGAAAAATGTTTGGGGCAATTTCTGATTTCAGCCAAACTCCCTCCCCTACACACACCACCCTCTCCCATCTCCCCCCCACCTCCCCCCTCCAAACCTCGCCACCCCACCCCCACCAACAGCCCCCCACGGCACCTTTCCCCTGAAAGCACAGAAGGTGTAACACCGACCTCTTCACTTCCTCCCTCCTCACCAGCCAAGGCCCCAGTCACACCGTCCAGGTCAATCAGCAATTTGCCTGCACTTCACTCAATCAAGTCGACTGTATTTGCTGTTCACAGTGTGGTCTCCTCGACATTAGAGAGATGAAACACAGATGGGCGACCCCTTCACAGAACACCTACATCCTGCCCGTGAAAATGACCCTGAGCTTCCAGTTGCCTGCCACCTCAACACCCCACCCTGTTCCCTGGCCAACATCTTTGTCTCGCGTTTGCTGCAGTGCTCCGGTGAAGCTCAGCGTAAGCTGGAAGAACAACATCTCTTTTCCCACTTGGGGAACCCTCCAGCCTTCTGGACTCACTATCGTGTTCAACAAACAGAGGGATCTTGGTGTTCAAGTACATAGATCCCTCAAAGTTGCCACCCAAGTTGTTAAGAAGGCTAATGGTGCTTTGGCTTTCATTAAGAGGGGGATCGAGTTTAAGAGCCACGAGGTTTTGCTATAGCTCTACAAGGCCTTGGTGAGACCACACTTGGAATATTGTGTCCAGTTCTGGTCGCTGTGTTATAGGAAAGATGCGGAGGCTTTGGAGAGGGTGCAAAGAAGCTTTACCAGGATGCTGCCTGGACTGGAGGGCTTGCCTTATGAAGAAAGATTGACTCAGCTCAGACTTTTGTCTCTGGAGAGAAGGAGGAAGAGAGCTGACCTGATCGAGGTATACAAGGTAATGAGAGGCATGGATAGAGTCAATAGCCAGAGACTTTTCCCCAGGGCAGGATTTACTGGCATGAGGGGTCATAGTTTTAAGATGTTGGGAGGAAGGAATAGAGGAGATGTCAGAGGTAGGTTCTTTATGCAGAGTTGTGAATGCATGGAATGTGTTGCCAGCGGTGGTGGTGGAAGTAAAGTCATTGGGGACATTTAAGTGACTGCTGGACATGCACATGGATAGCAGTGAGTTGAGGGGTGCAGAAGTAAGTTATTTTATTTTACATTAGAATTAATCCTCAGCACAACATCGTGGGCCAAAGGGCCTGTTCTGTGCTGTACGTTTCTGTGTTCTATGTTCTAATTTTATGGCTTGCGGCACCTTCTCTCATGTCCTTACACCAACCCCCACAGCCCAGACCTTGCACCACACATGGTCTACTGTTGCACACAACCCATTGTTAGTCACTAATAGTCCCCATTAATAATTATCCACTGATCGTTACCCACTCTTTTGCCAGTCCATCTGTTCTTCTCTCCCCTTGGGCTTTACACCCACCTCCCCTCCCCCACCTCATCTTCTCTGTAAAAAACAAACTTTTCCTAGCCACCATCAGTTCTGAGGAAGGGTCAATAGACCCAAAACGTTAACTCAGACTTCTTTCCACAGATGCTGCCAGACCTGCTGAGCTTTTTCAGCAATTTCTGTTTTTGTCCCTCTCCCTGCCTACCCTACTTCCAATTTCAACAGTTGCCAGGCAGTATTGTTGAAGGGAGAAACCGATTGGCTCTCAAGAGTCAGGTTAATTGTTTAAATATTTTAATGAGGACGAATGCTCCAGATTTTTATCTCTTATGCCCTTAACAGTGGCTGACTGGGTTCCCTGGAGTTTGGGAGGCCCAGTAGTTGAAAGGAGGTGGGACCTGCTAGTCTGTTTGGAGGTAAGGTGCTTCTCTACCACTGCTTGTGGGCCAAGAGAAACACAAGCGTTCCCCTACCCCAGCCCTCCGCAAGTTAACATCTTCATATTGGAGCTGGAAAAGCGCAGCAAGTCAGGCAACATCCAAGGAACAGGAGAATCGACGTTTCGGGCATAAGCCCTTCTTCAGGAATGCCCGAAACGTCGATTCTCCTGCTCCTTGGATGCTGCCTGACCTGCTGCGCTTTTCCAGCAACACATTTTCAGCTCTGATCTCCAGCACCTGCAGTCCTCACTTTCTCCTCGAAGATCTTCATATTGGACCCAACCACTCAAGGTTCAATTAGCCTCTTCTCCATGATTCAATACCCTTCTTGGACATCTCCACCTCATAATGTCAATTTGACATGCCCCTTAACCCCTAAAACCTCTTGTCATCCATTGACAGCTTTCCTAATCCATGATGCCTCTTCGCCCCTTGCCCAGTGCTCTACCACTCAATCTGGCTGGCTGAGGCTAGGAAATAGATTTCAAAACAGTAATCAGGTCTGCCCACTTGACAGGGGAAAGCTTTACCTTACTAGCAGTTACCTGACAGCTCTGTTAAGTATCTAGGCCAGAGGCTTGATGGTCATGGGGGCCCTTTTTGAATTATCTTTTTGGTCTCTCCCCGACCCAACAAGGGAGAAAAGGGTAATTATTATGTTGGAGGAATCAAGTGACAACTGAGAAACTGTTAGTCAACAATTGGAAGCTAACCAACCCATGATTTATTGAGTCATTTCCGTTGCGTCAAGGTAAATAACAACACTTTTGCACTATCTGGGAACTGCAGCTTTGTTGGATATCAATGGTATCCCTCCTTATTCATTCCCCAGTTTAAAGTTGATGCCTCTTTTCAGAGTGAAAATTAGTTATGTTTTCACTATTTTCCATGTGGAGGTGGAAGAAATGTAGATTTCAACCGACTCTTTGATGTCTGTTCATTCACCTCCAAGATGGTTGAGAACTCAGTTCAATCTCACAATACGATCAAAACTAATAGAGAATCACAGAGAAGATATTTAGACAGCAGTGAAAATAAACCTTCGCAATGACACAGTATATTAGCGACATACAGTATGGATTTTGGGAGCATTAGACAAAGGTACAATAAACAGAAGCACAAAGGTTAGGGTGGTACAGTGGCTCAGTGGTTAGCACTGCTGCCTCACAGCGCCAGGGGCCCAGGTTTGATTCCAGCCTCAGGTGACACATTCTCCTCGTGTCTGTGTGAGTTTCCTCCCAGAATCCAAAAATGTGCAGATTAGGTGGATAGACCAGGCTAAATTGCCCACAGTGTTCAGGAATATATAGGTTAGGTGCATTAGTCAGGGGAAACATAGAGTAAGAGGGTAGGGGAATGGGTCTGGGTAAATTACTCTTCAGAGGCCAGTGTGGCCTTGTTGCACCAAATGGTCTGTTTCCACACTTTAGGGATTCCATGATAATCCAGGATAAGTAATGTAAGGGTTAGCAGAAGATTTGCGAGAAACATATGGATCTGTTGCTCTGAATGGCTTGTTTTGGCTGTAACTCTATGAAGTTTGCTACGTTGCATCATGGATGAGAACAAAATCCGACATTAGCATGTGCCTCTGGTGTAAAGCTCTTTATTCCAATCCATGTGAACCTGCTAGTTCCCTAAATATTTGGTTGAAATGGATTGAATCTGTATCAGAGCTGGAGTGAGGCCTGTTTATGGGATTGCCCATTAAGCCTGAATGAGCCCAAAATATATCGAGCATAAAAATCCGTCAAGGTGAGATATTTTACGAAACAAACAGAAAGGAAAGATGTTTCCAGACGATATTGGAAAGGTTAGATCTATCCAAAGATGTGAGGTCAGGTGAATTGGCCATTCTAAATTGCCCACAGTGTTAGGTGCATTAGTCAGAGGGAAATGGGTCTGGGTGGGTTACTCTTCGGAGGGTCAGTGTGGACTGGTTGGGCTGAAGGGCCTGTTTCCACACGGTAGGGAATCGAAGCTATCCCTCCTTGAGTCTTGAATAGACTTTGTTTCTAACCCATTTAAGAATTTGCTTTTTATTTTTTATCAAGCCTATTCACTTCACCTGGTTTGTCTCTCATAAACGGTTGGAACAGAGCTGACAGTGTCAGAGATGCAGTGAACCGAAGAGTTTGCACGGCAATTGCCAAGCCTTTTTCTATAGTTGGGGAATAAAGCCATTTGTTTTATGAGACCATTTTTCCAATTGCATCTCGAATGTTAACTGCAAATCAATCATAGTTGTCCAAAGTTCTTGGATAATAAAATTTAAAAGGCACATTTTGTTTTCACACCCTACTTTGAGGTCAGCCCAATACATTTCATGTATCCCTGGATCTGGTAATCTGACGCTTGCAACTTGCGCACTCAGCAAAATCTTCATTTCATTCCCAGTTTGGCTCATTACTCAACAGAGTATTGTCATGGTTTGTTTCTGTAATGAATCGTCTTCTCTACAGTTCATAGAATCCTTGCATAGCAGAAGCAGGCCATTTGGCCCATCAACTCCATACCGACCCTCTGAAGAGCATCCCACCCAGCCCCGGACCCTGCCCGCTATCCTATCTCCATTCCCTGTGACTAATCCACCTGGCCTGCACATTCTTGGACTGGGGAAGGAAACCCACGCAGACACAGGGAGAATGTGCAAACTCCACACAGACAGTTACTGAGGGTGGAATCGAATCCAGGTCCCTGGCGCTACAAGGCAGCAGTGCTACCCAACACATCAATATTCTAGAGACAAAACTGATCATTAAAGTTACAATTTCATCTCTCTCCATCTTGTTAGAATGAGCCCCTGCAGATACACTATTCTTCACCGTTTAAGTTGATGATGAACAGTACTGATTCAACTTAACAGGGATGGCAACAATTTGATTTGGAGTGACAGGAGAAGAGGACATTATAATGGGTGTTAATGACCCCCCCTGAGAGGTTAAAGAGGAATGGGTGATTGGCTGAGGGGTGGTTGCTGAGAATGGCAAGATGCAGAATGACCTTTGAGGAAGGGTATTGATGCCAGTCTTGAATGATGGCAAGGCAGGGTGTGAAGTAAAAGCCTGGTCCCAGCACACATCTGCCGAAGAATCCATGGGTTACATTGTCAGTGGATTTGAGAATCGATGTTGTGAAATGATGGGAATTCAAAGGAAAAGTTTTAAGAGGATTTAATCATGAAGTTAAGCATAAAATGGCACCATAACATGAGACATGTCATTTTATTGGTACCCAGCTCTTCTTCAGTGGCACTCACTGCATGTAGTCAGTCAACATAGAACTCAAACGATGTGTAAGTCTGAGATTTTATCACAGTTGGTGTTGTAAATGAACATTAAGGCATCTATCTCCCCAAGGACCCATGGAATATATGTAGGGTGGCAGAGGGGCTCAGTGCTGCCTCAAAGCGCCAGGGTTCGATCTCAGCCTCGGGCAACTTTCTATGTGGAGTTTGCACATTCTCCCTTAATGTTGGCAGGGAGGGTTGCCCACACAAATCTTTGTATGGGCAACCCTCCCTGCCAACATTAAGTGTATTTCTCCAGTTGAGGATTGGCTTGACTATATCTGGGCTGGATTTGCTTGATTTTTTTCACTGCAGCCTGAGCCTTTCAATTTGACTGGGGGATGACGTACGGTGTTGAATTTCACCATTGTTTATGAAGTGGCTCAATTCTTTGCTTGTGAGCTAAGAGCCATTGTCACTCATCGTAAGGTAGGAATATGCATTTGAAAATCTTAGCAGTAATCACTGAAACCAGCTGGTCGACCTACCAATATTCAGAATAATAGTCTGCAGCAACCAACCAGTCAGTTCCTGTGAAAGTGAAGTGGTGTATTCTCAGCTTCATCCAAAGTCTACCTGGAATGTCATGAGTTATCAGCAGCTCTTTCACTTGCTTAGCTTGGTTCTTATTACAAGCATTGCACTGGCTGAGGTGGTCCTTGCTTTTGTTGCTCATCTTTGGTCAGTAAAACACATCTCTTGCCTTTTTCAGACTTGACTCAACTCTCAGTGGCTTTTTTGGATGCACTTTTGCATCTCACCTCTCAACTACTTTGCAATAATGACTCTATTTCTTTTGTACAATTTGCCATCTTGGTTGTAAATCACCTCTGTACGTCTAATACACTCTGATAGCAATGGGTATGTCCTTGATGCTTTCTGGTCATCCTTTCATCACTTCTTGCACTGCCGCAAGAGTTGCAATGTTTTGGGCTGCCTGTTTGATTTGAGCAAGGTACTTGTCTGTTAGATTCAATGTCTTTGCTGGGCTGACATGCTGATTTTCTAACAACCCCACATTTTCACACTGAATTTAGAGGTGTCACACACGGTTGCAACGTTGTTGATTTTCTTGATTTGCAAACATGCTGTCAAGAGCAGCACTCCCAATGTAGATCTGCTTCCCTTTGTGTCTGCCTAGCATCTAATAGGATTTCTCTGGCATTTGAGTGACACTCTTTGCCCGCTGTTTGGAGCGGGCAGCACCAATAGGCGGAAACTGCTTTGAAGTGGCTCATTATTTTGTCTGCTGGAAGTAGGTATTGATGAAAATGTTGCATTACAAAGCGAAAAACAATGGCCAAGCACACTTTGTTATTTCAAACGTAATGTGTTCCCTTTGAGTTAATGTTCTGCAACCAGTTGTCCTTACTGCATTAGAGTTGCTCCAAGCCCTGTCTCACTGGTATCACAGTAGATTTTGAAAAAATCTCTTCTTCACAGTCATAAAATGTAGCAGCTTATAGCTGCCCTGGTCTGCTCAATAAATCCATTGTCATGTCATCATTCTGCCATTGTGCGTGGAAGAAATTCTAGTTTAGCTTCCTAAAGCCTGATATTTGAGCTGGAATGATAACTGAAAAGCTTCAGCCATTTTCTGTATTTTAAGAATGGGTTGCTTCATTGTTCTCTATTTTTAATTTTTGCTTCCTAATGGAGTTCTGCGTGTGCCTATGTCAATCGCTTGCTTTCTTAAACCTCTACATTAGTCTGCTTCTTGTGTCAGATTTCAAATGTCCAACTCAGCAGAGAGTTTAATGCAAGGGGCTGAATTTTACAAGGAATCAGTGAGCTGTGAATTGCCTTGCATTTCTTGGAGGGGTTTCCCCCCCCCCACTGAGCCTGAGCAAGATCTCTCCTTATGCTCTTTGCAGCTCACCTCAGGAACATACCTCTCTGCACTCCACTTGTATGAAATCCCAGTCAGCGATAGCAGGCATACTCACCAGTGCCAGGGTCCCTGATGCTACAGCCAGCGTTCAGTCCCAAACATGCACCAGACCCAGCACTGCCAAGTAGGAGTCCTATAGTGCAGGTAACCAGAGGGCAATGAAAGACAAATCGTCAACCAATCGGTGGCCCAGTAGTTAGCACTGCTGCCTCTCTGTCACCATGGACCTGGGTTCGCTTCCACCCATGGGTGACTGCCCAGTGTGGAGTTTGCCCATTCTGCCAGTGTCTTGGTGGGTTTCTCCCACGTGCTTCAGCTTTCTCCCACAGTTAAAGCTGTGCAGCTTTTGTGGATGGGCCGTGCAAAATTGCCTGTACTGTTCGAGTGGATTGGCCATGGGAAATGCAGAGTTATAAGGTGAGTCTGGGTGGGATGGTCTTCAGAGGGTCAGTGTGGGCTCGATGGGCTGAATGGCCTGCTTCCACACTGTACAGATTCTGTGAAATGCTTCTGAGGGTACAGAGGCTGGCGCTTCATTGTAGATTTGCAGGGAGCATTCATAAATGTATTGCCATGCAATGGTTACCCATCCTTAGCCTCATCCTAAGGGATGTGCCATTCTAAGGGAATACGACTCTCTCCCTAATACTGAACATCTTCTCGTTGTTCAATGTGGAAGCATCAGAGACAGCAAAACCTTCAAATGGTTGGCAATCACCACTTTTATTCTGTAACAGCAAAAAAATGTAGGAAATCCTAAACAAAGAGAAGGCTGTGCTAGCTTCCTTTTTTAATTCATTCATGATATGAGGGTGACTCCAGCACTTATTGCCCAGGGGGCAATTGAGGATAAACCACATTGCCATGGGTCTGGAGTCACATGTAGGCCAGATCAGGTCAAGATAGCAGTTTCCTTCCCTAAAGGACATTCATGAACCAGATCGGTTTTTCTAACGATGGTTTCACACTCATCAATAAACTACTAACTCCAGATTTATCTTATGGAATTCAAAGGCAGGATGCCATGGCAGGATTTGAACGCAGGTCCCCAGAACATTACATGGATCTCTGGATTAACAGTCTGGTGATAATACCCCCCAGGCTATCATCTTTTTTCTGTGGACAGGCAGAGACTGCTTGTCTTTCAAGAAGCATCACGTTTGCAGTTAATGAGTGACCAGAATATCCTGTTCACGTTCATTGGAGCCCCAGTGTCAATTAAGTCCCATCGTGTTCCTGCATTGGTCTAACATGCAGGTAGTGATGTTTTTCTGAATCAGTCTTCCTCCTTGGAAGACTACTCATGTTTTTTCTCTCTCTCTCTCTCTCTCTCTCTCAACTCTTCAGAACCTTTCACATCCCCTCTTTGCCTGTCCCTGCTGTCCGGAGCACTGCATGCTGGGATTGTGTGTAGCATTCTCCATCTGAGTTGCACCACGCAGCACCCCCGCAGCCCACTCCAGGCATCAGAACCTCATTGTTCTGGAGGTCCATCATCCCATTTCGTGATGCCCCACCAAAGAATGGTCTGCGTTGTGTCTGTGCTCGCCTTAGTCGGGGATTTCGGAATGGAGTCGTCGGCCCGTGGACGCAGAGAGTAAACCTTCACGCTCAAGAGTGCTGAGGGGTGTAGACCTCATGGACAGAGTGCTTGCCACATCAGCCGCTGGCTCATTGATGTGGCACGTTGCCACACAATAACATGCCCGCCTCCATTGACTGATCGTTGTGGAAACTGAAGGCAATGAGCTTTGAGGCTATGGCTGAGGGGACAGGGCACAAAAAGACAAGGCAGACATGCAGTCAGCTCACAATGTGGTTGAGTGCTAGGACAATGGGTGAGGAACCTTAAGTTTCAGCCAGGGTGTCTGGTAGCAGTATTAGAATGAAAGAAACACAGGCACTCGATAGTGCGGCATCGAAGGACAGAATTCTATTGGCAGTGGTTCGGGGCTGTGCCATGATGACGCTGAAAGGTAGGTATGCATCAGAGCCAACATTCATGGATATGGCTCTCTCAGGTGGTTGGCACCCCAAGTTAATGGGGACTGTTGACCAAGATGGAGGAACAAGCAGCTGGATTCCCGTCCCGGTTGGGAACTGTCACCATCTTGTTTCTCTCTCCAGCAGGGTGGAGAATGGGAAATTGCATCGAAATGAGGCAGTATTAGACATTATTGAGAGGTCCCCAGGTGCAATCAGGCCTGTCAGTGAGCTCCTGGCCTTGGCGCGCAGATCCTGGTTTTTTGCGGAATTGAACTTGGTTTCTCCTCAGAGTCAAGAATCTTAATTTTCACAAATGACCCGATCATCATGCAGGGGCTGCTGGGAAGCCTTCACCCAAACGTACCTCTCCAGCCGCATGGTGGTGGGGAGAGGGAGGGGGGTCACATGACTATGGCAGACAAGGAGGGCCATTTGTATGTGACTGCCTTTCAATCCAAACGAACTTGGTCTGTTTCTTCACAAAACGTGGACACAAAGAAGAAGGTTGCACGTTTGGCTGTGGCTGCATTTCTAGATGCTTACCCAACTCTTAATCTTTGGCCTTGTTTTACAAAGCTTCCTTTATAGTCCAGGAAAGATCAAGGCTGTTCTCTTATAATTTTAAGAGCTGTGTTGTTTTCAGAGCTGACTATGGTAATGAGCTAACGAGTAAGATTTAACTGGATGGCTAATTACCGTGTGCAGTGCAGCAGAAGTACGCACAAAGCAGGAAGCATTCATAGTTACTGCAAGTTGCAGTCAGAGCTGTGAGATAAACCTCTGTGAGACTCTCACATACACAGAGCCTCTTTTTCTACATTTGCACACGACAGAATTTGGGATGTTTCCAATCTGTATTCGCTCAACCTCAAACAATGCTGGCAAGAGAAAAGGAGCACAGTGTTAACTTAAACTGTTGTCAACCTTCAAACATTCGCCCCATTCCCAAAGTGAAAACAAAAATCCCTTGGATGCTCCTCCTGCTCAATGTAAGAAAATGCAACTGCAGAGTGTGGTGCATTACGCCGTTGTGTTTCACCAGTGTGCATCATGGAATGTCATTTGCAAGAGGTGAAATAGCATGGAAGTTGAAATAACTGCAGAGGGCCAGTATTCTGTCACTGAGTCACCCTTTATCGACATGTGCACTGTATGTGGGCTCTGACCAGCCAGCTCAGAGCCAGTCCCTAGTATGAGGAGACTCTCTGAATCCCCTGTCTATATCTGTCAGCCAGGGCTCCCTGATTGGCCCAGGTTTACAATCCCAATCAAGGATCTCATGGTCAATGAGATCCACCTCACCATTATTCCAATCACTGCATGCCTTCCCCTCCCCTAGGTTCGGCGATGTGGTCCTGTTCTTTCTCTTGTAGCTTCTCTTGGGACATTTTCACCCCAGGTCTGGATCCTCCGACTCTGACTCGGACATGGGCGACGTGTACCAGACTGTAGCCCGGCTCTTGCACCCAGAGCATCTTGGGAGAGTTTCCTCCTCTTCTTCTGGCAATAACAGCATCGATGCTGTATCCATCTTGGACTCTGAGGTTTACTCGATGGAGAGGGAGAACCCTCCGTTTCTGACAGGCCGTTCTGGCTATTCTGAGGGGATGGGTGCGTTTTGCTTCTGCCCCGTTTGTGAGGTAACAGCTTTCATGTGTTTGTTCAGGACCGCCTCACCTGTCCCAACTTTGTAAGTCACGGGACCTGACGCCATGTCGAACTCGCCTCGGAACCATACAGGGCCATTTCCACGGCTCCGAAACCAAATGTTGTCCTCTGAAGTAAAGCGTCTGTCTCGCTTCGAGGAAGCTTGTGTCTAGCACTGACATTCCTGCTGCCGTTTCAGAGATCTTTACAGGGAGGCTGGGTAAACGCACAAGGGAGAGGGGAACAGAGACTGGTGAGGTGAGTGAGGTCGGCAGGGAGGAAGCTCGAGTGGAACATATACACCACCATAGCCTATTTCAGTGCTGCCATTTTTAGCAGCTTTATCATCAGGTTCCTCAGGAGAGTTGTACGCCATTTTACTTAACATTTGTGCATTCATTCCTCTTTTCTCATTGAGTGGGGAGATTCGGTCTCATGCCTCACCAGTTGGCCACATGTGTGCGTTGTAAATCAGTTTAACAAGTGTTAATGACTGTGGTTTCTGGCCAGACTTTGCCCGACTAAGTGACAAGAGGTTAAGTGGGGGATGAGCTGAATATGCCTGATTCCTGCTAACAACAAGTGACCCCATGGCAGAAAGTGTTCCTGAAGCAGTTTCTATCAGGGCCAGTTAAGCTTAGAATCAGAGGAGCCAATAGAGAGGCCGTTCAGGTCTTTATATTTGTGTCAACTCTCCGAAAGAGCTCTCTGATCAATCCAGTCCCCTTAAAACAAGCTCCTCTCAAATTCCACTCCCCAGTGCAACACTATAGTTATAGTGAAGGTGGTTATAGCTTCTATTTCTCTGATGCTTTTGCTAAATGTTTGTTTTAAACACCGTGTGAACTGCGTAATAAGTAGAAGGGACCAGTTGAGTTCAAGGAAGTGGGCAAGTAGGATGATCCCAGTTGATCCCTTGAATCTGTTTTACCGTTGAAGTCACGGCTGATCTTTATTTTAACCTCACTTTGATTCAGTGCCCCTCAATACCCCTGCCTATTCACCTCTAAGGTAATGGTTTTGATTGAACTCCCAGCCCCTAACAGATTTTGGAATGAAAACAATTTGAAGGCGTGTTTTTTGACATCAAATTGAATCTCAAATGTTTAGGTTATTCCCTCCCCCACCACCTCTTCCTGTCTTCCCTCACCTTGTTCTGGACTACAATGGGAAATATTTCCTCTTTATCTACTCCAAAAACAAATCATCAGCCTAATCACCTCAATTAAATCACCCTTCAGCCTGCCATAAGCTGCCACACTCTCAGATTCAATGCATTTTTTTTCTCATGGCCTAACTCTTGCGGCTTCAGTATCACTCTGCTAAATCTCTGCTCCATTCTCTTCAATCAAATATATCTCTCCAGGGGTGCTGTACCTCAACTGAATGGTGTATTTTGTCTAATGAGAAATTTAGACAAAGGTAACATAATTTTCTCTCCTTTCGTATCCCTCTGTGTTTGACATAGAGTCATAGAGATGTACAGCATGGAAGCAGACCCTTCGGTCCAACCCGTCCACACCGACCAGATATCCCAACCCAATCTAGTCCCACCCGCCAGCACCCGGCCCATATCCCTCCAAACCCTCCCTATTCATATACCCATCCAAATGCCTCTTAAATGTTGCAATTGTACCAGCCTCCACCACATCCTCTGGCAGCTCATTCCATGCACACACCACCCTCTGTGTGAAAAAGTTGCCCCGTAGGCCCCTTTTATATCTTTCTCCTCTCACCCTAAACCTATGCCCTCTAGTTTTGGACTCCCCCACCCCAGGGAAAAGACTTTATCTATTTACCCTATCCCTCATGTCCCTCATGATTTTATAAACCTCTATAAGGTCACCTCTCACCCTCCGACACTCCAGGGAAAACAGCCCCAGCCTTTTCAGCCTCTCCCTGTAGCTTAGATCCTCCAACCCTGGCAACATCCTTGTAAATCTTTTCTGAACCCTTTCAAGTCTCACAACATCTTTCCGATAGGAAGGAGACTAGGATTGCATGCAACATTCCAAAAGTGGTTTGAATTGGTTTTTGCTGCTGAACTAACATTGATAATTATGTATCGGTACGTACTTTAGCAATGCTGCTAATTTAAATGTGTCTTCCTTGTCGGCAGGTATTTAGATGTGCACTTGTGATGCCAAGGCAGACAAGGTTATGGGCTGAGTGCTGGGAAATGGATGAGAATAGTTTGAAGGTTGGCTTTGACTCGTGTAGACCAAAGGCCTTTGTCTGTGTTGTGCAGCTCAATGATTCTAAGGCCTTGCCCCTTCCTAACCACATGCAACCCTGGGTTTAAGCAGTGCTGTCAAATGTAGGGCAGGCTGGCCCCTAAACTCTGGAATTCCCTCCCTAAATGGTAGTGAATGGGAAATTGTTGCTTCCCGCCAGATCTAAATGTGTTCCTTCAGCACCTATTTAGGATTAATTACCATCCTAAGACATCACCCCAACCCGAACACCACTCCCATCTCCTTATCTTGCAGATTGCTCCCTCTTGCCATCTTTTTCTAACCCTTTCATTCTGTTTTTCTGCTTGCGGACCTAAGAGAAATTTCTAATTTATCTGATTTCTTTTCCTTCAAGATGGCAGGCCCATTGGCTCCAAGCCTCCCGCATTCTTTATTTTGTTTTCTCTTCTCCTTGTCTTTATTTTCACTTACCTTCTGGTGTTCTGGAGAGAGAGAGAGAGAGGGAGAGAACAGCAACAGCAGTGGCATCATGGGGGGGCAGCCCTGCCTCCTGAATGATGTTCACTGGAGTTCCGGTGCAGGGTAGCAACTGTCGACCCAGTGCAGTGAGGCCTGGAGGTCCAGTATGTGGATCAACTGTAGGGCTGGTGCGGAGTCAGCTGGATGTCTGGTGTGTGGCTTGCCTGTAGGCCCGGTGCAGTGTCGGCTGGTGGTCTGGTGTGTGGATTGCCTGTAGGCCCAGTGCAGTGTCGGCTGGTGGTCTGGTGTGTGGATTGCCTGTAGGCCCAGTGCAGTGTCAGCTGGAGGTCCGTTGTGTGGATTATCTGTAGGCCTGGTGCAGGATCGGCTGGTGGTCTGGTGTGTGGATTATCTGTAGGCCCGATGCAAGATCAGCTGGAGGTCTGCTATGTGGATTGCCTGTAGGCCCGGTGCAGTGTCGACTGGAGGTCCGTTGTGCAGAGAAACGGCTGTGGGCCTGAGACCAACGTGGTCAGGGAGAACGTGAAGTGTCGGATCCTGGTATCTCTGGTGTCGAGAGCAGGAAGCCCGAGATTTCCCAGAGAGAGGGGCCAAAGCGGAGGAGATCGAGCCCTTGCACATAAGAAAGGCTATTGAACCTTTATTCCTTTATTAATCCACATACTAGGAAGTTAACTAACGGTAACTTTTAATTTTATTTCTTTATTTTTCTATTTGTACTAAGAAAAATGGCAAAGCTTTGTTTTTATCATTGTTTCTCGACGTTGCCACTTTTACCTACGTTTTGTACCAAGATACCTTCATACCTGAGATGGCACCTTGTTGGGTGATATTGTGCACTTGTCACTGCCCATCTGTACTTGAGTACATGTGACAATAAAGCTTAAAGCAAATTGAGTCCAATCAAATTAATGCGTGAATTGTACCTCTGGACTTCTCTCCTTCCAGCCGCTCTTATCCACCTCACAGCGTAAACAGGAGTTCATCATATTGTGGCTGAACTTGGAAGGGTAATGACTTGACAGAGTAATAAAGCTGTTGACTTGTTTATCACCTTGACAGCGTCTCCAATGTGCTCATATGTGTAGTAACAAAGAGGGTCTCGTTTTACTTTGTGGTGACAAATGAAACCTCAGGAGTCGTACGCAAGGATGAAGTGGAAAAGGCGATCAGGTATGGCTTCACATTGCAAAGTCAGAATCGACGGGGCGAAATCTCCTTCCAGTAATGACTGCAGCTGATGTTGTGCTTTCAACATTTCAGAATGGTCAGACCGCGGTTCAATGACGCCTTTTCCCTGGATGACAAGACGCTGGAATTTGTAGGGATTGAACCCACCTTCGTCCCACCCACTGAGCCAGCGGTGACAGTCTGGCTGATTGTATTTGGTGTCGTCATGGGCTTGATTGTGATCGGTTTGATTGTGAATATCATCACTGGTTACAAAGAGAAAAAGAAGTAAGTATTTCAATGAATCCTTTCTTTTGCTTTCTCTTTCCAGGGTTAAATTAGTGAGTTGAAAGAATGGACTGATTCTGCATCACGGTGGGACTTGAGTCCAATTCATAACAGCTCACTAAAATGGGCAAATGGCCTCCATTGACACTGTGTATTCTGTGAATCTGCAAATGCTATCTGACACCGGATGGCCTTGTCCCTGAGGGCACTTAAACCTTCTGCATCATACCACCATTGGGCAGCTAGACAAATGGGCTATTTCGGGGTGGCATGGTGGCTTAGTGGCTAGCACTGCTGTCTCACAGTGTCAGGGACCAGGGTTCAAACCCAACCTTGAGCGACTGTGTGAGGTTTGCATACCCTCCCCATCTTTACATGGGTTCCCTTCGGGTGCTGTGGTTTCCTCCCACAGTCCAACAATGTGCGGTTTAGGTGGATTGGCCACGCTGTAGGGTCCAGGCTAAATGGAGTGGTCATAGGAAATGCAGGGATCAGGCGGGGGGAGTGAGTCTGGGTGGGATGCTCTTCGGTGGATCAGATGGGCCGAATGGCCTGCTTCCACTCTGTTGGGATGCTATGACCTCTTGAAAAACATTTGACATGTCCTGGACATTTCAAAGTAACTGGTTCAAATTCACAGGACGCACTTCCATGGACAGGGGCCCCCAGTTGGAGGTTGCATGTAGAAAGAACTTACCGCGATGTTCAGGCATGTATTTCACCTTCAGCACAGAATTGCACTGGAGTGTCTCCAGCCTGGTAGAAAACTTAGCTCCCAGTTCTACAGAGCATGTGTTGTTTGAGGGGCTTGGAGGAATCTGTGAAGTCTGGACAATGCTGGTTTGAGTTGTTTTGATTCATTCACGGGATGAGGGCATCGCTGGCCAGGCAAGAGTTGCCCAGAGGGTAGTTAAGAGCCAACCGCATTGCTGTGGGTCTGGAGTCACATGTAGGCCAGAACGGGGAAGGATGGCAGTTCCCTTCCTTCAAGGGCATCAGTGAGTCAGCTGGGTTTTTCCTGACAATTGACAAAAGGGTCACGGTGATCATTCGACTCCGAATTGCAGATTTCCATCTCGTGCTTGAATTCAAATTCAGCCATCTGCCACTTCGGTCGATTGTTCTCTCATGTTCCCTTAGCCTTGACAGGAAAGTCAACAATACCCATTTTTTTAAAATCTAGAAATGAAATGGAACATGTTGAGTAGTTGGGTGGTGGAGAACTGGGGAAACCTTGTTCCGAAATCGTGGCCAGAATCAAGTGGGACTACAGCCTGGGTATTATCGAAAGACCGGAAGTACAGCGTGGGAAAGTGTGAGGCCGTGCACTTTGGTGGTTAGAAGAGAGGCATGAACGATTTTTTCAACGGGGACAAAAGCCTGAACTGCAAAGAGACTTGGGAGTTCTAGTCCAGGATTCTCTCAAGGTAAACTTGTAGGTTGAGCCGGTAGTGAGGAAGACAAATGCAATGATGGCGTTTATTTTGAGAGGGTTTGAATATAAAAGCAGGGATGTACTTCTGAGGTGCTATGAGGCTCTGGTCAGACCACATTCAGAGTACTGTGTCTTATAGTCTTACATGTGTGGTCCAGTGTTATCACCTGCAAATGAATAGGGTTGGAACAACCAAGAAGGCAGGATGGAATGAGCAGATATGTTGGTCGAGTTAGATTACTCAGTCCTGGTGAGGACAGAAAGCTGCCTTCCTTCTTTTCAACACCCTGTTGATCAATTGTAACAATGATTTCTATTTTTTTTAGCCCAGAGTTAAGTCAAAGTCAATTTTAAAATGTTGTTGAACTGGATCAACATGAAGGAGACAATTATAAAAGTTTCTTGAGTAAGAGGAATTATATTACCTACTAACCCTGAGAAAAGGAATAAAAACAAGGCATTAAACACACACACACCCACACACAGCCCCACACACACACCCACACACACACCCCACACACCCCCCCACACACCCCCTCACACACTCACACACACACCCACACACACCCCACACACACCCCCACACACACACCCCACACACAACCCCACACACCCCCTCACACACTCACACACACACCCACACACACACACCCTCACACACTCACACACACACACACCCCACACCCCCCCCCACACACACACACACATACACACACACACACCCCACACACACACACCCCACACACCCCCTCACACACTCACACACACACCCACACACACACACCCTCACACACTCACACACACACCCCACACACACACACCCCACACACACCCCACACACCCCCACACCCCCCCGACACACACACACACCCACACACACACCCCACACACTCCCCACACACACCCCACACACACAAACCCCACACACACCCCACACACCCCCACACCCCCCCGACACACACACACACCCACACACACACCCCACACACACACACCCCACACACTCCCCACACACACCCCCACACACACACCCCACACACACCCCACACACACACAACACACACAACCCCACACACATACCCCCCACACACACACCCAGACACACACCCAGACACACACCCCACACACACCACACACACCGCACACACACCCACACACACACCACACACACCCCTCCACACACACACCCACACACACACCCCCACACACACCCCCCCCACACACACACCCACACACAAACCCCACACACACCACACACAACCCCCCCACACACACACCCACACACACACCCACACACACACTCTACACACACCACACACACACCCCACACACACACCCCCACGCACACACACACCCACACACCCAACCCCACAAACACACACACACAACCCCACAAACATACACACACACACCCACAAACACCCCCCCACAAACACACCCCACACGCACCCCACACAAACACCCCACACACACACCCCACACACACCCCACACACACAACACACACACACCCACACACACCCCCCCACACACCACACACATCCCCCCCACACACACACACCCACACACACACCCAGACACACACCCCACACACACCACACACACCGCACACACACCCACTCACACACCACACACACCCCTCCACACACACACACCCCCACACACACACCCCCCACACACACACACCCACACACAAACCCCACACACACCACACACAACCCCCCCACACACACACCCACACACACACCCACACACACACTCTACACACACCACACACACCCCACACACACACCCCCACACACACCACACACACACCCACACACCCCCACACACAACCCCACAAACATACACACACACACCCACAAACACCCCCCACACACACACCCCACACGCACCCCACACACACCCCCACACACACACCCCACAGACACAGCCCACACACACACCACACACACACACCCCCACACACAACCCCACAAACATACACACACACCCCCACACACATACACCCCACGCACACCCCCACACAAACACCCACACACACACACACCCCCACATACACCCACCCCCACAAACACCACCCTCCACACACACCCCCGCACACACTCCCACACACACCCACGCGCACACACACAAACACACCCCCACACACACACTCCACACACACACCCCACACTCAACCCAAACACACACCACACACACCCCACACACACCCCCACACACACCCCACACACACACCCCACACACAACCCCCACACACACACCCACCCCACACACACACCCCACGCACACCCCACACACACCCCCCACACACACACCCACACACACACCCCCATAGACACACAAACCCACACACACACCCACACACACAACACACACATGACTCACACACCACACACACCTCCACACACAACCCCACATACACACCCCACACACACCACACACACCACAGACATCCCCACACACACCACACACACACACCCCCACACACACCCCACACACACACCACACACATCCCACCACACACACACACACACCCACACACACCCCCCACACACCCACACACACACCACACAACCCCCCCCACACACACACCCACACACACACCACACACACCCCCACACACACCCCCCCTACACACATAAACACACCACACACATGACTCACACACCACACCCTCCCCAAACACACACCCACACACCCCCCCACACACAACCCCACACACACACCCCATGCACACACACCCACACACACACCACACACACACACCCCACACACACCACACACACCCGACACACACTCACACACACCCCCACACACACACCCACACACACACCCACACACACCACACACACACCCCACACACCCCCATACACACCACACACCCCCCCACACACCCATGCACACACACCCCACACACATGCACACACACACCCCCCACACACACCCATGCACACACACCCCACACATACCCCCCACACACACACCCCACACACATACATACGCACACCCCCACACACACATGCACACACACATACACATACACTCTCACACACACACAGATACACACACACCTCACACACACACCCCACACACTCAGACATACACACACATGTACCTACAAACACATGCACCCACACACACCTCCCACACACACACAGACACACACACATGCACGCACACACACACACCCCACACACTCAGACACGCACACACGTACCTACAAACACATGCACCCACACACACCTCACACACACCACACACACACAGACACACACACATGCACGCACACACACACACCCCACACACTCCCCACACAAACACCCCACACACACACACACACACACACACACACTAGTAATAAGTGCTTTGGGGAGGGTCAAGAGGATGAATGCTATACAGTTTAAACATCCTTAGATTTTGGGATGTATCAGGTTTTTAACCTGGGACCATGGTGGTCTGATTGTTGTGTGGTATCCTCAGCAGTGGCAAAGCTTCTTGGGAATTGGTTATTTCCCCAATTCACCAGGTTCTGTTTAAACTGAGAAACATAGAAAAGTCAGTGCAGGCGTAGGCCGTTCAGCCCTTCGAGCTTGCATCACCATTCAATATGATCATGGCTGATAGTTTCGAAGAGAGATTAGCAGAGGAACGAGACAATCTTCCAGTTCTTGCTTACAAATACATTCTCTTTCTCTCTGCTCTGCTTTTCAAAGGCAACTGTTGAAATAGAAACTGGTGTGTATTCCTGAGTCTGGTTCCATTGTCTTTTCAAGCTGCCAGTGTGCTTCTTCTCTGGAGTGAGCCTGCAGAATGAAAGAGAGAGAGAGATAGAGTTCTTAGTTATTGAAGCTTGAGATATGATTATCTACACAGCCCATGTCAAAATATCAGGGAGAATGTCAATATTTAGCGACAAATCCAGGAACTCGGCTACCTGCCCCATGCTGGATGGCTGATAATAGTCCATTTTGAGCAATTAGAAATTGGCAATACATTGCTGGCCCAGATACCAAGTCAACATCATGTGAACAAATAAAACAAGGGAGTGCTGGGGGTGGCAATTTGGCCAATATCCCTTCTGCCCTATACATTGTGCATGATGCTTTATACCAAGAGTGGATCTTTATCCTTCTATCACTGAACTATCGCTGGAACAAATCATTTGAAATTGAACCCAATAGCCGTTAAATGCTTTTCTATGTGGGAAATAATGAGAATTGCAAGTGTTAGTTCAGAAACCTCGGCCTTCATAGCAAAAAAGGAAGGTCCTTACACCTGAGTGTACACTCTTTGACTGTGCTGTTATAATATGCTGACTCTCCGACTCGTGCTATAATGTTATTTGTCAATGAATTAATCCCAGCAACCATAAACTTTGCCTGCTGTTGCAAATGACATTATTCACTTATCTATTTTTAAACTTTGGAGTGTGTTGCGAACCTTGTTACCATGACAATACTGATCCTATACAGAATGTTCGAGCTCAGACTGATAGGATAGAGAACGTCTTTCCTGGTATTAAGGTTTCCGAGCTTTGCTGACCTTTGACCTTGTGGTCCGAGTTGCTCCAAATGTAGCACCAATTAAAGGTGGCAGATCCTTGCTTTGTACTACACTGTAAAAGTGACAAATGCTTGCATTTATACGGTGCATTACTTGTAATAAAAATGTTACAGGGCATTTTCTGGGATGTTATGGAGCGAAATTAGGCATCAAGCCAGTCAAGGAGGTATTTAGGCAAATGGCCAAATCTTTGTCAAAGGGGGAGTCTTTAAGGAGTGTTCTACATGCTGGGAGATCGAGAGGCTGAGAGGTTCCAGGATTTGGGGCCTAGCCAACTTGAAGGCATTGCTCGATTAAAACTGGGCTACTCCAGATTAGAGGGACAGAACTACAGCCGAAAGGTGTTACAGGAGACCGCAAAGAAGAAGAGGTTTATAAACAAGGATGAGATTTTTAAAATCAAAGTGGCATCTGGCTGAGTGCCAGCGTAGGTCGGTGAGAGAAGAGATGGTCGATAAGTGGGATTTTAGCATCACTAAGGATAGGGGCTTCAAGTTTTCGATATTCTCAAGTTTACAGAAAGAAGGAAATGGGACAGAAGTGTCAAGCAACGAAGCACAGGGCGTGGTAAACAAAGCATGGGGAAGGAGCTCATTAACAGATTGGCCAAAGCATGGAGCAAACAGGGAGCAGGGGTTTGTGTAGGTTTTACCAAAGAGTGAATTGGCAGACTTGGTGATGGCACGGTTATGTGCTGGAGGCCAAGCTAACTTTTAATCTCTCCCAATTGTGCTCAATTAAAGAGAAATGCGAACACGGTGATTTTCACAAAGACCCGAGTCAAGGCTGCTCTCAAAGAACCCCCTCATGACTGGTGTGAGAGATGGCAACAAAGTGAGTTTTGGAACACAGTACCTTTACTCTGGTCAGACCGCGCTCACTTTTAACACAGAGGGGCAAAGATGGAAAATGTGACTTTCCCATAACTTCAGGAGAAAGCTGACATGATAATCGCACAGCATGGCAGACCTACACGAACTGGATGTTGGGAATTGTGTAAAACAAAGGAGTGCAGAAAGGTCATCCACTTTTTGTCAGAATTTACAAATTCTCTACATCTGCAAACTGACATGAATCATAGAATCCTGACAGTTGCAGAAGCAGGACATTTCGCCCATCGAGTCCACACCAACCCTCTGAAGACCAGCCCTCCCACGTTCATCCCCTTACCATATCCCTGTCATCCTGCATTTCTCATAGCTAATGCACTTAGCCTGCATGTCCTTGGATACTATGGGGCAACTTAGCGTGGCCAATTCACCTAACCTGCACACTTTTGGACTGTGGGAGGAAACCCATTCAGACACAGGGAGAATGTGCAAACTCCACACAGACAGTCACCCAAGGCTGGGATCGAACTCAGGGCCCTGGTGCTGTGAGGCAGCAGTGCTAACCACTGTGCCGACGTGAAATCAACATAAACCCTTTCAAAGAGAAAAAAAGGTCCTTGCTCCTTAACAGTGATCAGATAAAACCCCAACTGCGTAATTCAACCCAGTCGTGTCACAGGTGATGCTTTCATGTCTTGAGCTCAGCAATGTAGGGACTCTGATAATCTCTCCAGTGTTTGTGATGAATTGGTGCCAATGCTGAGCCCTTGATTTGTTTTTATTGTGGTTCAACGTGTAGGTTTATCGGTTGTTAAAAAGCTGAACGATGATAACACGTGAATACCAGATTTTATAGGATGTTCAGGCACTGGGTCGAGAGTCCAAAAGCAAACGTACAGTTTTAAATCGACTGTGCAGTTCTGGGTTAGCAAAACCATGGGGACAATGCCGAGTCATCGTGACAAAGGACAAACCTCTTTGTGAAACGGCAGTGGCACCTTCTGATCAATAACTCAGTAAGTGTTCTGCTAGTCCTTGAAACTCCAGTTCATGCAATTATAGAAAAGAAGGCCATTCGGCCCCTTGGGCTTATGGGAGGAACAGTGATGTAGAAGAATGTCTTCCCCCTCCCCTTCTGCAGTTAGGAAGGTTGGATGCAAATCGGATGATAAAGTGAGGCCTGCAGATGCTGGATCAGAGTTGAGAGTGTGGTGCTGGAAAAGCACAACTGGTCAGGCAGCATCCGAGGAGCTGGAGAATCGATGTTTCGGGCAGAACCCCTCAAAACTCTGTCTGCAAATCACCCAGCTTTAAAAAGGTCGCTCAGCATTGATATCACAGTGTGGGCCAGCTTAACACAGAGGTTGAAAGGATCAAACAAAGTAACTTTGATAGGTAGAGATAAGAGCATCACAAAGGTGGCACAGTGGCTCAGTGGTTAGCACTGCTGCCTCACAGTGCCAGGGCCCTGGGTTCAAATCCAGTTTCAGACAACCGTCTGTGTGGAGTTTGTACATTCCCCCCGTGTCTGCGTGGGTTTCCTCCGGGAGCTCTGGTTTCCTCCCACAGTCCAGAGATGTGCAGGTCAGGTGAATTGGCCATGCTAAGTTGCTCATAGTGTCCAGGGATGTGTAGGTTTGGTGGATTGGCCGTAGGAAGTGTAGGGTTACAGAGATAAGAGAAGGGTGGGGGGGAGGTTGATCTGGGTGTGATGCTGTTTGGAGGATCAGTGTTGACTGAATTACCTGCACGGATTCTATATGATGCTCTTAGAGAGACCATCCTTTTGGATGAGTTCAACAATTCACTTCCTGCAGGAGTGAGAACTCGTGGCTGAGCAGAGAGTTAAGACTGCAGGATTAGAATCATTAAATCCCTCCAGCATGGAAACAGGCCCTTCGGCCCAACAAGTCAACACCACCCCTTCAAAGAGTAACCCACCTAGACCCATTCCCCTACCATATTACTTCACATTTCCCCTGACTAATGGACCTAACCTACTCACCCCTGGACACTATGATGCAATTTAGCGTGACCAACTCGCCTAACCTACACATCTTTGGATTGTGAGAGGAAGCCGGAGCAAACCCATGCAGACACAGAGAGAATGTACAAGCAGAGAGTCACCCAAGGCTAGGATCGAACTCGGGTCCCTGGCATTGGGAAGCAGCAGTGCTAACCACTGAGCCATGGAAACAGACCCTTCAGCTCAATACATCATGTCAACCAGGTTTCCCAAACTAACGTAGACCCTTTTGCCTGCATTTGGCACATATCCCCATCCATGTCCTCCACTCACCATCCCAGTGTTTTTCTTAAACCACCAACAGAGTGACTTCAAGTGTTCTACTTTATAACAGTGAAAACACCTGAATTCTTCTACTGCACTTCCCCCTCGTACCCAGGAGGGGGAAATGGTTGATGATTATGAGTTGGTTTGTAAATCGAAGTTCGGTTCTGACGTCAGTTTCAATCTGTGAGGTATAGAAATCGGGGTGAAGAGAAATCATCAGGTGGTAAGGGAAAGTTTACCACAGGATGAAAAGGAAACCCATGAGGGGGAAGGAGCAGGAACAGAATTCAGGTGTTTTCACTGTAATGAAGTGGGACATGTGAAGTCACTGTGTTGGTGGTTTAAGAAAAACACTGGGAAGATGAGTGGAGGGAATGGATGAGGATACGGGCCAAATGCAGGCAAAAGGGTCTACGTTAGTTTGGGAGCCCTGGTTGGCATGGACGAGTTGTGCCAAAGGGTCTGTTTCCATGCTGCATGACTCAGTGCTAGGCCCTGCTGGGACCCGCAGTCATCTCACGAAGCACGGATTCCAGAGGGAGGGTGACTCCGGGAGCTTCAGCTGGGAAAGGGTCTTATGGAATGTCAGGAAGTTTGGTGAGCGGTGGGGGAGGGGAATAGGTGCAGTGTGTCAGGTTCTGGAGAGCAGAGAGGAGGCACAATGGGTCAGGTTGCCAACTTGGGTAGGTGCACACCACGCACCACCAAGTAACACCAGCCCCTTACCACTTTCACTCAGCAGCGCTGGGGAGGAAAAGGACTTTCGGTACTCTAAGGTGAGGACCACCAGCTGCCCACAAAGCTGCAGTTCCTTATTATTTGTGTCATTCAGCGAATCACTTCTGTAAACTGTTCAAGGACCCAGTGCCCAGCTTTGCTCACTGTTGTGCAGCTAAGGCTTGTTCACAGTGCTTTGTGAAGGTTTAATATCATCTTGTTGACTTTACCCCATGCTTCTGTTAACAAAGCCTAGCTTTTTATAATAGTCCTTTCGATTGAAGACAACTGCAGCATGTCTTTTTGCTCCAGTACCCCCATTTAAAGTACTTTCCACTGTGTAAAGTATTTTTAAATGATGCTCTATATCCTTGAGTATGGTAAGCCGATTATATGACACTTAGTAAAATGACTTGTGAATATCCACCTGTAAAGCATCAGCTGAATGAATCTCTCTAGCGTCAAATAATGTTGATCTTGTGAATGTTGTTCTAGCTTTGTGCCCCTCTTGTACAGCCACAGCCTTGTATGCCTCACTCTGTCTGAGCACCCTATGCTCTGCCTGTCCTTGTTTGTTATGCTCTGCCTGTCCAAAGCTTTTCACCGTACCTAGGTACACGTGACTACAATAAATCAAATCAAATCAAATCAATCTCATCACGTCCAATAAGCCTGTTTGTTCCTTCATGAAAATCTTATTCAAGTTCAAAGTCTATACTGACTCATTTTTATGAGTTTCTCCAAGGCAGACTGGTCTGTAGTTGTTGGGTTTTTCTCTCCACCTCAGAGAGAGCAGTACAATTTACTCGTCCCCTAACGCTACTCCCATTTCTAAAGAGGATAGGAATATTGTGGACGGAGCCACTGCAATTTTTATCCTTACTTTCCCAGTAGTCAGGGATACCTCCCATTCAGCTTGGATGATGTCACCATCGTCAACGCTGCCAATCTTTGGAAGCATCTCTCTTTGTCTTTTGGTATCTTATCTAACACTATGACAACCTTTCATGAAGAGAGATGGTGAGTGTTAATTTGCCAAAGCCTCAGCCATATCATCTGCCACCACCAGAAATGCCGATTTTCTTGGTCCCTGTAGGATTTGACATTTTCTTCAATTACTCGCTCCCTAAGGTCATCACTCCCATAATAATCAAATCAATGCACTGTCGGCATGGGGGAAACCAGAACCCTGCAAGTCTTTCCCAACCTCAGGTTGTGATTAAATTCCACTGTATCAATTAAATCGTAAGAGGAATGACTGTAGTGACTGGAATGAGGTCGGCAAGGTGGATATCATAGAATACAAGTTCCCTAATTGGGGCTGTTCACCTGGTCCAATCAGGGAGCCCTGGCTGACAGATAGAAACAAGACTGTTCCCCAGGACCTCCACCACTGCTGCTGTTGGCTGAGGCCCACCTCCACTACTGCTGCCTGGGACTTGCCTTGGGGCCCCTCCCCAGGACCTCCACCACTGCTGCTGCTGTTGCTTGAGGCCCACCTCCACTGCTGCTAAAAAAGAAGAAAAAAAAAGAAACAAGAGTGTTCACTGGCCACTCAAGTGTCTCCATTCTTCCTGGTGCTGAAGCTGAATAAAGGTTCATGCACCTTGTGTTTTTCACTGTGTCTCACACCTGCACACACACACACATCATGGGTGCTGGGGGAAAAATAAACACTAAAAAAAAGGAGTGTCAGAGATGCTATTCACTCTGAGAGCTGGCTCTGAGGGAGCTGGATCAGTGTCAACTCCTATGCACAAGAAAAAAGTGAAAAAGAAAAAGAGAAAAAAAGAAAAAAATAATAAACAGGAGGATTAGGGGTTTTGTTCACTCTGAGAGCCAGCTCTGAGCTTGCTGGGTCGGCATCACATACAATGCATGTGTAAATAAAAGATGACTTGGTGACAGAATTCTGGCCTCGATTTCAAAGAAAACTTGCAAATATTGTATTGCAAGCTTGGTGGGCCCTCAAGACTGGTGTTAAAGAGGCTTGAAATAAGGTTTGACAGCAACAATTGACAGATTTGAACCCAGACTTCAGACATGCCCAAACCGGTTATCACACTGTGTCATATCTCACTGTGATGTGTCTCATCTCTTGCAGGAGAGCACGAGACTCTGAAGGGGGAGGGGAAGAAAATGAAGACAAAACCCTCAAAGGCATCGAGAATGGGATTTACTGTAATTCACTGGCTGGGGACAAAGGCCAGAAAAATGAAGCTTTCTGTCAGGATGATGACAAATTAACACAGCTATGAGAGACAACTCTTATTACAGTCAGTTTAAAATATCTGCACAGGCTGTGGCTGCCATACTCATCATCACCGAAATGAGTCTTCTTTGTAAGAGTTCTGAGTAGTAAATTTAAATCAGCTCTGTTGTAATTTTTTTTTCCCTTTCCTGATAGTTTATGCTAGTTTGTTTGTGCTAAACGGATTGCGGAGTGATGAAAATATCAAAGGGGCTCCATCACAGCAACTTTGGAGTCATCAGATTGGGTGTGATAATATGATCCCTTCTTCACTAATGGTTGTTGCATTGGGGACACGCTGCTGTAGTGAGTGAGTACCTCTTTAATGAACACTGTAACATCATAAGGATGACTGAATGAAAAAATGCCATTCAAATGAGGAAACACCTTCCACCTCTGTAAGGCTGCTCTTATCTAATTAATATATTATGTATCAAAACATGGTTTCACTATGGGACCAAATAAATCACAAGTTTACAAAAACTCGTTGCAGTAGTCATTATTAGTAAGTCATGCATTAAGATTTACCTTCCCTAACGAATACACTACAATTTTATTCTTTTGTCAGTGGTCATAGAATCACTCCAGTATGGAAACAGGCCCCTTGGCCCAACAAGTCCACACCGACCTTCTGACGAGTATCCCACCCAGACCTATTCCACTGCCCTATTACTCTACATTTCCCATGACTAATGCACCTAACCTACGCAGCTCTGAGCACTGGAGAACTTAGCATGGCCAATTCACTGAACCTGCACATCTTTACACTGTGGAAACCCCAGAGCACCTGGAGGAAAACCCACGCAAACACGGGGAGAATGTGCAAACTCCACACAGACAGTCACCTGAGGCTGCGATCGAGCCCAGGTCCCTGGCGCTGGGAGGCAGCAGTGACTGGGATCTCTTAGTAACAGGAGATTGGATGGGGAGGAATTTGTTATGTGTGTCCAACGGGGGAAGGGGGAATATTCAGGAATGAGCCCAGCCAGATCATTGAAGTTTGAGTAGGGGCACATTTCGGGAAAAGTGACCATAATTCTGGATGTCCTTAATTACGTATAGATGAAGATAAGTGCAGCACTTGGGTGAAATTTGTAAACGGGGTGAAGGTTAGCAACCACAATATTAGGCCAGAACTGAGGGATGTAGAATAGCAGACAGTTGGTTGAAGGTAAATCCACAACTGGCATGTGGGAATCCTTTCAAGGCAAGTTGAATAGAGTTCGGGACCAGCATAGTCCTGTGGGAATGTAGGATAAGGATGGCAAGATTCGGGAACCTTGGATAACAAGAGAAATTGTGAGCATAGTCCAAAAGAAAAAGGAGGCATATGTAAGGCTAGGGAAGCTGAGGACAAACAGAACCCTCAAAGAGTGAAAGGAAAGCAGGGGAAACAATCTTTGATGAGGAGTTAGGAGGGCTAGCAGCGCATATGAAAAGCCCTTGGCAAACAGGATTAAGGAAAATCCCAAGGAATCTTGTCTGCAAAGAGCAGTAGGGTAACCAGCGAAAGAAGAGGTCCACTCAAGGACAAAGTAAGGAACTTATCCATGGAGTTAGAGGAAGAGGGGGAGGTCCTTAATGGTGAGGTCCATCAGTATCCACAAAGGAAAAGGATATGATGGATGATAACTCTCGAAAAGGGCATGTTGATAGTCTAGGGCATGCCAATATAAAAAAGGAGGAGGTGTTGGAAAGCATGAAGGTAGACACAACCCCAGGACCTGATGGGATCTATCCCCAGAACGCTGAAGAGGCAAAGGAGGAAATTATTGGGGCTTTGCATGAAATCTTTCTATCTTCTTTCATGACAGGAGGGGTCCCAGGAGATTGGAGAATAGCCAAAGTTGTTCCTTTGTTTAAAAAGGGCAGCAGGGATAATCCAGGAAATTACAGGCCGGTGAGTTTTACATTAGCAAAAGGGAAATTATTGGAGGAGATTCTTAGGAACAGGATGTACTCACAGTTGGTAAATATAGAATCATCAACGCTGTGCAGTATGGCTACGCGCAGGAGAGGTCTCGTCTCACAAACCTGATTGAGTTTTTTGAGAAAGTGATAAAGATAATTGATGAGGGCAGTGTAGTGGAATTTGTCTACATGGACTTTAGTAAGGCCTTTGATGGCAGACTGATACAAAAGGTGAAGTCACATTGGATTCACAATGGTAAGGTGGATAGAGAACTGGCTTGGTCATAAAAGAGGGAAAGTAGGGTGTTTTTCTGACTGGAGATCTCTGGCTGGTGGTGTTCCACAGGGATCAGTGCTGGGACTCCTGTTTGTGGTATATATAAATATAAATGATTTGGAGGAGAATATTGGGGGCTTGATTAGTAACTTTATGGACAACAGAAAGATTGGGGGAGCTGTGGATAGTGAGGAGGATTCCCTGAGTTTATAACAGGATGTAGATAGGCTAGAGACTTGGATGAAGAAATGACAGATGGAATTTAATCTGGACAAATGCGAGGTGATGCATCTTGGAAGGTCTAATGCAGGAGGCAAATATACAGTAAATGGCAGAATCCTCAACTTAATCAACATACAGAGGGATCTAACGGTTCCCTGACAGTTCCCACACAAGTGGATAAGGTAGTCGTGAAGGGATATGGCATGCTTGCCTTCATTATTCGGGACATAGAGTGTCAAAATTGACTAGTCATGTTGCAGCTGTATAGACCTTCAGTTAGGCCATATTTGGAATATTGTGTACAGTTCCAGTTGCCACACTACCAGAAGGATGTGGAGGCTTTGGACAGGGTACAGTAATGGTTCGCCAGGATGTTGCTTGGTTTGGAAGGCATGAACTATGAGGAGAGATTGGACAAAGTTGATTTGTTTTCACTTGAATGTCAGAGTCTGAGGGGTGACCTGGAAGAAGATAACTTTGACTGTGAGGACTAAAATGTTCAGTCCTTTCCACCATTACCCATCAGGTATGCCCCCCCCCCCAATTGTTGTTCGCCCACACCAATTAATCATCCCGTCACCTGGAACCTTCTTCGTTTTCCACAGATTTCTTGCATATCTTTTTTGACTTTCTTACCTTGCCTCCTGAATCCCTAGCTACTGAATTCCCAATGCCCCTCCTGAACTCTCAGCCTACCAGCTCCGTTCCATCATCCTCAATGGACCACATCCATGTAACCGCTATAACATCACATTCAACTCCTCTCTACCCACCTCTCTGAACTGAGTACACATTCTCCTAGGCAACACCAACAGACAGATCCCCAGGCATAAACAAACCATAGAAATAGCCTTACTCCAGACACCCTGCTTTTGGTAACAGCCCCTTCCCAAATATATTGAAACATGCTTCAATGTCCATGTATCCCCCCTTTCCCTGGCAGTGCCCCATCCTGCCATAGACAATACCCCACTCTTGCCCAGCCATTGCTCCCCTCTGCCACTTTTGCTCCAGTTACTGAGGAGGTTGGTATTCTGAGGGTCACAAACTCAATATACAGGCTGTACTCCAGTATGAGAAAGTGAGGACTGCAGATGCTGGAGGTAAGTGTCGAAGTGTGGCACTGGAAAAGAACAGTTGGTCAGGCAGCATCCGAGGAGCAGGACAGTTAACGTTTCGGACTATAAACCCTTCATCAGCAATTGGAGGTGACCAGGGGGGAAACGAGATGAGAGATAAATGGGAAGAGGGGGATGAGACTGTAGGGAAGGTGGTTTGGAAGGCGATAAGTAGTTGCAGGTGGGGGGGGGGGGGGGGGGGGGGGGGTGAGCGGATAGGTGGGAAGGAAAATGGACAAGTGGGATAGTTCAAGAGAGTGGTGCCGAGTTGGACAGTGGGATCTAGGATAAGGTGGGGGGAGTTGCGGAGGGAATGGTCTCTGCAGAATGCTATTAGGGGTGAGGAGGGGAATATATCTCTGGTGGTGGGATCTATTTGTAGGTGGCGGGAATGGTGACGAATGATGCATTGTATTGGAGATTCGTGGGGTGGAAGGTGAGGATACCGATATCCTCATACAGGGTCATTCACTAGTACAGTGGCGTAGACATTCAGACTAGAGCAACTGTGGTCAGGAGACTGAGTCGTGAGAGGAGCAAGGATGTGAATGAACGATAGAACAGTAAAATAAAGCAAACGTTGAATACAGAGAAAACAAGGACTAGCAGCGTACAGGGCTGGAGTACAAAAATAGATGGGTACACATTGTCAAAAAAGACAGGTGGACGAACACTACATCTGAATGCACAGAGCGTTTACAATGAGGTGGGTGAATTAACAGCACAAATAGCTGTAATTGGGCACAATATGATTGCGATGAGGGGACATGGCTGCAGAATGATCAAGGTTGGAAACTGAACATCTAGGAATATTCAATCTTCCAGAAGGCCAGGTAACATGAGAAAGGAGGTACAATGGCACTGAAGGATGGAATCGTGAGAAGGGAAATCGGCACAGAAAAACTAAACATGGAATCAGTCTGAGAGGAGCTACGATCAACAAAAAGGTGGAAAACATCAGTAGAAATTATCTATAAGCCTCCAAACAGACATAGTGAGTTTTAGGTAGCATTAAACAGGAAATTAGAAATACACTTGACAGTGCTACAGTAATCTGTCAGTCGCATGTAAGCTGAGCAAACCACATCATCAATAAAACTGTACCAGATAAATATCTGGAGGATATACAAGGTCGATTTTTAATCCAGTACCCAGACAGACTGTCCTAGATTTGGTCTCATGCAGCGGGAGAGGATGAGTTAATCTCCCTGTGAGACTTTCTTTAGGAAAGGTGTGGTGGCAATATGGCAGAATTCTTAATGGGATGAAAATGAATTAGTCCAATGCAAAACTAGCGTCTTAGTCCTGAGCAAAGGAAATTACGACAGCATCTGGGGTGAGTTGGCTGCAATAGATTGGGTAACTTTACTAAAAGACACGGACATGGAAAAGCATTGATTAATAGTTAAGGAACTAATGGATACATTGCAGCAGTTAAATATTCCTTTTGGGTGAAAGAACACAGCAGGAAAATTGCCCCAATCAAGAATAACATAACAAATTAAGGATAGTATTAGATCCAAAGAAGCATATATATTGACAGTCTATGACCTTGATGTATTATCGCTGGACTGTTAATCCTGAGACCCAGGTTCGAATTCCCCTCCACCATCCATACCCCCATCTCCTGCCCCAGGGCAGATGGAAGAATTTCAATTCAATAAAAATCTGGAATTCAGAGTCTAATGATGACCATGAATCTATTGTCAGGAAAACCCACCAGGTTCACTAATGGAAACTGCCATCCTTACCTGGTCTGGCCTACATGTGATTCCAGACCCACAGCAATAAAGTTGACTCTTAACTGCCCTCTGGGCAATTATAGGTGGACAATAAATGCTTCCCACATCCCACAAGTGAATTAATAAAAAATAAAGTTTCTCAAAAGATTTGGAAGCCTAAGACTCAGGAGCTGTCTAGAATTCAACAAAGGAGGACCAGCAAGATCATCAGTTTGGGAAATGTGGAGTATGAGAGTAAGGAACACTAAAGTGGACTGTAAGAGCTTCTACAGATATGTAAAAAGGAAAGAGAAAGTATACTTACCAAAGACAAGTGTAGGCCCTTGCAGTTCTAAAGTAATGGCATTAATAATGGGGAACAAGAGTTGGCAGCGCTTTGTTATTCTGTCTTTACAGAATAAGACATAAACACTTCCCAGAAATGAAAGGGATGCAAAGATCTTTTGGGAAGGAGGAATTGAAGGAAATTCGTATTAATATTAAAAATGCTGGAGAGATTAATGGGGCTGAGAGTTAAGAAGTCCCCAGGACTTTGTAATAAACATCCCAGGGACTAAAGTGGGGAGAAGGGAAGGCATGGAAAATCTGTTGGAAACTATCATAAAGGACGTGATAATAAGAAAATGAGAAAATATTAGCAGGATCAAGACAACGATAACATGGATTAATGAAAGGGAACTCATGGCTGGCAAACCTTCTTGAGACTTTGGGAGATATAACTAACAGGGGGCAAACCTGTGGATCGTGGTGTATTTGATTTCCACAAAGCTTTTGATGAAATTTGACATGGGAGGTTCACACTCCAAGCTCATGGCATTAGTGGTAATGTACTGACATGAATTGAAAATTGGTTAGCAGTCAGGAGACAGAGAGTAGGAATAACAGGGTTGTTCTCAGCGTGGAATGGGGGGGCAAGTGAAGTAGCAGACAGGTCAGTATTTGGGTCTTAAAAAGTCACAATTATATCAACAACTTGGATAAGGGAATCGAAAGTAAGATTTCCAAGTTTGCTGGTGACACAAGACCCAGCGTGATTGTAAGTGCTGAGGAAGATGTGAGGAGACTTCAGGCTGATTAGGTAACTTGAGTGAGTGGGGCAAACACATGACAGGTACTGTATAAAGAGGAGAAGTATGACATTGTCCACTCCAGTGGAATAACATAATCGGGAATGTTTCTCCTGCTGATGAGAATCTGAAGTTTGGGTTATGATGGGATTAATTTCCTCCTGGATGCTCTGGGATGGGAAGAGCATGCCGATGGTAATCCTCTCACAAGTCCTGTACATGTTAATTCCAAGCTCTGGAAGTGCTACATTATTAAAATTAGGACAGATTGTTCCCTCCATTTGTCTTTGAAAAAAAAAACAGACTTATCTAAAATTAACAACCATTAGATTTACAAAGTGCTTTCCAGCCAATGAAGTCTTATTGAGGTACTGTCATTGCTGGGAAGTAGGAAATGTAGCCATGCACAGCAAGCTCTCACAAGCAGCAATGTGATAACAATGAGATTATCTTTGTTTATGTTGATTGAGAAATAGACATTAGCCACAACACTGAGCTACAACTGCTTTACTCTTTTAAAAAAAAAGCACCATAAGTCCTATTGCGACCATGAGAGGCGGCAGATGGGAGGTCAATTTAACGTCCCATCTGAAAGATGGCACCTCCTATGAAGTAGCACTCTATCAGTACTGCATTGGGATGCCTGCCTGGGTTTCAGAGCTGATGTACTCAAGTGAGATGTGAACCTGGGAGAGGAGAGTGCCCCAATTAAGGGCGTGACTGATATATGACTAACCTAGGCAGAAACTCAGATAACACAGGATATCTCTGTGCCCTCTTTAATGAGATAGAGCCGTGGCTTGTTTTATAACCTTGATAAGGGCTGATTTGTTTGGATAAAGAATCATCTCATCAGCATTAGCCCTCTCTTTTCCCAGTATTCGGTCTATGCATGGACAAATTCCATTTTGAGGATACATTTGGGCCCCCCTCCTAATGGTCTTTCCTTGTGCTCCCATTCCTCCATGTGGTATAATCCACCCACAGGGAGCTTAGCTGTGGATTTTCCCAGTGTGAAATATCACCAACAGGCCAGCCATCTCCACAGTGTGGTAACATGTCTGTTCAACTGTGGATGGGGATACTGGCATTGGAGGGAACTGAAGATAAACCTGTGAAGTAGTGTCAAGGGAGAAAGCAAGAGGGAGAGAGGCAATCTCAAAATGGTGAGTGAGAACAATGCGGGTAGGGCATGGTCTGTTTAGCTGTTTTCTGACAGAAGTATTGTAAGCAATGAAGTTATAAAGTTTATTTTTACAAAAGGGAAGTGAACACGGTTAAACACAACATCCAAATTAAAACGAAAACTGAAAATTAGTGTGCAAAATTAAATGGTGGAACGCCACTCAAAGAGACAGCCAATCTTGGCTATCAATAAGACTTATGGGTGATTATCTCAACCAATGAAAACAAAGTCAGAAAGAAGTCAGGTTGAAATTGGCTGTGAGTAAACCAGATTTGGAGTTTAATGTATAATGGAAATGTTAACTATCTGAATAAATAATTCACAACATGCTTAACTAATTAGATTAGCAAAAAAAGATCATAGGAATTCATTGCAGGCAGGAGAAGGGAAAAGGCTCGCAGTAAGTATGTTGGATCTTTGATGATAAAATTGTTTTCTTCTTTCTGTCTGCGTGCATGCCATGCCCCACCCCCAGCCCCCACCTTACTAATTATCACTGGGTCCTCTGTGAAGGGGTCTTTAGTTGTTTTTCCTGAACTATTACGGCTGCTTTGACCATGGTTTCCTCCTAAAGGTGTTAAACCAGCGACCTCAGCAGCCAACTGCAGACACAATGAAAGAAGGTAACGTATGTTCAGGATGCATTGGCCATAGAGTCGAACATGAAATACAGCACAGAGAGAAGGTATTTAGCCCAGCTCTCAACCCACCTTCTCTTGAATCAATCCAGTCAGCTCTTTTCAAATGCGTAATAAACACAAAAAGAGAAACAGTTAAGGTTTTGAGTCCATTTCGATTGTTTTTCTCTCTCCTGCTGAGTTTGTCTAGCATTCTTTTTGCTAGAAATGTCTCTTCTATCCCTGCTTACTTCCCTGAAAGTCTCCACTCAATTTCCTTTTGACAACTCTGGCTGGCTCTACGTCCAAGTCCATCAAAGCCAGTGTGTTCCAGGACATTGCAACAATCTGTTATTTCCTCATCTCTTCTCCAAACCTCTAGTTCCTCTCTCTGTCACATGTCCTCCCAGTTTCCTTTCCTTCAAGGATGGTAGCCTTAGTTACCTTGTCACTAAAATCCCTCACCCTTGGAACACATTTTGTTGAATCTCCCTTGCAGCTCTCAAGGGCCCTCAAAGGGTCAGAACTGGATGCAATAATCTCATCATGGCCTAACCAGAGATTTATACAAGTTCAGCACCACTTTCCCTGCTTTTTGTAGCCAACACCACTTTCTTGATGAAGACCCAGATTTAATTTACTCTCTGAATATGTCCTGTCACCTTCAAGCATTTATGTGCATGAACACCCAGGTCCTCTGCCCCTGTGCACCCTATAGAGCTATCCCATTAAGTCTATACTTCCTGTCCCCATCCCTTCAGTTAAAATGCAACACCTCACACTTCCAATTGCCACTTGTCTGCCCCTTCTCCTTGCCTCTCTATGTCCAAGCACAGTTAAATAGCATCATTCTGGTGTCGATTAGGACAGGAGGCTGTCTCTGTCATCTTACTGGTCATGATCTGTTTGATTGTAGTGGACGGGGCCTGAGGAAGATTTATCAGAGTATTCTCATCAATTTGACTGTGCAGGGAGTATTGAGTACAGACTTGGGAATAACAACTGCATCAGATGGACGATAGCGGAGTTGTGACTAGATGTTGTCAAGATTACTTATTGATTTAATAATATATTTGTCATATTATTTTTTCCAGTTGGCATATGCTTTAATAGCAAGGCAGTTTGCCTTTTAACACAGCAGTGTAATATAATGTGTTCGATTGCCATTCTTCTGTCATCATTTTGATGGAAACCCTTGAGAACAGATGACAGTCGCTAGTTGTCCCAAGCTGATGAGGGAGAACCCACACAGAACATTTGCCGCTCTGTCTTGGATAAAGTGGCCAAATGTTAGCAAGTAGCTATAGACTGAGAGGTAGTAGAGGAAGAGAAGATGTTTCTTCATGTGGGTCAATCTAGGACAAAAGGTCATAGCTTTAGGATATGGGGTGGCAGATTTTTAAAACAGAAAGAAGAGGAGAAATTCTTTCTCTCAAAGGATTGTGAATCTGTGGAATTCACCACCCGGAGAGGGGTGGATACCGGGACATTGAGTAAACTTAAGGAGGAGGTAGACAGATTTCTAAGTCGGAATGAATTGAAGGGTTTAATGAGAGTGGGCAGGACAGTGGAGCCAGGCCAAGATGAGGTCAGCCATGATCATATTAAATAGTGGAGTTGTCTCGAGGAACTGAATTATCTTCTCCCACGGTTAGTTCTTCTGTTCTTATATTCTTCACGTTTGTTAGCACTGGGGATTGGCAGAAAACATGTCCCCACCGCTGTTTCAAATTCGGTGACATTTTGTGATATATTGTCTCAAATGCCAAAACCAAAGGTGAAAGATATTCAACTGCATCCTCCTTACCTTTTCTGCCAATTTTTAATTCCAATCCCCCGTGACTTCATCTGCTTTCACTTCCATGACACTGGTCCTTCTCCAAGACTCATATACCCAACACCTATGGCTGCCCTTGTAGCTAATCCCTACTCTTGGCCACATTTGCCGCTTTGTCTTCATGACACGGTTTGATTGACAGCGTTGTCAAGGTGAAGTTAGAACAACTTCGGGGGGGGGGGGGTGGGTGAGTTATTCTTATTAAAGCTAGCTTCATCAATGAGGGGGGAAAACAGTGAACTGATTGTGATAATATGGATTCTCAAGAAGTTGGACCCAGAACAATTGAATCAGAGAGCTGTATGGAACAGAAGCAGAATACTTAGACCTTTGAGTCTATACTTCCTGTTCCTATCCTGGCCCATTGTTCACACAGCAACCCTCCAGCTCTTGGTTCAAGTCCCTGCATGTTACAATTACATTTTAATGTGGTGCCTGTTTCTGACTCTCTCACTCTTTCAGGTGGAATTCTAGATCTTCACCACACTCTGCGTGGAAGATAAACTCCTCAGGCACCCTTCAATCCTTCCACTAATTATATTAAATCCATGCCCCCTACATATTGACCTGCCTATGAAGTGACACAGGTCATTCTTATCCCTCTACCCTGACCCCTCATAATTTTTGTACATGTCAATTAAGTCTGCCCTCAATCTCCTCTCCTCCAAAGAAAGGAAGCTTATCCCATCTTTCCATCTTACTGAAGTTGTCCAAAGCAGCCCACATCCTCATAAATCTGCTGTGCACTCCCTCTAATGCAATTGCATTCTCCCTGTAATGAGTAATTGTATCTAGCTATGGATTAACTAGCTTATATATAGATTCTGTTCTCACATTGTCTGGCTCAGCTAATATAGAATGGATGCTACATGCCTTGCTAATCATATTCTCTACCTGTCTGCCTACCTTTGGGGACATGTGGACATGTACAGTCCTAAGGACATTCTGTTCCTCTACCTAAACAATATCCAACCACCTATTGTATGAGGGAGCAAGTGGTATAGTGGTGATATTACTGAGCAAGTAATGCAAAGGTCCAGCAAATGTTCTGGCTTCAAATCCTATCGCAGCAGTGGTAATGATTAATTCAATTATTAAAACTTGGAATTGAATCCCTGCTGTTGGCGTCACAGTGCTCTGTAAAACCAACAATCCAGCCAACTGAGCTAAACCAATTCCCCGTATGATTCTATGACGAGTCTGTCATGTCCTAATCAACAACTTTGTTAAAATCCACATAGATTACATCAAAGTTGCAGTCTCAGTAATGTTGACCATGGCAACATTTGTGGCAAAAACACCATCCAATTCCCATTCCAGGAAAGAGATTGGTTCTCCTTACCTGGTCTCGGTGCTTGACCCTACTACTTGCCAGCAGTAATGGTCTATCAGTTGGAAGGGAATTAATGATGAACAATAGAGACCTTGACAGTGATGTTCACTTCCCATTTCAAACTGAAGGACGATTCATTGAGTATCGAACACATTATCCCACTCTTCTGTAGATTGAATTCCATTTGACAACCTCCCAACAGATCTATCTCTCAACTTTAACCCTTTCCTTCCAGTTTTCCACTTCCCCTTCACTGCCATCAGCCATCAATGTACTGACCAAAGGAGTATAGGAGTCCAGATGTTATGTTGAGGTTGTACAGGACGATGCTGAGGCCTCTTCTGGAGCACTGTGTCCAGTTCTGGTCGCCCAGTTATAAGAAGGACATGATTAAGCTCGAAAGGACTTGGAAAATATTTAGAAGGATGTTGTTGAGATTAGAGGGTTTGACTTATAAGGAGAGGCTGGATAGACTGGGACTTTTCTCACTGGAGCGTAGGAGTATGAGAGGTGACCTTATAGAGGTTTATAAAATCATGTGGGGTTTAGTTAAGGCATATGGCAAGTGTCTTTTCTCTTGAGTGGGGGATTTCATGACGAGAGGGCACCTTTATAAGATGAGAGGAGAAAGATTGAAAAAAGAGATGAGGGGCAAGTTTTTCACACAGAATCTGGTTTGTGCGTGGAATGAACCTCCAGAGGAAGTGGTCGATGAGGGTACAGTTGTAATGTTTAAAAGACACTTAAATAAGTACATGAATAGGAAAGGTTTGGATGGATCTGGGCCAAACACAGGCAGAGGGGGGACTAGTTTAGGTCGGTCCGAAGGGTCTGTTTCCATGCTATACGATTCTGTTGTCACCATAGTCTTACCAGACCATAGGGGCTGCTCTGTCATTGGAGAGAAGTAACTGGGGGTGATTTAACCTGAGGGCCACCAGACCTCAGGCAAGGGAAGAGGTTTAGAAGGAGAGCACTTCATCAAACCTCAAACTGGTGATGGGAATTGAACCCATACTACTCTATATACCAACAATCCAGCCAACTGAGCTAAACCAATTCCCTGTATGATCCTATGACGAGTGTGCCATGTCCTAATCAACAACTTTGTTAAAATCCACATAGATTACAGCAAAGTTGCAATCCCATCAACCATCCTCATTATCATCTCAAACATGTCAACAGGTTAGTCTGATATGACCTTCCTTTTGCAGTTTGCTTCATCTGTCCTTTAAATCACAGTCTCCTGGAATTATTTCCAATAATTTCCTCGTTCTATCAAGGTTAAACTCAACTACCAGTCTTTCTCCTTTTTATAATAACGCTAGCATGTTAGCAGTTCTAACCCCATGCTTGTAGAGTGGCAATACAACAGAAGGGAGGGTATCTCAGTGGTTGATATACATTTATTAGGCATTCACATCTCAAGCTGAGCAATTACACCATTCAAGTGAAATTGTGAGGTGTTGTTGTGAGTGTTTTTGAAATTATAGTCAATAACAGTTATCACATTCTGCTTAATGTTCCACCAGCATCCTGGAATTCTCCTGTTATTTTGAGAAGTAATTTATAAACTGAAGAGTAAGAAGACCCAACTGTGAAATGTCTGAGTGAATACGCCCTTTCTGAAATTGTCTTCTTCCTTGAATTAGAGACACGAACAAACCAAAATACAAGGGCTGGGGAAACCCAGCAGGTCTAACAAGTTAGGTCTAGGAGAATGAGGGGTGATATTGTTGAAATATGCAAGACTCTGAGGGGCAGATATTGAAATGAAGATTCCACTAGTCGGGGAATCTTGGACGGAAGCATATAGTTATTGAATAATCATTTAATACTGAGATGTGAATGAATTTCATCTCCTGGAGAAGAGTGTGACAATGCTACTCTCTTAAGAAGGTTATTTTGCCCTTGGTGTTTTTTTTTGAGAGGTGTTGTAAAGGCAGAATCTCTGACATGTCTGGAAATATCTGCTTGAGAAGGCTTTTATGTTTGTTTTTAAGAACACGTACAATGAAAGGTGAGTGGTCAGTTCTCTCGATTTAGCGTTTTTTTCTGGTTTGGTTTGGTTTTATCAAGCAGCCTGTTTGAAGCTGGTGGTCAAGTTTTAGCTGGGGACCCAAAGAAACAGATCAATGCTGATGGCAGCCCCCCCCCCCCACCACCACCCCCCCCCCCCCCTCTCTCTCTCTCTGATATCTCTCCTGTAAGAACCTGTGTTTAACTTTACCTTTTTTTGACAAGGAGGTGTTTATGGGGATGTTGCAAGTATTTGGAACAGCATTATTAAGTTGCGATAGAGTCGATAAAGTTTTCAGATAGGCTAAGTTATTCTAATTTCTGTTCCCTGTTGTTTGTGATTCATTCAGTAGTCTGGAAATCAATTCTGCTTTGTTTAAAACTGAGTGGCTGGGCCAGCTGCATCCCTCCTGGAATATCCGCTCTACACCTGCTTAAAACAACCAGCAAAGTTAGGGTCTGGGCTAACTTCTTGAAATGTTTGGAGGGGGTCTGGTCTGGTCCATAGCAGTAGTGAATGCCTCGAGCTGTGGAGGCTGGATTAGTGAAAAGATTTAACAAGGAGGTAGATGGATCTTGAAATATCATAGAGTGGAAGACAATGAGGATCTAGCACAAGAGGGCGGTTATGTTATGGGGCAGGTCAGTCACAATTTTATAGAAGATAGACCTGAGGGGCTGAATGGCCTAAAGGTGCTGTTATTTCTCGTGCGTGGCAGCATCTGTGGAGAGAGAAAGAGTGAATGTGTTGAGTCCATGAGGATGCTGCTTCTGAATCGAACAAAATGCTACTGGCAGTGCAGAGGCAGCATGTTGTGAATACTTGATCACGGCACTGGATCTGTGTGTATTACAAACAACAAGGGTGTACTTGGGCAGACCAGGTTCACGGAGACATCATAGGAACCCGTTCGGGAAGAGCACTCAGATAGGGAGATCCTTGGAACACCACACTGTAGAAGTGAGGACCAAGCTAACATCTGGACACAATTGTTTGTCGTGTGACAGTTGACTGGTGGAACCCGATCGTGGATACATTCATACTGTTTACCCTCTGAGCATTTGCAAATTGGAAGGAGAGATTTGACGATGAAAATCTGCTCGACTTTAATTTGTGGGAACAGGTTGCAACCACAACTCTGAGGCATTACAATCCAGGGGCTCAGACATCTGCTACTGAATGGGGACTGGTTAGTCCGGTCGGTTCAGCGGGCAGCGTGGAGGCTGAGGGTCCACCCCTTCTTCCAAAAAAAATACTCTGAACGTGTAATGTTTGGAAGTGGTTCCTGAACATTTTAGGAAAACTGGACTTCCCAGTGCGGGGTGGGCCTGGCCCTTGAACAAGCTGCTGTGGAGTCAGAGTGTTTAACAGCTGTTTGCCCCTTGAGCTGCAACAGCAAAATTGTACAACTCTGAGGCTCATTGCTGCACGGATACTGCTGCCATACCCTCTGCAGCACAACCATGCGAGAAAGCTACTGGAAATCCAGCTCTCTATTCAAGTACCCAATCAGGACCAAAACACGTGAGCCCTTTTGGTGCTTTTCTGACCACAAAACCCAGAAGCACTTCTGGTACCCGGTTCCATTCCTTTCCAAGAGCAAGGAGACACGGGTGTAGCACTGACACAAAATAGTTCTTTCACCTTTCCATGATGGCCTACGGGGCCTACAGAAACGTGTGGGATGCCTCATAGCTTCTGCAATTGTGAAGCTGCAAGCTCTACTCCCACTGTTTTTGTTATCTAAAGCTTAATTTTAGTGTCAACTTAATGATAGGCATCATTGCACCAAGAGTGTGCTGCTGGAAAAGCGCAGCCAGTCAGACAGCAGCTGAGGAGCAGGAGAATCGATGTTTCAGGCATCAGCCCTTCATCAGGAACGATCCATCATTGCACCAATATCAATACAACAGCAATTATATCAAGTGCATTGTGGCTGGATGAAATTATTCTGAAGATTAAACCAGAAAACGTTGAACTTAGATTGAATTTGCAAGCATTTATCCGATACTTTCGACAATTGAGTGAGAAATAGATGGCTTCTTTTCGCTCAGCGGTATTACACGAGATGGTTAAAGACATGGCTTGCTCCTTGTGTATTTCCAGTGGTCGTCCATCTTGTTTTCTTATCTCAGAAATGGCGGGAATAACTCAAGTCTCTACAGGAGTAAGGAAAGAACAAACTAGGTATCTTAAAGGCAGGGAGCCTCCTTTCCTAAGTCTCAGTGTATGTATGCGCTACCTACCTGGTTAAAAAAAACCTGCACATTGGCTGGAATTTTTACGAGATAACTGGGAGGCGGGGGGGGGGGGCATTTTGTTTAACATCTCTGGAGTGACGTCCATGAAAAAGATTCTTTGACTGTGCCGGGAGAAATGTTAATATAAATGTTTTACCAAACTGGTTAATTGCTTCTCTTTTGTATGACTATCCAGTGTGAGATCGATGCTCGCCACGTTTCTTTTGTTCAAAACGAAATCAAAATAACCTGTTTAGCATAAACAAAACTAATTCCTAAAGCATGTGGCAATCTCTGGTTAACACCTGAACTGCAACTCAGATGTTAAAACTTTATCTCCTCAATCACCCAGACAGACACAGAACAAATACAAGGTAAAAACAATGACTGCAGATGCTGAAAACCAAATACTAGATTTGTGGTGCTGGAAGAGCACAGCAGTTCAGGCAGCATCCAACGAGCAGCGAAATCGACGTTTCGGGCAAAAGCCCTTCATCAGGAATACAGCACAGTTCAGCCTCTTTGGCCCCCGACATTGCGCCAATCTGTGAAACCCATTCTCACACAACATAAAACTAAAAGTCCCTGCTGACAAGCAAAAGGGAAATTAACAACTCTGTGGACCAAGGGTCTGGAAACACAGGATAAGATGTGATGATTCCTCATATCTGCCGAACGTGCCACTGATAAAGATGAATTCCTGACAGCAGTGAATTGGTGATAGATGTGCAGTTCTGATTACGACCACCTCGGGAATTGGTCATATTCCACCTCTTCAGGTCTTCCTGAGTTGACAGAAAACTGGAACTCAGAAGCTCTGTCAAGTTCTCAAGAACGTCAAAGGATGCAAGGATTTCAGAAGAGGGTCTTGCAGCTTCTTGAATATCTTCTTCACAGACTTAGGTCTGTAAAACAGAATTCTAGTCCCAAAAGGATTGCTTGGCAAACATAGAGGTTCCTTAGTCTTTTCAAGGCCTGTATTTCCAGTATTTATGACATTTAACCCCATCTTTTATCTCCTTAAAGGCATAGCTTGGCTACTTTCTCAATAGTCCCTTGATTTATAATAAGATAAATAACAGCACACATTAAATTGTTAACTTCACTTCTTAGAAATTACAGAGCAAAATCTCTTTAGGAGTAGTCACCATAGTTTTGTGAGTGGGAGATCATGCATCACAAATTTGTTAGTGTCCTTTGATGAAGTGACCAGGAAGGTTGACAAGGGCAGAGTCGTAGACTTTGTCTATTTGGATTTCAGCAAGGCCTTTGAGAAGGTTCCACATGGTAGGCTGCTCTGGATTGTTAGATCGCATGGAATCCAGGGGGAGCTGGCAAATTGGATACACAATTGGCTTGATGGTAGGAAGCAGAGGGTAGTGGTGGAAGGATGCTTATCAGACTGAAGGCCTGTGACTCATGGAGTACCTCAGGGGTTAATGCTGGGCCCATTGCTGTTTGCTATCGGTATCAATGAGAATGTGCAAGGCATGATGCATAGGTTGGCTGATGACACTAAAACAGGAGATATTATGGGCAGTGAGGCAGGTTCTCAGAAATTGCTGAGGGACCGTGATCAGCTGGGGAAGTGGGCTGAGAAATGGCAAATGGAGTTTAATATAGATAAGTGTGAGGTCTTACAGTTTGGAGAGTCAAATCAAGGTAGGAGTTTCATGGTGAATGTTAGGGCCTTAAGGAGTGTAGTGGGACAGAGGGACCTTGGAGTTCAGTTGCACAGTTCTCTGAAAGTGGAGTCACAGGTAGACAGGGCAGTGAAGGAGGCTTTTGGCAAACTGACCTTCATCAGTCAGGGCACTGAGTATAGAAGTTGGGAAATTATGTTGCTGTTGTACAGGACGTTGGTGAAGCCGCACTTGGAATGTTGTGCCCAGTTTTGGTCATCTTGTTATAGGAAAGATGTTCTAAAACTGGAAAACATGCAGAAAAAATTTACAAGGATGTTGCCAAGACTTTGAATCAGACAAATGCGAGGTGCTGCATTTTGGGAAAGCAAATCTAAGCAGGACTTATACACTTAACGGTAAGGTCCTAGGGAGTGTTGCTGAACAAAGAGACCTTGGAGTGCAGGTTCATAGCTCCTTGAAAGTGGAGTCGCAGGTAGATAGGATAGTGAAGGCGGCATTTGGTATACTTTCCTTTATTGGTATTGAGTGCAGGAGTTGGGAGGTCATGTTGCGGCTTTACAAGACATTCGTTAGGCCACTGTTGGAATATTGCGTGCAATTCTGGTCTCCTTCCTATCGGAAAGATGTTGTGAAACTTGAAAGAGTTCAGAAAAGATTTACAAGGATGTTGCCAGGGTTGGAGGATTTGAGCTACAGGGAGAGACTGAACAGGTTGGGACTGTTTTCCTTGGTGCGTCGGAGGCTGAGGGGTCACCTTATTGAGGTTTACAAAATCATGAGGGGCATGGATAGGATAAATAGACAAAGTCTTTTCTCTGGGGTGGGGGAGTCCAGAACTAGAGGACATAGGTTTAGGGTGAGAGGGGAAAGATATAAAAGAGACCGAAGGGGCAACTTTTTCACACAGAGGGTGGTACGTGTCTGGAATGAGCTGTCAGAGGAAGTGGTGGAGGCTGGTACAATTGCAACATTTAAGAGGCATTTGGATGGGTATATGAATAGGAAGGGTTTGGAGGGATATGGGCTGGGCACTGGCAGGTGGAACTAGATCGGGTTGGAATATCTGGTCGGCAGGGAGGGTTTGGACCAAAGGGTCTGTTCCCATGCTGTACATCTCTATGACTCTATGGTGTGAATTATAGGGAGAGGTTGGACAAGCTGGGATGTTTTTCTTTAGAGTGTAGAAGACCAAGAGGGTCCTTACAGAAGTATATAAGAGCATGAGAGGCACGGACAGGGTGAATGCACTTAGTCTTTTTCCCAGGGTTGGGATATCGAGGGCTATAGGGTATCATTTTAAGGTCAGAGGGGAAAGAATAAAAGGGAACCTGAGGGGCAACATTTTTACACATGAACGGGAGGTGGGCAATACGTAATGGGTCTAAATAAGGATTCGGAGTCAGTACAGGCCTGGCGGGTCGAAGGGCCTGAATTGAGAAGGAATTTCTTCACCCAGAGGGTTGTGAATCTATGGACCTCTAAGCCCAGTGAAGTAGTTGAGACTTCCTCAGTAAATGTTTTTAAAGCCAACATCGAAACCTTTTTGAACAATAAGGGAATTAAGGATTATGGTGAGAGGGTGAGGCCGTGAAAAGGTCAGTGACGATCTTACTGAAGGGCCAGATGGCCTACTCTCACTGCTATCTCTTATGCTCTTATTATCTGATGCATAACATTGTATTCATGTATACTACATTTGGTAACATAGAAATATTATTTCATGTTGGGTATTATTTTTCTTCAGAAACAGAAGCTCCCAACAATACAGAACGCAGAAGGAAGTAAGCACATGGATTTTTTGAGAGTTAGATAGTCATTTCTACAGCCCTCATGGGGATATAACTCCCTCTTCCCCAACCCTACCTGTAAGACAAAGGTAGGCCGTATTCTGTTGAACTTCTTTTGTGGAATTATCTTCCATCACCCTTTCAGGCAGTGCACCACCGATCATAAACATTTACTCTAAGAAAAACACAATCAAATCATCTCCACTCTGTGTCTAGTGATAAATTATTCTGACTCTGGTGTCCTCTGGTTGTCGACACTGGTGTCAGTGAAAACAATTTCTCCTCAATTCCTCTCCCAAAATACTTCACAATCTTGAACCTCTTTATTAAATCTCCCTGTAACCTTCTCGGTGATAAGGAGAATGGCCTTCAGCTTCTCCAGTCATTCCAAAGACTCGAGAGCCCTGTCTCTGGTTTTGATTTTATAAGTTTCCCCCTCTGTACCCTCTCCAAGGCCTTACCCTCCTTCTTAAACTGCAGTGACCAGAATTTAATACAGTATTCCAGCTGGCCAGTGTTTAATCTTGGTTCAGTATAACTTCCCTTCCCTCGGAATCTGTTTAAAATTGGATAACACAGACTCTTTGACAACATCTGACCTTGCCCTGGCATTGTCAAAGATTTGTGGACATATACCCAAACACACTTTCTTACACCACACTCCTTTTAAAATGGTACCATTTAGTTTAGGAATGAGAGGTGGAGCAAGGTGTATGTTATATACCATGTGTCGGGGTATGTTATATACTGTGTGACTATATGTTTACGTGTGTGTTTTAATGTTGTCCCTCAGACCAGGTTTTCCATTTGTTGAGGTTGTGTCTAACCTGTGACCTAACTTCATTTTTCTGCCTTTTCCCTATTCCCGTTCATACATTCAGACACAGAAACCACCTCTGCTTAAACCTTCCAATTGATCCAGCAGCCAGTGACACCTACTAAAGCAAGTTTGAAGCTCTTAGTACCTTTTAGATGAAAAAGGATTTCCTAATTGCATTCCTGATAAATGGAGATCTCATTTTATTGGAAGGTGAATCTGATCCTTGATGCCACAACCTTCAAAAATCATTTCTCTCGATCTACCTGTTCCTCATAAAATCTTCAACACTTGATTATATTACCTAGAGCCAACAAATCTCGATCCAGTATAACCCTAGTTTATGTGATATCTTTCCTGGCAATTTAACCCTTGGGATCTGGATATCATTCCAATACATCTGCACTATACTCCTTCCAAAGCCAATATATTCTCCCTCAGGTGTGGTGCCCAGAACTGGCATCTATCAAAAGTTCCCTAACAGAGCTGACTTCTATCTCTTTATATTGTACTCCAATCGATATAAAAACACAGTTTATTCTGCTCCTCCTTATTCCTCCCTTGAAGATACATCCCTGCATCCATCTATTTTACAAATCTTCCTCGGTTTTCCTGGAGTCTGTTGCTATCCTTTTCACTGTCACGTTTTCACCGACGTGAGTGTCGAAAGCCAGAGGACTCCAGAGTCAGAATCATTTATCACGAAGCACAGAGCTGATTGTATTTTTCTTACAGCAAATGTTTATGATCGGAGCTGCGCTGCCTGAAAGGGTGATGGAAGCTAATTCTCCAAAAAAAAACGTAACTTATTTCTGAGTTTCTTTACAACTGCAAACTTTGAGCTGATGTAGATTACCTCAGGTTTACCTCAACAACCACACCAGCAGTAGTAGAAGTGAGCTATATCCTGAAATTCGCACTCATTCAACAGCGGACAGTATGGTTTAGGAACAGAACCCTTCATTCCACCATGTCTGTGCTGATGGTTCTGCACCAGGCCCGACCTCCTCAAAACATTTCAAGGATGCAGCCTGGATCCTAACTTTGCTAGTTGTTTAAAATGGGTGTGAAATGGATATTCCAGGAGGGATACAGCTGGTCAAACCACTTAGTTTTTAACAAATCAGAATTTATTTGCAAGGTTACCGAATGAAACAAACAAAAGAGAACAGACTATAGAATAAATTAACCCAACAGATTATCCCAAATTAATGACGCTGTTCCAAAACTTGCAACAATCCCCATAAACACCTCTTAACACAAAAGGTAAAGTCAACCATAGGGTCTTCCAGGAGAGATGTCAGAGAGAGAGGAGGATCAGCATGGGCCTGCTCCTTTGGGATTTCATTTAAACCTGTCTGACTGCTTTCAGTGAATAGCCAGGCTGCCAAAAACCAGACCAAACCAAACCCGTGAGCAACTGAGCTGGGAGAACTGGCCACTCCCCCTTCATTGTACAAGGGTTTTGTTTTTAAACTTGAAAGCTTTTATCTGAGGCAGTATCTGTTAGCTATTATCAAACTGACCCTAAAACCCAACCGAGCCCAGAGTTTTCAGAACCTGTGTTTTTACGACCTCCTGAAAAAAAAACAATGACAACATCACCTTGTTAAAGCAGCGGAATCATCACATGATCATGATGCAATTCTAAATTAACCCCATCTGCCATACAAGGTCTGTATCTCTCAATACCCTGCCTATTTATGAATCTGTCTAAATGCCTCTTAAACGTTGCTTTCATATCTGCTTCTGGTACCCCCCCCGGCAACACGTTCCAGGCACCAACCACTAAAAATATTTGCCTTGCATATCTCTTTTAAAATTTCCCTCACACTTTAAACCTATACTCCCTTGCATTTAACATTTCCACCCTGGGAAAGAGATTCCAACTATCTGCCCTATCCATGCCTCCCCTCATTTTAGACACTTTATCATGTTGCCCCCTCATCCTCCAATACCCTGGGATGGGGGAGTCCAGAACTAGATGGCATAGGTTTAGGGTGAGAAGGGGAAAATTTAAAAGGGACCGATGAGGCAACTTTTTCACACAGAGAGTGGTGCGTGTATGGAATGAGCTGCCAGAGGAAGTGGTGGAGGCTGGTACAATTACAGCATTTAAAAGGTATCTGGATGGGTATATGAATAGGAAGGGTTTAGAGGGATATGGGCCGGCTGCTGGAAAATGGGACTAGATTAGGTTGGGATATCTGGTCAGCATGGACAGGTTGGACTGAAGGGCCTGTTTTCATGCTGTACATCTCTATGACTCTATCACACCCTCGTGAAAACAATCCAAGTTTATCCAATCATCCCTTCAAGCTAATGCACTATAATCCAGGCAACATCCTCTTTTGCACCTTCTCCAAAGCCACCACATCCTTCCTATAGGTCAGTGACCAGAACGGAACACAATACTCCAAGTGTGGCCCGACCAAAGCCTTATCCATCTCCAATATGACTTGCCAATTTTTATACTCAATGCCCCACAAGTCTTGCATCACGCACATACACTACACTCAGCCTAGACAGACTGAACAGTTTCCAACCCTGTGAGGCATCACATTTACATGCATCCAAATACTCACATCTGTGTATTGGTTCAGAACCATGACACAAGTTACATGTGGTGCCTGAGTCCGATGAGACCTCACTGCTCTGAGCTCTGAAGAAAGCTGAGAAATGGAATAAACTAAATGTTTTACTTTATGGACAAGCTCCCCGAAGGCTTCCTGGACATAATCTAACTTATTAGGAGCAAGTGAGGACCATACTTGAACGAATCAATGATATGGATTTTCACCCTCTCACTGGCACATGGAATGAGCAATATTTAATGGGTGGCATGGCAGTTCAGTGGGCAGCGCTGCTGCCTCACAGTGCCAGGATTCACTTCAACATTTGGGTGACTGTCTATGTGGAGTTTGTACATTCTCCCCGTGTCTGCACGATTTGGTTTCCTCCCGCTGTCCAAAGACGTGCAGGATAGGTGGATTGGCCATGCTAAATTGCTCACAGTATTCAGGTATGTGCAGGCTAGGTGGTTTAGTAGGGTGATTGGGTGGGATGCTCTTCAGAAGGTTGGTGTGGACTGGATGGGCTGAATGGCCTACTGCCACACTGTCGGGATTCCATGTGAAATCGTATCTCTGAAAGCTGGTTTCAAATTTCCAGCCTGTCTCCTCCAGTTTTAACGTTCTGAGCAAGACAAACTGACTGGTCCGATTGCTCAGAATCCAGTTCCTTTGGAATAGTAACCATTGTCATTTCTATCCTTCCTTTTCTAAACGAGGACATGCCCAGCTTAAACAATCACCCCTCATAGCCCAATCCTTCCAATCCGTTAATCAATCTGCTCTCTCAAACCTGTGTCCTTCCAGCAGGTGAAATATCCTTCCGCACTGTGGGAATTAGAACGAGATTGCATAGTTGTGAACAAGTCTGCTGGGAATACTGATGGCACACTCCTCAGTTACCTGAATAAGTGAGGCTCCAAAAATACTCAGGACGTTGAACACCACTCAGGAAGTTGAATTTGGATAAATGTGAGGTATTGTATTTTGGTAATACACATAAGAGCAGGAGTTATACAGTTAATGGTAGGGCTCTGAGTAGTGTTGGCCTTTTGTCCGAAACATCGACTCGATAGCTCCTCGGATACTGCCTGACCTGCTGTGCTTTTCCAGCGCCAGACTCTTGGACTCTGGGGAGTGTTGTTGAGCAGAGGAGACCTAGGGGTTCAGGTACACAATTCTTTGAAGTTTGCATCACAGGGTGGTTAAGAAAGCATTAATCGCACTTGCCATCATTGCTCAGACCTTTGAGTAGAGGAACTATAAACCAAATAAACTGCCAATGCTGCAGATCGGAAACAAAACTCAGCAGGTCTGGCAGCATCTGTGAAGAGAAAGCGTTCACGTTTCGGGTTAGGTGACTTTGAATTCTCCTCACAGATGGTGCCAGGACCTGCTGAGCTTTCCCACCAATTTGTGTTGTTATTGTCTTTTAGTAAAGGACGCTGAGGTTGTACAGAAGATTGGTGAGGTCAGTTCTGGAGAACTGAATACTGGATTAGTGGTGCTGGAAGAGCACAGCAGTTCAGGCAGCATCCAACGAGCAGCGAAATCGACGTTTCGGGCAAAAGCCCTTCATCAGGAATAAAGGCAGTGAGCCTAAAGCGTGGAGAGATAAACTAGAGGAGGGTGGGGGTGGGGAGAGAGTAGCATAGAGTACAATGGGTGAGTGGGGGAGGGGATGAAGGTGATAGGTCAAGGAGGAGAGGGTGGAGTGGATAGGTGGAAAAGAAGATAGGCAGGTCGGACAAGTCCGGACAAGTCAAGGAGACAGTTACTGAGCTGGAAGTTTGAAACTAGGATGAGGTGGGGGAAGGGGAAATGAGGAAACTGTTGAAGTCCACATTGATGCCCTAGGGTTGAAGTGTTCCGAGTCGGAAGATGAGGCGTTCTTCTTCCAGGCGTCTGGTGGTGAGGGAGCAGCGGTGAAGGAGGCCCAGGACCTCCATGTCCTTGGCAGAGTGGGAGGGGGAGTTGAAATGTTGGGCCACGGGACGGTTTGGTTGATTGGTGCGGGTGTCTCGGAGAACTGAGTCCAGTCCTGACTGCCCTGTTATAGGAAGGATATTATTAAGCTGGAGAGGGTCCGGAAAAGATTTGCCAGGATGTTGCTGTGAACGGAGAATCTCAGCTATAAAATTAGACTGGAAAGATTGGGACTTTTTTCACTGGAGTGCAGGAGGTTGAGGGGTGACCTTACTGAGGTTTATAAAATCATAAGGTGGATGACATGGGTCTTGTCCCTTGGGTGGGGGTGTTCAAAACTCAGGGGCATGTTTTTAAGGCAAGAGGAGAAAGACGATGAGGGGCAACGTTTTTACGCAGCGAGTGGTTCGTGTGTGGAATGAGCTGCCAGAGAAAGTGTTGGATGCAGGTACAGTAACAATGTTTAAAAAACATTTATATAAGGTCATGAAAAGGGAAAGGTTTGGAAGGATATGGGCCAGGAGCAGGCAAGTGGGACAATTTTGGTTTGGAAACATGGTCAACATGAACTGGTTGGACCAAAGGTCCCGTTTCCGTGCTGTACGACTCTATGACAAACCAACCCGCTCAGTTGGCACCACATCCACTCCCTCCACCAGCCAGGTAACAGTAGTGTGCACCATCTACAAGGTAGACAGCAGCAACTAGCCAAGATTCCTTTCATGACACCTTCCACCACCCACAGCTTCTGCCCAACTGGAAGGACAAGGGCAGCAGATGGAAACATCCTGACTTGGAGCTTTGGGAGCATCCCTTCATTGTCACTGAGCCTACCCTCCCTAACAGCACTGTCGGCAGACCTACAGCCCAAGGTGCGGAATAGTTCCAAAAAATGGCTTCACCATTGACTTCACCAGGGCAGTCAGAGATGGGCAACAAACACTGGCCCAGCCTGTGGCAGCCATATTGTATGAATGGATTGAAAAGTATGTATCAATATTAAAGGCGTATCAATACCCAACTTTCCTCACAGCTACTTTTGTTTTGTTACTGCTGCATGACAAGGACACCTCAGCACTTCCAAAGTATATACACTTCCTCTATCTCATATCAGAACTGCCTATACTGCTATATATTAGCCCAGACTGGAAGCTTGCAGAACCTTACCTTGTTATAAATGCTGCCTTGCAACTAAACTCAGCAAGGCCCCGATCTTATCAGGTTGTGTGTGACCCGGGCTCCGGTGAGATGAAGGGTAGAGTCGGGCTAAATGTTCAGTCAGACCCATCTCGACATCAAGATCATCTGATTGCATCTTGCTCACTTCCCCACATGTTGAGGTTGTTGCCAGGCAACATGGAGTTCCCAATTGACCCCACTCATTATAGTTTGTTCAGTGCCTTGTTGAACACCCAGCTCACCGTGGATTGCAAGTGTATACTAATGGGAAAACTCGACATGGAAACCAATGATGGGTTCAACTGGCTGCACAATTCCAAAATAAAATGTACCGGGCACCAGCATTCCAGGCTATGCTGTACGGACTCTGCCTGCCTGTTCCATGAACGTTCACATCTGACATGTGCCGGTCTCCAAGAACCCTCAGGATACGTCTCCAGTTCAACTATTGGACCCTCCCTGTCCCACAGTGTTGCACCAGTCGCCTTCATTGTGAAACAAGCACACTGTGCGCTCAGGGACACGGCCCCAGCTCAGGGAACAGGACAAGGCTCCATCTCCAGGCTGTTCACTCACTGTCCGTAGCACTGTCTCCCTCGGAGCCTACCTGGGTGCTCACTGCATCACTGCCTTGCCTCGTCTTTTCATGCTTTAACCCCCTCAGCCAGAGATTCCCCGGCTCAGGTTACTGAACAAAGAACAATGCAGCACAAGAACAGGCCCTTCGGCCTTCCAAGCTGCGTTGACGCATTTTGTCCTTCTCTTCCGAAACTGTCTTCACTGTCAGGATCTGTATCTTTCTATTCCCTTCCCATTCATGTGTCTGTCCATGTACGTCTTGAATGCTGCTAATATGTCTGCTTCCACCTTCCTCCTCTAGCAGCACACTTCCGACACTCAGCACCCTTTGTGTGAATAGCCGTTATCTTGCCTTGCTGCTTAGCGTGGACTCAAAGCCAGGAAGTCTGTCCCAGTTATCAATAGGCCCCAGTCAAGAGGGAATGGCAATTACTCCGGAGTTCCTACCTCAAGATGTTAAGAGTAGGCTCTGATGCCAACCCAGAACCTGTTGGGGTCAGTCAGACTCAGGGTCCTCACTGCGTAAGGAGTGAAGAGCTAAGTGTTTGTCAGCCCTTCACCCGCCCGAACTCCTTCTGCCCTTCTGGGGGCAGTTTCCCTCCTGGAATGAGAAACAGGCAGGTGTTACAGGAAACGAACCTGGGTGGCACAGTTGGTGGGTGGGGTTGTCCCAAGCAAGTGAGTGGGCACTCCAGAAGGCGTGCAGGGTTCAGGGTGTCAGGCTGGGAGGGGGCGGGAGGGAGGTGAGAGAAAATGCTGTTGGCAATAGTGAGTGGGGTAGAGCTGGTGGGAGGCGGGTGGGAGGCGGGCGAAGTAGCGGAGATCGGGCGAGTGTGAGGTGTCAGAGAGATGATGATGTCATATGCCCTAGTGCAGTGGACCGAGACATTGACCTTCACCCTACAGTAATGGGTATTCATCCAGATGGCTGAGACTGCTTTAACCCAGGTGGGCAACCTCAGACCAGACTGGCATGGCCCGGTGTCATGTCCTCATGGTTGTGGGGCAAGAGGACGTCCAGCCTGTGTGCCATCCAGCAGGTCTCTGCCCACAGGCGACAGGGGTGAGGATTTGTCCCGTCTGCCACGTCTGGGGCAAATGACAGGAACCACTCAGGGCATTTCCGAGCTGGCAGTGCTTGTCTGGGTGTACAACTGGCACCTAACTTGGCATGGACACCATGCTGGCTGCTGGCCAGTTCTCGTGTGTGTGTATGTGTGTGTGTGTGCGTGCGAGGCCAAGGATAAGCATGTGGTAAGATGGGAGCAGAAAGCAGGCACGAGGGCTCATAAACTACTGAAGGTAGGAAATTTGGTCAGATACGGTGAGAAAAGTCCAAAAGCCTTGTGGCAAGAACCACCCCACTGCAACACAAGGCAATTCTCATTGCAGCAAAACAGCATAAGATTCAGCCCACCCCCACCCTACCCACCCCCACTCCGTTATTGCTACATGCTGCCCAATGCACTGCAGTCTGAAAAGGGTTAAGATTATTAGGCCTATCTGTTTCGTAGACAGCACCCACATACCTGCTTGAGGGCCTATTTGAAGTGATTATCTTGTGTGACTTTTTCTCTTGTTCAAAGGCCATTGCGATAGGAGCTGATTTAAACAGGAGAGGCCAGAACGATAACATTCAGTGGAAGGCTACTTGGCTCGGGAGAAGCATGTTACTGCTAGCGCTGTGGGTCGTGAGCCTCGCGGCGCCTGCATTCTCCCTAACGGCTGAGCAAGAAGCTCAGCAATTTCTGCACGAGTTCAACGCGGAAGCCGAGAAACTGGTCTACCAATCCTCACTGGCATCATGGGTGTACAACACCAATATCACCGACGAAAACGCTTTGCAAATGGTGAGTACTTTGAGTCCCCTCGTCTTAGCTACACAGCTGGGGCAGCTGGTATCTGTTTTCACATTGATGGAGGATATCACAGGTTCAAGGGTGAAGGGTACAGTCTTTCGAAAATGAACTGAGTTAAGCAGCCTTGTTGTATTGTATTCCTCACCTCTACACTGTCGGACTTGCTCTGGTGCCTACTCCCATCTTTGTCACCAGCCTACGTCAACCTTAATTATTTACCATTCAGCACCATTACCTGCTTCACTACCATTTGTGAATCCAATCTGTGTTTAAACATTCATTGCGGGACAATTCCCAATCTGGGTTGCAAAGACCTGGAAGAATCATTCCATCTTCAGTGTCTGCTATTTATTCTGGCAGAGGGAACAAGCCACAGTAAATCCATTCCAACAGCTCTTGCTGTGGTTACTAGGAAGCAGGTAAGAGCACTAACCTTCACCCACAAGCTGCTGCCAGCTAAACAGTGCAAGGTCAAATCTTTATGGTAGGCCATAAAGCATTGTAAAAGGTCCTTTGACTTTGAATGAGGGTGGCAAGAGATTTACCACAACAGATAGCTGTTGGGAATAAACATGACAGCACTGCTTGGCAACATTGGCACAGGTAGCCGGGTCAGTACTACACGTATTCAGTGATAATTCAGAAATGGTGCAGTGCCAAAGGATAATTGACATAATTCCCAGATTCGAAAAGAGGGACAGAACCTGCCCGGAGAATTACACAGAGCAGGAGCTAAATAGCAGAGGTCAGAAACTTAATGAAATCATTGCTAAAGGAAGAAAATTGTGAAATAAACCTATAGTAATGAAAAATTAGCAATAATTTAAGGTGATGTTTCCTGACTTATTTTTTGCAGTGTTAGAAAGACTAGATAAAATAACGTGGTTGACCTGTTGGACTATAACCTGGTGTTGTGTGATTTTCAACGTGGTAGATGTCATTTATCTCAATTATCAACAAGTCTATAAGAAGACCCCCCCCCCTCCCCAAAAAATGGACCGATGACCAGAGAATGTAGAGAGGACACTGACAGAATGGTCTGCTGCCTGGGCTTCATGATAGAAGGTAGAGAGCAGGAGAAGAGGCGAGATATTGACAGTAGCATGTTTCACAAGGCACCAGTGCAATTCATGGAGAAAGTGAGGACTGCAGATGCTGGAGATCAGAGCTGAAAATGTGTTGCTGGAAAAGCGCAGCAGGTCAGGCAGCATCCAAGGAGCAGGAGAATCGACGTTTCGGGCATGAGCCCTTCTTCAGGAATGAATGTCATTCCTGAAGAAGGGCTCATGCCCAAAACGTCGATTCTCCTGCTCCTTGGATGCCACATCTTCAGCACCAGTGCAGTTCATCACTTACATTAACAACCTACACTTTGAAATCAACCAAACGCAACTTTGAGATTTGTGACTGACTCACCAGAAAGAAATATGTTATTGAGTCAGTACAATGGAGACGGACAACAAAATCAAGGATGGCGTTAATAAACTTGTAGAACGGGTAAAGGATGATCAACAGAGAAAAATGTTTTGATTGGTTGAAAATGAAGTGGTCACTTTTAGTTTGAAAGTGGGGCAGAGGAACAAAGGGAGTTTTTTTTTTAAATTCTCTCCTATGACACGGCTGTACTGGCTGGGCCCAGTATTTATTGCCCGTCCCTAGTTGCCCCTTGAGAAGGTGGTGGCGAGCCACCTTCTTGAACCACTGCAGTCCATGCGCTGTGGGTTGACCCACAATGCCCTTGGGAAGGGAATTCCAGGATTCTGACCCAACGACAGTGAAGGAATGCCGATATATTTCCAAGCCAAGATGGTGAGTGGCTCGGAGGGGAACGTGAAGGTGTGCAAATACACCAGTCATCAGAGGTTGCACAACAGTTGTGCGAAACATGTTTTCAAGAATTTGCAAATTCATAAAGGAAAGTAAACCAAGCATTTCTTCAGGAGAGAAATAATCGAAAAGTAGGGAATTGTGGTACGTCTGTGTTGAAACTTGTGTGCAAAGAGAGGACTGTGCGCTGTTCTGGTTGCTATATTATGAACAGAATAAAAAGGCACTGGACAGAGTACAGAGAAGGCCCCAGTGGCCTAATAGATAAGGCATTGGCCTCCTAAGCCAGGGATTGTAGGTTCAAGTCCCATCTGGGGTGGGCTTAACTGTACCCTGAAATGCTTCCTGTTTGGGGTGGCACGGTGGCTCAATGGTTAGCACTGCTGCATCACAGCACCAGGTTCGATTCCAGCCTCGGGTGACCGTCTGTGTGGAGTTTGCACATTCTCCCAATGCCTGCATGGGCTTCCTCCCACAATCCAAAGGTGTACGGGTTAGATGAATTAGCTGTGCCAAGTTGTCCATGGTGTTCAGGGATGTGTAGGTTAGGCGCAATAGTCAGGGGGAAATGTCGAGGAATGGGGTAGGGGAATGGGTCTGACTGGGATACTCTTCAGAGGGTCATTGTGGACTTGTTGGGCCAAAGGGCCTGTTTCCATACTGTAGGCAGTCTATAATAAGGTTCACAATGGGTGGTAACAGAAATATAGTGGGTTCAATATCTTTTACCATGAAGAATAAATCATGCAAAATACTTAACCAACCCACACTTGCTCAGAAACAAAAACAGAAGTTACCGCAAAGCTCATCAGGTCTGGCAACATCTGTGGAGAGAAATCAGAGTGAACGTTTCAGGTTGAGTAAGCCTTCCCCAGAACCCCACTTCCTCAGTTTGCATGTATTTGTTACATTCTGATTTGTGGCCGTTTCAGAGGGGTCTCCCCAAGCCTTTAGGTTCCTCGGTGGAGGGGGCTGAAACAGGCTTTGTTCATCAGCCACCACCTCAGTTTATCACAACGAAATGAATTTAAAATCAAATCCCTTCCCTTATGGAAAGCTCTCTCCCAGAATCAAATGTGCTTTTGTTCGAAAAAGACCCAGTTTAACAAGGCTTTCTCGAATTCATACAAAGAGCGTATTAACTACTAAATCTGGGACGAATTACTGAGACAGCGTAAGTTAGAAGTAAGAGATGAGCCAATGCAGATAAAACTTAAAAACACAGACATACAGATCAGTCTGTCAATTCTTTGTACACAGCAGATAGAATATAGAAAAGTACAGCACAGAACAGGCCCTTCGCCCCACAATGTTGTGCCAAGGATTAATCCTAATCTAAAATAAAATAATCTAACCTACGCTCCCCTCAACTCACTGCTGTCCATGTGCAAGTCCAGCAGTCGCTTAAATGTCCCCAATGACTCTACTTCCACCATCACAACTAGCAACGCATTCCATGCATTCACAACTCTCTGTGTAAAGAACCTACCTCTGACGTCTCCTCTATTCCTTCCTCCTAATATCTTTAAACTATGACCCCTCGTACCAGTCAGTCCTGCCCTGGGGAAAAGTCTCTGGCTACTGACTCTATCCATGCCTCTCATTACCCTGTACACCTCGATCAGGTCTCCTCTCTTCCTCCTTCTCTCCAAGGACAAAAGTCTGAGCTGAGTCAACCTCTCTTCATAAGGCAAGCCCTCCAGTCCAGGCAGCATCCTGGTAAACCTTCTTATCACCCTCTCCAAATCTTCTGTATCTTTCCTATAGTAGGGTGACCAGAACTGGACACAATATTCCAAGTGTGGTCTCACCAGGGACTTGTAGAGCTGCAACAAAACCTCGCGGCTCTTAAACTTGATCCCCCTGTTAATGAAATACAAAACACCATATGCTTTCTTAACAACCCTATCCACTTGGGTGGCAACTTTGAGGTATCTATGTACTTGAACACCAAGATCCCTCTGTTCCTCCACACTGTCAAGAATCCTGTCTTTCATCCTATATTCAGCCTTCAAGTACGACATTCCAAAATGCATCACTTTGCATTTATCCAGGTTGAAATCCATCTGCCATTTCTCAGCCCAGCTCTGCATCCTGTCTCTGTCGCTGCAGCCTGCAATAGCCCTCGATTCAATCAACAATACTATTGATACTAAATAGATAAGTGAGCATTGCAGCTCATTGCAATGACAATAGCTCTAATTGATCTTGACAGCTGGCTTCATAATTATCAGTTTTGGTCTTCTGCGTTAAAAAACCTTTGTCAAGAATCATTATTTGTTTCTTTTTTATGTTTGCAAATCAGCAGATCGTCTGCATTAAAAACATTCGCAAAGAATCATAATTTATTCCTCTATTTTCACTTGCAACTCAACAGATCTTCTGCATTAAAAGGATTGAAGATTAGTTGAGACTCAGTTGCCCTAATTCCTTTTAGCCGTGATTGAATTCCAGCATTCAGAGACAGTGAGAGAGAGTCCATTCGTTACCCTGTTTTCCTCATGTTTAGTTACTAACTAGCTGACTGCTGGTACCTGGAGAGAGATTTTTTTTTTAACCTGCAATACCAGGGGTAATTTGGAGAGAGTTCTTTAACTGTGACCTTCACAGTGTGCTAATGCTCAAACACAGGCTGGTACACACGGGAGACTCCAGTCCCACTAGTCCACTCCAGTACCATTGTAACTGGTTGTTGAACTCCGACCTTTGTGGTCGGAAAAACACAAAATGGTTTGGTAGTTTGGGACAGAATGCACAAGGGTTGGCTTGCTCTTGAGCAGGGAGTGTCAGCTATTTGATTTCTTTAAAATTACAAGAGATCACAGTCCAGTCTGTTTGATATTTTTTTGACACTTTGGATGGTACATTCCACGTAATTGACAGCCTCTTAATTTATTTCTGCTGCCAATTTTAGGTTGCTTTGGCCCTCTTTCGAAAGAAAAAGACACATCCTGGAAGTACAACTTACAAATAACCATGGTACTTCAGAGTTTGAACCTGTGCTCATCGTAACAAATCTGTCAATAATATGACCCGACTCTATCCCACCACCAGCTCTCTAGATTCCTCCACTATTATTGTTATCATAGAGTCATAGTGATGTACAGCACGGAAACAGACCCTTCGGTCCAAACTGTCCATGCCGACCAGATATCCCAACCCAATCTAGTCCCACCTGGCCAGTACCCAGCCCATATCCCTCCAAACCCTTCCTATTCATATACCCATCCAAATGCCTTTTAAATGTTGCAATTGTACCAGCCTCCACCACTTCCTCTGACAGCTCATTCCATACACGTACCACCCTCTGCGTGAAAATGTTGCCCCGTAGGTCACTTTTATATCTTTCCCCTCTCACTCTAAACCTCTAGTTCTGGACTCCCCCACCCCAAGGGAAAAGACTTTGTCTATTTACCCTATCCATGCCCCTCATGATTTTGTAAACCTCTATAAGGTCACCCCTCAGCCTCCGACGCTCCAGGGATAACAGCCCCAGCCTGTTCAGCCTCTCCCTGTAGCTCATATCCTCCAACCCTGGCAACATCCTTGCAAATCTCTTCTGAACCCTTTCAAGTTTCACAACATCCTTCCGATAGGAAGGAGACCAGAATTGCACACAGTATTCTAACAGTGGCCCCTAACCAATGTCCTGTACAGCCGCAACATGACCTCCCAACTCCTGTACTCAATACTCTTGACCAATAAAGGAAAGCATACCAAACACCTTCTTCACTATCCTATATACCTGCGACTCCACTTTCAAGGAGCTAAGAACCTGCACTCCAAGGTCTCTTTGTTCAGCAACACTCCCTAAGACCTTACCATTAAGTGTATAAGTCCTGCTAAGATTTGCTTTCCCAAAATGCAGCACCTCGCATTTATCTGAATTAAACTCCATCTGCCACTTCTCAGCCCATTGGCCCATCTGGTAAAGATCCTGTTGTAATCTGAGGTAACCCTCTTCACTGTCCACTACACCTCCAATTTTGGTGTCATCTGCAAACTTACTAACTATACCTCTTATGTTCGCATCCAAATCATTTATGTAAATGACAAAAAGTAGAGGACCCAGCACCGATCCTTGTGGCACTCCACTGGTCACAGGCCTCCAGTCTGAAAAACAACTCTCCACCACCACCCTCTGTCTTCTACCTTTGAGCCAGTTCTGTATCCAAATGGCTAGTTCTCCCTGTTTTCCATGCGATCTAATCTTGCTAATCAGTCTCCCATGGGGGACCTTGTCGAACGCCTTACTGAAGTCCATATAGATCACATCTACCACTCTGCCCTCATTAATCCTCTTTGTTACATTTTCAAAAAACTCATCAAGTTTGTGAGACATGATTTCCCACGCACAAAGCCATGTTGACTATCCCTAATCCCTATTCCCCTCAAAGGAGAATTCCACTTCCATCAAAGTTTCACCTGCACATCCACTAATATCATTTATTGTATCCGTTGCCCCCAATGCGGTCTCCTCTACAGTGGGGAGACTGGATACCTCCTGGCAGAGCGCTTAAGGGGACATCTCTGGGACACCCGCACCAATCAACCACACCGCCCCGTGGCCCAACATTTCAACTCCCCCTCCCACTCTGCCGAGGACATGCAGGTCCTGGGCCTCCTTCACCGCCGCTCCCTCACCACCAGACGCCTGGAGGAAGAACGCCTCATCTTCTGCCTCGGAACACTTCAACCCCAGGGCATCAATGTGAACTTCACCAGTTTCCTCATTTCCCCTTCCCCCACCTCACCCCAGATCCAGCCTTCCAGCTCAGCACTGTCCCTATGACCTGTCCTACCTACCAATCTTCCTTTCCACCTATCCACTCCACCCTCCCTGACCTATCACCTCCATCCACACCCCCATTCACCTATTGTACTCTTTGCTACCTTTCCCCCACCCTCCTCTCTGAACTACCTCCTCCATCCCCACCCCCACTCACCTATTGTACTCTATGCTACTTTCTCCCCACCCCCACCCCCTCTCATTTATCTCCCCACTCTGCAGGCTCCCTGCCTCTATTCCTGATGAAGGGCTTTAGCCTGAAACATCGATTTTCTTGCTCCTCGGATGCTGCCTGACCTGCTGTGCTTTTCCAGCAGCACTCTAATCTAGACTCTGGTTTCCAGTATCTGCAGTCCTTGATTTTACACACCATTTTTATTCCCAATCAATCCTTGCCTTTCCAAATACATGTACATCCTGTCCCTCAGAATTCCCTCCAACAACTTGCCCACCACCGAGGTCAGGCTCACTGGTCTATAGTTCCCTGGCTTGTCCTCGCCACCTTTCTTAAACAGTGGCGCCACGTTTGCCAACCTCCAGTCTTCCAGGACCTCACCTGTGACTATCGATGATACAAATATCTCAGCAAGAGGCCCAGCAATCACTTCTCTAGCTTCCCACAGAGTTCTATGGTACACCTGATCAGGTCCTGGGGATTTATCCACCTTTATGCATTTCAAGACACTTCCTCCTCTGTAATATGGACATTTTGCAAGATGTCACCATCTATTTTGCTACTTTCTTTATCTTCCATATCCTTTTCCATAGTAAATACTGATGCAAAATACTCGTTTAGTATCTCCCCCATTTTCTGCGGCTCCACACAAAGGCCGCCTTGCTGATCTTTGAGGGGCCCTATTCTCTCCCTAGTTACCCTTTTGTCCTTAATGTATTTATAAAACCCTTTGGATTCTCCTTAATTCTGTTTGCCAAATCCATCTCATGTTCCCATTTTGCCCTCCTGATTTCCCTCTTAAGTATACTCCTACTGCCTTTATACTCTTCTAAGGATTCACTCGATCTATCCTGTCTATACCTGACATATGCTTCCTTCTTTTTCTTAACCAAACCCTCAATTTCTCCAGTCATCCAGTGTTCCCTATGCCTACCAGCCTTCCCGTTCACCCTGACAGGAATATACTCAGACTGTTTTTTTCTCTCTGATAGTGAGTGCTGGACAGACAGAAGCTTCCTCCAATTAGATATCGGGAAGACTGAAGCCATTTCCATTGGTTTCGAATCACAAACTCGATTCTCTCTTCCTGAAGTTGACCCAAACTCATCAGCTTCCTATTTGATGAAGGGGAGGAGATGGCCAAGTGTTATTCTCGCCAGATGATTGATCCAGAAACTCAGCTAATGCTCTGAGGACACAAGAGTCAAATCCTGCCATGGCAGATGGTGCAACTTGAGTTCAAAAATAGTCTGGAATTAGGAATCCACTGATGATCATGAAACCACTGTCAACTGTCAGGGGGAAAAAAAAAAGACCCATCTGGTTCATTAATATTTTACAGGGAAGGAAACTGCCATCCTTACCTTGTCTGGCTTACACGTGACTCCAGACCCACAGCGACGTGGTTGACTCGCAACTGACAGCACAGCAAGGTCAAGGGCAGCTCGGGACAGCAAATAAATGCTGACCAGCCAACAACACCCATGTCCCAGCAGGGAATAAAAACAAAAGACAAACATCTGTGCCTATTTCTGCTGTAGCACCCAAACCAACTCTACAGCCTTACCCAACCCCACCCCAGACTTAGGTCAACTGCTCGTCCTCCACACTCTGGAAAACTGGACTATTCCAATAGTCCGGGATGTTCTTACACATTCATTCTAAACTTCAGCTCATTAAAAACTCTGCTGTTATCCAGTCCACAGCAAATTGTGCTCTCCATGACTTACATTGGGTTCCAACCAAGCAACATCTCAATTTTTAGACACTCTAGTCCATCCAGAACCTTCTCGCTCCTTTGATCTGTAATGTCCTCCAGCCCGTACCTTCCTGAGATCCCTGTGCTTTTCCAAGTCGGGTTCCGAAAGTCTACAATCCTATTCCTCAATCCTTCCATCTCTTGCCCTTTGGTTCTTCTTCAAGATTCTCTTTAAGGTCCTGCCCCTTCCAACAAATGGTCCGTCGCTAACGCACAGTTTCTTTAAAAAGCAAAATACTGTCGATACTGGAAATCTGAAGCGGACACAGCAAGTGCTGGAGAAACTCAGCAGGTAAGGCAGCATCTGCGGAGAGAGGGAAAAACAGAGTGACCATGATGAATCCAGTATGACACTGCTTCAGAACGGAAGTCTGAACTCAGTTCTGAAGAATTGGAGTACAGATTCTGTTCCTCTCTCTCCAGAGATGCTCTTAGATGTGCTGAGTTTCTTCAACACTGTTTTGAATCCAGTGTTTTGTTTTACATTTAAGTTTGTTTGAATTACACCCCCATAGATTTTACGGTGTCAAGGTGTTATATAAAGGCAAGTTGCTGTTGTGCAACAGAGGGCATCAGTTTAACGTTAGGGGGGAAAGAATTAAAGGGAATCTGAGGGGCAACGATTTTACACAGAGGGTGGTACACATATGGAATGAGCTGCCAGCGGAAGTGGTTGAGGTGGGTACATTAACAACATTTAAAAGGAATTTGGACAAAAACATGGTAGGAAAGGATTAGAAGGTTCTGGGCCAAGTGCAGGGAAATGGGGTTAGCGTGGGTGGACATATTGGTCAGTATGGAACAGTTTGAGTCAAAGGGCCTCTCTGTGCTGTAGGACTCCTTGACACTATAACAGAAAGAACATGGACTAACAGTATATGAGGCTACTGACAGTGGTACATTGTGGCTGAGTATGGGGAAGAGGGAGTGGGTATATGAGGGAGGGGGAGTGGGTATGTGGGGAGGGGGCTTATGTGTGGGGGAGGGTGAGTGGGTGTGTGGGGAGGGGGGAGTTATGTGTGGGGGAGGGGTAGTGGGTGTGGGGGAGGAGGTTATGTGTGGGGGAGGGGTGTGGGTGTGTGGGGAGAGGGGGATATGTGTGGGGGAGGGAAGTGGGTGTGTGGGGAGAGGGGGTTATGTGTGGGGGAGGGGGAGTGGGTGTGTGGGGAGAGGGGGTTATGTGTGGGGGAGGGGGAGTGGGTGTGTGGGGAGAGGGGGTTATGTGTGGGGAAGGGGGATTGGGTGTGTGGGGAAGGGGGATTGGGTGTGTGGGGAAGGGGGATTGGGTGTGTGGGGAGGGGGAATATGTGTGGGGAAGGGGAGTGGGTGTGTAGGGAGGGGGCGGTTATGTGTGGGGGAGGGGGTGTGGGTGTGTGGGGAGAGGGGGTTATGTGTGGGGGAGGGGGAGTGGGTGTGTGGGGAGAGGGGGTTATGTGTGGGGAAGGGGGATTGGGTGTGTGGGGAAGGGGGATTGGGTGTGTGGGGAGGGGGAATATGTGTGGGGAAGGGGAGTGGGTGTGTAGGGAGGGGGCGGTTATGTGTGGGGGAGGGGGTGTGGGTGTGTGGGGAGAGGGGGTTATGTGTGGGGGACGGGGAGTGGGTGTGTGGGGAGTGGGGTTGTGTGTGGGGGAGGGGGAGTCGGTGTGTGGGGGAGGGGGAGTTGGTGTGGGGGAGGCGGAGTAGGTGTGGGGGAGAGGGAGTGGGTGTGAGGGAGAGGGTGTTGGGTGTGAGGGAGAGGGTGTTATGTGTGGGGAAGGGGAGTGGGTGTGTAGGGAGGGGGCGGTAATGTGTGGGGGAGGGGGTGTGGGTGTGTGGGGAGAGGGAGTTATGTGTGGGGGAGAGGGAGTCGGTGTGTGGGGAGGGTGTTTGTGTGTGGGGGAGGGGGAGTCGGTGTGTGGGGGAGGGGGAGTCGGTGTGGTGGAGGCAGAGTGGGTGTGGGGGAGAGGGAGTGGGTGTGAGGGAGAGGGTGTTATGTGTGGGGAAAGGAAGTGGGTGTGTAGGGAGGGGGCGGTTATGTGTGGGGGAGAGGTGTGGGTGTGTGGGGAGAGGGGGTTATGTGGGGGGGACGGGGAGTGGGTGTGTGGGGAGGGGGGTCGTGTGTGGGGGAGGGGCAGTCGGTGTGTGGGGAAGGCGGAGTGGGTGTGGGGCAGAGAGAGTGGGTGTGTGGGGAGAAGGTGTTATGTGTGGGGAAGGGGAGTGGGTGTGTGAGGAGATGGGGTTATGTGTGGGAGAGGGGGAGTGGGTGTGTGGGGAGTGGGGTTGTGTGTGGGAAGGGGGGGGTTATGTGTGGGGAGGGGGGTTATGTGTGGGGAAGGGGAGTGGGTGTGTAGGGAAGGGGCGGTTATGTGTGGGGAGGGGGAGTGGGTGTGTGAGGAGATGGGGTTATGTGTGGGGGAGGGGAGTGGGTGTGTGGGGAGGGGGGGGTTATGTGTGGCGGAGGGGGAGTGGGTGTGTGAGGGGGGTTATGTGTTGGGGAGGAGAGTGGGTGTGTGGGAGGGGGGTAGGTGTGGGGGAGGGGGAGTGGGTGTGTGGGGAGGGGGGTTATGTGTGGTGGAGGGGAGTGGGTGTGTGGGGAGGGGGATTATGTGTGGGGGAGGGGAGTGGGTGTGTGGGGAGGGGGGTTATGTGTGGGAAGGGGGGATTTTGTGTGGGAAGGGGGGGATTATGTGTGGGAAGGGGGGAGTTATGTGTGGGGAGGGGGGTTATGTGTGGGGGAGTGGAGTGGGTGTGTGGGAAGTGGGGGTTATGTGTGGGGAGGGGGGTTATGTGTGGGGGAGGGGAGTGGGTGTGTGGGAAGTGGGGGTTATGTGTGGGACGGAGGGTTATGTGTGGGAAGTGGGGGTTATGTGTGGGGGAGGGGGATTATGTGTGGGAAGGGGGGTTATGTATCGGAAGTGGGGGTTATGTGTGGGAAGGGAGGTTATATGTGGGGGAGGGGGGTTATGTGTGGGAAGGGGGGGTTATGTGTGGGAAGGGGGGTTATGTGTGGGGGAGGGGGGTTATGTGTGGGAAGGGGGGGTTATGTGTGGGACGGGGGGTTATGTGTGGGGGAGGGGGGTTATGTGTGGGAAGGGGGGGTTATGTGTGGGACGGGGGGTTATGTGTGGGAAGTGGGGGTTATGTGTGGGAAGTGGGGGTTATGTGTGGGGGAGGGGGGTTATGTGTGGGGGAGGGGGGTTATGTGTGGGAAGGGGGGTTATGTGTGGGGGAGGGGGGTTATGTGTGGGAAGGGGGGGTTATGTACTACAGCACATGAATCCATGAGCAAATCGTGTTGTCTAAAATTCTGATCAAACCTTCCTGCACTGTTTGTCTAGAACATAGCCAGTGGGGTGTGGTCCACATTTTACCAAAACGCCTCGGACGAAGCAAGTAAGTTTCCCATCAGTGAGATAAAGGACAAACGAATCAAACTGCAGCTCCAGATGCTTCAGGATAAAGGCTCTGGTGTCTTACCTCCAGAGGAATACCAGAAGGTCAGTGACTGAGGCGGGAAACTGCAGAATTATTTGAAACTTCTGGGAGTATTTGCAGATGAGGGTGGGTGGTGAGTGTGGGTGAGGGTGGGGCATGGGTGTGAGGGGGTGGAGGGAGTGAGTGTGCCATCGTGGGTATGGGCTGGGGGAATGGGTGTGGGGTGAGAAGGGGGCGTGGGGTGAGAGGGGGTATGGGGAGGAAGGAGAGAGGGAGTGGGCATGGTGCAGGGGGAATGGGTGTGAGGTAAGAGGTGGTGTGGGAGGGGAGCGGGGAGGAGGGCGGTCATAGGAGGAGAGGGAGTGGGTATGGGTGAGGAGAAATGGGAGTGGAGTGAGAGGGTGTGTGGGGAGTGTAGTGGGGAGGGAGGCGTTGTGGAAGAGACAGTAGGTGGGAATGGGGGGGAGAGGGAGTGGGTATGGGGGAGGGTGAATGGAAGTGGTGTGAGGGGGATATGGGGAGGGTAGTGGGGAGGGACGGGTTGCAAGAGAGGCAGTACGTGGGCATGGAGGGTGAGAGAGTGGGTATGGGGGAGGGGTTGTGGGAGAGGGAGTGGGTGTGTGGAGGAGGGATTGTGGGAGAGGGAGTGGGTGTGTGGGGAAGGGGCTGTGGGAGAGGGAGTGGGTGTGTGGGGAAGGGGTTGAGGGGGAAGGAGTGGGTGTGTGGGGAAGGGTCTGTGGGAGAGGGAGTGGGTGTGTGAGGAAGGGGTTGTTGGAGAGGGAGTGGGTGCGTGGGGAAGGGGCTGTGGGAGAGGGAGTGGGTGTGTGAGGAAGGGGTTGTTGGAGAGGGAGTGGGTGCGTGGGGAAGGGGCTGTGGGAGAGGGAGTGGGTGTGTGGGGAAGGGTCTGTGGGAGAGGGAGTGGGTATGTGGGGAAGGGGCTGTGGGAGAGGGAGTGGGTGCGTGGGGAAGGGGCTGTGGGAGAGGGAGTGGGTGCGTGGGGAAGGGTCTGTGGGAGAGGGAGTGGGTGTGTGGAGGAGGGGTTGTTGGAGAGGGAGTGGGTGTGTTGGGAAGGGTCTGTGGAAGTGGGAGAGCGAGTGGGTGTGTGGAGGAGGGACTGTGGGAGAGGGAGTGGGTGTGTGGGGAAGGGTCTGTGGGAGAGGGAGTGGGTGTGTGGGGAAGGGGTTGTTGGGGAGGGAGTGGGTGTTTAGGGAAGGGGCTGTGGGTGTGGGAATGGGTGTGTGGGGAAGGGGTTGCGGGAGAGGGAGTGGGTGTGTGGGGAAGGGGTTGTTGGGGAGGGAGTGGGTGTGTGGGGAAGGGGCTGTGGGAGAGGGAGTGGGTGCGTGGGGAAGGGGCTGTGGGAGAGGGAGTGGGTGCGTGGGGAAGGGGCTGTGGGAGAGGGAGTGGGTGTGTGGGGAAGGGGCTGTGGGAGAGGGAGTGGGTGTGTGGGGAAGGGGCTGTGGGAGAGGGAGTGGGTGTGTGGGGAAGGGGCTGTGGGAGAGGGAGTGGGTGTGTGGGGAAGGGGCTGTGGGAGAGGGAGTGGGTGCGTGGGGAAGGGGCTGTGGGAGAGGGTGTGGGTATGTGGGGAAGGGGCTGTGGGAGAGGGAGTGGGTGTGTGGGGAAGGGGCTGTGGGAGAGGGAGTGGGTGTGTGGGGAAGGGGCTGTGGGAGAGGGAGTGGGTGTGTGGGGAAGGGGCTGTGGGAGAGGGAGTGGGTGTGTGTGGAATGGGTTGTGGGAGAGGGAGTGGGTATGTGGAGGAGGGATTATGGGAGAGGGGATGGCACTGAGAGAAGTGCATTTGTAGGGAGGGGGAGTGAGTGTGGGGGGGAGTGAGTGTGGAGGTGGGGCAGTGATTGTGTGGGGAGTGGGGTTTTTTGTGATGGTGGGGGAGTGAGTGTGGGAAGGGGGGTGTGGGGGAACGGCAGTGAGTGTGGGTAAGGGGTTGTGAGTGTGAGGGAAGGACAGAGACAGAGAGTGTGGGAAAAGGGCTGTGACTGTGGGGAAGGGGGAGTGTTTGGGAGAGACAGTGAGTGTGCGAGAGGGAAGTGTGGAGGAGGGGAAGTATGGGGAAATGACAGTGAGTGTGGGGTGGGGGAGGGATTGTGTGGAAGGGGGAGTGTGCACGGGGGAATTGGGGGAGGGCAAGTGAGTGTGTGGGGACGGTGTGTTTTGTGTGGTGGAGGAGGTGTTGGTGTGGGGGTAGAGGGGGTTATGTGTCGGGTGGGTGTGGGTGTGGAGGGTGCAGGTGTGGGTAAGGGGGAGTAGGTGTGGAGGGAGTGTGTGTGGGTGTGGTTGTGGTGAAGTGGGTGTGGGTGTGGGGGAGTGGAAGTGGGTGTGGGGGAATGAGTGTGGGTGTGGGGGAGTGGGTGTGGTTGTGGGAGAGTGGGTGTGAAGGGAGTGGGTGTGGGCATGGGGGTGTGTGTGTGGGTGCGGGTGTGGGAGTGGGGGAGTGGGTGTGGCTGTGGAGGGAGTGGGTGTGGGTGTGGTTGTGGTGAAGTGGATGTGGGGGAGTGGGTGTGGGTGTGGGGGTGTGTGTGTGGGTGTGGAGGGCATGGGTGTGGTTGTGAATATGGGGGTGTGGGTGTGGGGGCTGTGGAGGGAGCAGGAGTGGGTGTGGGTGTTGGGGAGTGGGTGTGGAAGGAGTGGGTGTGGGTGTGGGTGTGGGAGTGTGGGAGAGTGGGTGTGGGTGCAGGTGTGAGAGTGGGGGAGTGGGTGGGGGTGCGGGTGTGGGAGTGGGGGAGTGGGAGTGGGGTGTGTGGAGGGAGTGGGTGTGGGAGCGGTTGTGGGAGAAGGGTATGGATGTGGGGGAGTGGGTGTGGGTGTGAATGTGGGGGAGTGGGAGAGGGTGTGGACGGAGTGGGAGTGGGAGTGGGTATGGGGGAGGAGAGTCAGTGTGGAGGTAGTGGGTTGGTGTGTGGGTGTGCGTGTGAGGGGAATGGGTGTGGGTATGGGGGTCTGGTTGTGGGTGTGGGGGGAGTTGGTGTGGGTATGGGTGTGAGGGAGTGGGTGTGGGTGTGAGTGTGGGTGTGAGTGTGTGGGTGTGAGTGTGGGCATGGGGGAGGGGTGTGGGTGTGGCTGTGTGGGTGTGGATGTGGGTGTGTGGGTGTGGGGGTGTGGGTGTGGATGAGGGTATGGGGGTGTGGGTGTGGATGTGAAGTGGGTGTGGGTGTGGGGGAGTGGGTGTGGAGGGTGTGGGTGTGGGGGAGTGGGTGTGGAGGGTGTGGGTGTGGGTGTGGGGGAGTGGGTGTGGAGGAATGGGTGTGGGTGTGGGGAGTGGGTGTGGGTGTGAATGTGGGGGAATGAGTGTGGGTGTGTGTGTGGGGGATGTGGAGGGAGTGGCAGCGGGAGTGAGGGTGGGTGTGGAGGCAGTTGGTGTGGAGGGAGTGGGTGTGGGCGTGGGTGTGGGGGAGTAGGTGTAGGAGAGTGGATGTGGAGGGAGTGGGTGCGGTTGTAGGGGAGTGGGTGTGGGTATGGGGGAGTGGGTGTGGGGGAGTGGATGTGGGTGTGGGAGGGTGGGTGTGGGTATGGGGAGTGGGTGTGGGTGTGGGAGTGGGTGTGGAGGGAGTAGGTGTGGGTGTGGGGGGTGTGGAGGGAGTGGCAGCAGGATTGGGTGTGGGTGTGGAGTGTGTGGGTGTGGGTATGGGGAGTGGGTGTGGGTGTGGGAGTGGGTGTGGAGGGAGTAGGTGTGGGTGTGGGGGGTGTGGAGGGAGTGGCAGCAGGAGTGGGTGTGGGTGTGGGTATGGGTGTGTGGGTGTTGGGGGAAGTGGGTGTGGGTATGGGGGTCTGAGTGTTGGTGTTGGTGTGGGTGTGGGGGGAGTGGGTGTGGGTATGGGGGTCTGAGTGTTGGTGTTGGTGTGGGTGTGGGGGGAGTGGCTGTGGGTATGGGGGTCTGAGTGTTGGTGTTGGTGTGGGGGGAGTTGGTGTGGGTATGAGTGTGGGTGTGTGGGTGTGGGGGTAGTGGAGGGAGTGGCAGCAGGAGTGGGTGTGGGTGTGGAGTGTGTGGGTGTGGGCGTGGGTATGGGTGTGTGGGTGTTGGGGGAGGTGGGTGTGGGTATGGGGGTCTGGGTGTGGGTGTGGGGGAGTTGGTGTGGAGGGAGTGGGTGTGGTTGTGGGGGAGTGGGTGTGGGTGTGGAGGGAGTGGGTGTGGAGAGTGTGGGTGTGGGTGTGGGAGTGGAGGGACTGGGTGTGGGTGTGGAGGGAGTGGGTGTGGAGAGTGTGGGTGTGGGTGTGGGAGTGGAGGGAGTGGGTGTAGGTGTGGGGAGTGGGTGTGGGTGTGGGAGAGTGTGTGTGGAGGGAGTGGGTGTAGAGGGAGTGGGTGTGAGTGCGGTTGTGGGGGATTGGGTGTGGCGGGAGTGGGTGTGGGTGTGATTGTGGGGGGGGATGTGAGTATGGGGAGTGGGTGTGGGTGTGGGTGTGGATTTGTGGGTGTGGGTGTGGGGAGAGGGTTTGGGTGTGGGTGTGGGTGTGGGGAGAGGGTGTGGGTGTCGGGAGAGTTTGTGGGTGTGGGGATAGGGTGTGGATGTGGGGAGAGGATGTGGGTGTGGGTGTGGGGAGAGGGTGTGGGTGTAGATGTGTGGGTGTGGGGAGAGGGTGTAGGTTGGATTTGTGGGTGTGGGTGTGGGGAGAGGGTGTGGATGTGAGGGTGTGTGTGTGGGGAGAGGATGTGGGTATGGGGAGAGTGTGTGGGGAGACGGTATGGGTGTGGGGAGAGGGTGTGAGTGTGGGTGTGGGGAGAGGGTGTGGGTGTGGGGAGAGGGTGTGAGTGCGGGTGTGGGTGCGGATGTGTGGGTGTGGGTGTGAGGAGAGGGTGTGAGTGTGGGTGTGGGGAGAGGGTGTGGGTGTGGGGAGAGGGTGTGAGTGTGGGTGTGGGGAGAGGGTGTGGGTGTGGGGAGAGGGTGTGAGTGTGGGGAGAGGGTGTGAGTGTGGGTGTGGGGAGAGGGTGTGGGTGTGGGGAGAGGGTGTGAGTGCGGGTGTGGGTGCGGATGTGTGGGTGTGGGTGTGGGGAGCAGGGTGGGGGTGTGGGCCAGAGGATGTGGCTGTGAGTGTGGGACGAGGGTGTGGGTGTGAGTGTGGGGAGAGGATGTGGATGTGAGTGTGGGAAGAGGGTGTGGGTGTGGGGAGAGGGTGTGGGTGTGTGTGGAGAGGGTGTGGGTGTGGGGAGCGGGTGTGGGTGTGAGTGTGGGGAGCAGTTGTGGTTTTGCTTGTGGGTTTGGAATGTGTGGGTGTGGGTGTGGATGTGGCATGGGGCGGGTAGTGGGGCGGAAGGAGACGAGGGCGTGGGCATGGTGCAGGGGGACTGGGTGTGAGGTACGAGGTGGTGTTGGAGGGGAGCGGGGAGGAGGGCGTTGTGGACGAGACAGTAGGTGGGAATGGGGGGGAGAGGGCGTGGGTATGGGGGAGGGTGCATGGAAGTTGAGTGAGGGGGCTATGGGAGGGTAGTGGGGAGGGAGAGGTTGCCGGGGAGGCCGGAGGCAGTACGTGGGCATGGAGGGTGATAGAGTGGGTATGGGGGAGGGGTTGTGGGAGAGGGAGTGGGTGTGTGGGGAAGGGGTTGTGGGAGAGGGAGTGGGTGTGTGGGGAAGGGGTTGTTGGGGAGGGAGTGGGTGTGTGGGGAAGGGGTTGTGGGAGAGGGAGTGGGTGTGTGGGGAAGGGGTTGTGGGAGACGGAGTGGGTGTGTGGGGAAGGGGTTGTTGGGGAGGGAGTGGGTGTGTGGGGAAGGGGCTGTGGGAGCCGGAGTGGGTGTGTGGGGAAGGGGTTGTTGGGAGGGGAGTGGGTGTGTGGGGAAGGGGCTGTGGGAGACGGAGTGGGTGTGTGGGAACGGGGTTGTTGGAGAGGTGTTGGGGAGTGGGTGTGAAAGGAGTGGGTGCAGGTGTGGGAGTGGGGGAGTGGGTGTGGGGGCGGGTGTGTGAGTGGGGCAGTGGGAGTGGGGTGTGTGGAGGGAGTGGGTGTGGGAGCGGTTGTGGGAGACGGGTATGGATGTGGGGGAGTGGGTGTGGGTGTGACTGTGGGTGAGTGGGTGTGGGTGTGGGTGTGAATGTGGGGGAGTGGGAGTGGGTGTGGAGGGAGTGGGGGCGGGAGTGGGTATGGGGGAGGAGAGTCAGTGTGGAGGGAGTGGGTTGGTGTGTGGGTGTGCGTGTGAGGGGAATGGGTGTGGGTATGGGGGTCTGGTTGTGGGTGTGGGGGGAGTGGGTGTGGGTATGGGTGTGGGAGTGTGGGAGTGGGTGTGGGAGTGAATGTGAGGGAGTGGGTGTGGGCGTGGGTGTGGGGGAGTAGGTGTAGGAGAGTGGCTGTGGAGGGAGTGGGTGCGGTTGTCGGGGAGTGCGTGTGGGCGTGGTTATGGGGACATGGGTGTGGGTGTGGGTGTGGGTATGGGGGTGTGGGTGTGGGAGGTGTGTGGAGGGGGTGGTTGTGGAGGGAGCTGGTGTGAGGGATTGGGTGTGGGTGTGGTTGTGGGGTAGTGGGTGTGGGGGGAGTGGGTGTAGAGGGAGTGGGTGTGGGTGTGGTTGTGGGGAATGGGTGTGGGTGTGGGGGAGTGGGTGTGAGTGTGGGGGAGTGGGTGTGGGTATGGGGGAGTGGGTATGGGAGCGTGAGTGTGGAGGGTGTGGGTGTGGGGGTGTGGATGTGGAGGGTGTGGGTATGGGTGTGGTTGTAGGGGAGTGGGTGTGGGTGTGGTTATGCAGAAGTAGGTGTGGGAGAGTGTGTGTGGAGGGGGTGGGTGTGGAGGGGGTGGGTGTGGTTGTGGGAAATGGGTGCGGGGATGTGGGTGTGGGGGCAATGAGTGTGGGGGAGTAGGTGTGGGTGTGGGGGAGTGGGTGTGGGTGTGGGAGAGTGGGTGTGGCTGTGGCTGTGGAGAGTGTATGTGGAAGGCGTGGGCGTGGGGGTGGGTGTGGGAGTGGGGGCATGGGTGTGGGGGGTCTGGACGGGGTGAGAGCAGGAGTGGGTGTGGGGAGGGTGTGGGTGTGGTTGTAGGGGAGGGTGTGGGTGTGGGAAAGTGGGTATGGGGGGAGTGGGGCAGGAGTGGGTGTGGGGGAGGACTGTGGGTGTGGGGAGAGGGTGTGGGTGTGGGGCGGGGGTGTGAGTGTGGGGAGAGGGTGTGGGTGTGGATTTGTGGGTGTGGGACTGGTGTGGGTGTGGATTTGTGGGTGCGGGGAGAGGGTGTGGGTGTGGGTGTGGGTGTGGGTGTGGGGAGAGGGTGTGGGTGTGGGTGTGGGGAGAGGGTGTGGGTGTGGGTGTGGGTGTGGGGAGAGGGTGTGGGTGTGGGTGTGCGGAGAGGGTGTGGGTGTGGGTGTGGGTGTGGGTGTGGCGCGAGGGTGTGGGTGTGGAGAGAGGGTGTGCGTGTGGGGAGAGGGTGTGGGTGTGGGTGTGGGTGTGGGTCTGGGGTGTGGGTGTGGGGAGAGGGAGTGGGTGTGGGAAGCGGGTGTGGGTGTGAGTGTGCGTGTGGGGAGCGGGTGTGGGTGAGAGTGTGGGGCGAGGGTGTGGGTGAGAGTGTGGGGAGAGGGTGTGGTGAGAGTGTGGGGAGAGGGTGTGGGTGTGGGTGTGGGGAGAGGGTGTGGGAGTGGGTGTGCGTGTGAGTGTGGGGAGCGGGTGTGGGTGTGAGTGTGGGGAGAGGGAGTGAGTGTGGGGAGAGAGTGTGGGTGTGCGTGTGGGGCGAGGGTGTGGGTGAGCGTGTGGGGAGAGGGTGTGGGTGCGAGTGTGGGGAGAGGGTGTGGGTGAGAGTGTGGGAGAGGGTGTGGGAGTGGGTGTGAGTGTGCGTGTGGGGCGAGGGAGTGAGTGTGGGGAGAGAGTGTGGGTGTGAGTGTGGGGAGCGGGTGTGGGTGCGAGTGTGGGGAGAGGGTGTGGGTGAGAGTGTGGGGAGCGGGTGTGGGTGAGAGTGTGGGGAGAGGGTGAGGGTGTGAGTGTGGGGAGAGGGTGTGGGTGAGAGTGTGGGAGAGGGTGTGGGGAGAGGGTGTGGTGGAGAGTGTGGGCGAGAGGGTGTGGGTGTGAGTGTGAGTGTGGGGAGAGGGTGTGAGTGTGGGGAGCGGGTGTGGGTGTGAGTGTGGGGAGAGGGTGTGGGTGTGGGTGTGAGTGTGGGGAGAGGGTGTGGGTGTGAGTGTGGGAGAGGGTGTGGGTGTGGGTGTGAGTGTGGGCGCGGGTGTGGGTGTGGGTGTGGGTGTGATTGTGCGGCGAGGGTGGTGGGTCTGCGTGTGGGGCGAGGGTGTGGGTGTGGGGCGAGGGTGTGAGTGTGGGGAGAGGGTGTGGGTGTGCGTGTGGGGCGCGGGTGTTGGTGTGGGGAGCGGGTGTGCGTGCGGGTGTGGGGCGCGGGTGTGCGTGTGGGGCGCGGGTGTGGGTGTGTGGGGCGCGGGTGTGGGTGTGGGGAGCGCGTGTGGGTGTGAGTGTGGGGCGCAGGGTGTGGGTGTGGGGCGCGGGTGTGGGCGTGTGGGGAGCGGGTGTGGGCGTGTGGGGCGAGGGTGTGGGCAGCGGGTGTGGATGTGAGCGTGTGGGCAGAGGGTGTGGGTGTGGAGCGCGGGTGTGGGTGTGGGGCGCGGGTGTGGGTGTGTGGGGAGCGGGTGTGGGTGTGTGGGGAGCGGGTGTGGGTGTGGGGCGCGGGTGTGGGTGTGTGGGGAGAGGGTGTGGGTGTGTGGGGCGCGGGTGTGGGTGTGGGGCGCGCGTGTGGGTGTGGGGCGCGAGTGTGGGTGTGTGGGGAGCGGGTGTGGGTGTGGGGCGCGGGTGTGGGTGTGGGGCGCGGGTGTGGGTGTGTGTGGAGCGGGTGTGGGTGTGGGGCGAGGGTGTGGGTGTGCGTCTGGGGCGCAGTTGTGGTTTTGCTTGTGGGTTAGGATGTGTGGGTGTGGGTGTGGGGCGAGGGTGTGGGTGTGGGCGCGGGTGTGGGTGTGGGTGTGGCTGTGTGGGTGTGGGGCGCGAGTGTGGGTGTGGGTGTGGCTGTGTGGGTGTGGGGAGAGAGTGTGGGTGTGGGTGTGGGGAGCGGGTGTGGGTGTGGGGAGCGGGTGTGGGTGTGGGTGTGGATGTGTGGGTGTGGGTGGAGGGTGTGGTTGTGGGGCGGGGGTGTGAGTGTGGATTTGTGAGTGTGGGGCGAGGGTGTGGGTGTGGGGAGAGGGTGTGGGAGTGGATTTGTGGGTGTGGGGAATGGAGTGGGTGTGGGGCGAGGGTGTGGGTGTGGGCAGCGGGTGTGGGTGTGGGGAGAGGGTGAGGGTGTGGGTGTGGGCGCGAGGGAGTGGGTGTGGGCCATGGTGTGGGTGTGGGGAGCGGGTGTTGGTGTGGATTTGTGGGTGTGGGGCGAGGGTGTGGATGTGGGGCGCGGGTGTGGGTGTGGGTGTGGGGCGCGGGTGTGGGTGTGGGGGTGTGGGTGTGGGGAGAGGGTGTGGGTGTGGGTGTGAGAGACTGGTGTGGGTGTGGGCAGAGGGTGTGGGTGTGGGTGTGGGGAGAGGGTGAGGGCTGTGGCTGTGGGGAGAGGGTGTTGGTGTGGGCCGCGGGTGTGGGTGTGCGTGTGGGGAGAGGGTGCGGGTGTGGGTGTGGGGAGAGGGAGTGGGTGTGGGGAGCGAGTGTGGTGTGGGCAGAGGGTGTGGCTGTGGGGAGCGGGTGTGGGTGTGCGTCATAGGGAGAGGGTGTGGGTGTGCGTGTGGGGAGAGTGTGTGGGTGTGGGCGAGGGTGAGAGTGTGGGAGAGGGTGTGGGTGTGAGTGTGGGGAGAGGGCTGTGGGTGTGGGGAGAGGGAGTGGGATGTGAGTGTGGGGAGAGCGGGTGTCGGGTGTGGGTGTGAGTGTGGGGCGAGGGTGCTGGGTGTGGGTGTGATTGTGGGGGAGAGGGTGTGGGTATGCGTGTGGGGCGAGGGTGTGGGTGTGGGTTTGGGGAGAGGGTGTGCGTGTGGGGCGAGGGGTGTGGGTGTGGGTGTGGGGAGAGGGTGTGGGTGTGTGGGTGTGGGCGAGAGGGTGTGGGCGTGTGGGGAGAGAGTGTGGGTCGTGGGGAGACGGTTGTGGGTGTGGGCAGAGGGTGTAGGTGTGGGTGTGAGTGTGGGGAGAGTGTGGGGAGAGTGTGTGGGTGTGGGTGTGAGTGTTGGGAGAGGGTGTTGGTGTGGATTTGTGGGTGTGGGGAGAGGGTGTGGATGTGGGGAGAGGGTGTGGGTGTGGGTGTGGGGAGAGGGTGTGGGGTGTGGGGAGAGGGTGTGGGTGTGCGGTGTGGGGAGAGGGCGTGAGGGTGTGGGTGTGGGGAGAGGCGAGGGGTGGGTGTGGGGAGAGAGTGTGGGTGTGGAAGAGGGTGTGGCTGTGGCGGAGAGGGTGTGGGTGTGGGAAGAGGGTGTGGGAGTGGGTGTGAGGAGAGGGTGTGGGTGTGGGAAGAGGGTGTGGGTGTGGGTGTGGGGAGCGGGTGAGGTGTGGCGTGTGGGGAGAGGGAGTGGGTGTGGGAGAGGTGGGGCCTGAGTGTGGGGAGGGTGAGGGTGTGGAGTGGGCGGGAGAGGGTGTGGAGAGGGTGTGGGGAGAGAGTGTGGGTGTGGGAGAGGGTCGTGGGCTGTGGGAGAGGGTGTGGGTGTGGGAAGAGGGCTGTGGGTGTGAGTGTGGGGCAGAGGGTGAGGGGCTGTGGGTGTGGGGAGAGGCGTGGGTGAGGGGAGAGAGGGTGTGGGGCGCGGGTGTGGGGTGGCTGTGGGGCGAGGGTGGTGGGTGTGAGTGTGGGGGAGGGTGGGGGTGGTGAGTGGGGAGTGGGTGGGGGTCGGGGGTGTGGGGGTGAGGGTGTGGGTGTGGGGAGAGGGTGGTGGGTGGGAGTGTGGGGAGAGGGGGTGGGGTGGGGGGGGGGAGAGGGTGGGGGGGAGAGGGGGAGGGGGGGGTCGGGGAGAGTGGGGGTGGCGGTGTGGGGAGAGGGTGTGGGAGGAGTGAGGGTGGGGA